>NC_092522.1:66629660-66929660 GCF_037038585.1 Patagioenas fasciata
AATTGTCTGAAAAACCTCATGATGCAAGAAACTGCCAGCAAGAAGAAGAGCACAAGGGGTTTGGGGCACTCTCGGCTGTGTGGGAAGAGGCAATGTGAAGTGAGATACTGAGAAAACAGACAGCTGTGTCTGCTAAAAAATCAATGTGGTTCCTCTGCCAAATGGGGAGAGTGATAAATACTATCTGCAGGGTCTGGGAAGGACTAAGAATTTGGAGCAACTTGATGCATATATTACGCTATCTACTAACTATAGACATGGTTTTGATGAGGGTTGCAAGCTCAGGGAAGGTCAAAGCTTGTGGCCATGGAGAAAGGAATCAGAGAATTGAAAGCAAGAAGAAAGCTTATATCTTTATAATAAATTGGCTGAAGTAGAGAAGGAGAAAATGAAAGGACAGCAACCATCTCTGCAGAAGAACATGTCAATGGAGATGCTAAAGCAATGGAAAAACAAACAAGGTCTAAAAACACAAAAGAGGCTTGCAAAATCAAATCAATAAAACAGAAGGTTTTTCTAGATAGTATGTTATCACAAAATAACTTTAGTGGTTGTTATTTACAACAGTTGCTTTTACAGCAAGATGATTAAATATTGAGAGTAAGAAAACAATGAATAGTTCCAGGAGCAATCAATTTAAATGTTTATTGAAGAGTCTGCACTGACAGGTTTCCAAATCAGTTTACAAGCAATTAACCAAGTCTCAGAATACCATGATGAGGTAGAAAAAGCATTCGCATTTCACAGATAAGTGGACAAAGATAAAATAGCTAACTAAGTCAATTAGACAAGTTAGTATACAAGACAGAAGCTACCTTTCTTTTTTCCTGACCTTTACTGTAACTTCCTTTCACGAAAAAAAAAAAGCACATTTGTTGGAACAGCAGCAGTAAACATCTGCTAGGATTTGCTGTGGCTGGAAGTTATTCAGGAGTTTTAAGCAGCTTAATGACAAAAGCACCAAAATAATTTCTTTTTTTTTTTCAAATGGTCAGAAGAAGTGCCTGATACAGCCTTGCTCACGTGGCAGTGGCACCAGAATATGCTGGATGCTATGTTAAGCTTGAAAAGCTATTATTTCCAGTCTATTCAGCACATTAAGAAATTGCTGAAGAAAAAAACATGACAAATAGAGATTCTGCAGGTCCTACAAAGTCAAGAGTGCCAAGAGTCATGTTTGTGTTTTAAGTATTTTCCATGATGACCAAAGCGTGTTCCTATACTGGGATGCATCAGGAAATGACTAAAGAGGTGGCAGCTTGAGACTGGAGCCCACTGTGCTCCGTAACCCAGCATTTGTTTCACTTCTCTCGTGTCTCCCACTGGCAACCCCCTGAATATGCAAACTTCTGCGTAACATCAGAAACACAGATGGTGAACTCTGCATGGGGCAGGAGCTGCCTCTTTTGACTGTAGATATGGGCAGACATTCATTTGATATGCACCACCATTGGCAGTAACCTCTTTTACTTCCCAACTCCAGTGAAGGAGGAGCCATGCATGTGGTCAGATGCGGCGACTCAGTAGCCAAGAGGCCACTTGTTCAGATGCCAACAACCTACTTGCTTGTTCTTTGCTGGGCCATACATTTTTGTACACTGTACAAACCACACAGTGGGGGTTCAGTTGTCTTCTGAAAAGATCTGGAGGACTACACACGGTGAAGGTGTCTGCCAGTTAGGTAGTGCGCATCGGGGCTCCCTCAAAACATCCCAAGTGTACCTTAAAAGAAGGAGAGGGAACCCTGTGATATGGGGCTGTCACATAGAATAATTTTGGTTGGAAGAGACCCTCAAGATCGAGTCCAACCATAACCTAACTCTGACACTAAACCATGTCCCCAAGAACCTCATCTACACATCTTCTAAACACCTCCAGGGATGGTGACTCAACTACTTCCCTGGGCAGCCTGTTCCAGTGCTTCACAACCCTTTCCATGAAGAAATATTTCTTCATATCCAATTTGAACCTCCCCTGGCACAACTTGAAGCCATTTCCTCTCATCCTATCACTTGCTATTTCAGAGAAGAGACCAACACCCTCCATGCTACAACCTTCTGTTCCTGGGGTTCACATTATGGAAAGGCTCCACTCCCACCTACCCACAGCAGCACTATTCCAACATCCCAGTGGGCTGGGACCTTTTCAGGTGGCATTTTTGAGGGGTTATTTTGCACCAATACTGCATGTTGAACAAGTACTCAGGAGATCAGACTTTTCATTGCAACTCTGACTCTGGTGCAGTGTTTGACCGTGGGAGGCCACCTTAGCTAGCAGGTATCCTTTGGCCACCTGTCTAGATAGCAAGCTCTTCAGGGTAGAGAAAAAGAGGCTGAGTTTTTACACCACCTAAACAAGTCAGATTCAAATCTCAGTTGAGGCTTCATGAACACGAGATGGTGAAAATCACTGTCTATTGCTATCAAAGTTATTTTTTACATAGTTGATTGCAGGGGGGAGAGGGTGCAACTACAGATGAGAAAGATATTTTTTATGCTATTTCCTGCTCTGTTTTTATTAGATATTTGCTAGATTGTCTTGCTTCAACCAGTTCCTATGTATGTTTTTACTGGGGCAGTTAAAGGTCTTCAAGTGTATAGCAGAAATAAGTTAAAAAAGCTTATTAAGACAAATGCTTGAACTGTAGGTCAACAATAAAATTTGTAGATGTATTGCAAAAAATTTCACCCAAGAATAGGTCACTAAAATGGCTTGAAATTCTTTCCATTTTAAGTAATTATGTATTAGTGAAAAAATATATAGTTCTTTCACTGTCTTTTGTTTTCCTAAAAGATCCCTGCATTTATCTAATGAAAGACTGTTAAAGTTTAACAGCTTAACTGTAAGTAGGTTGGAATTTGATTAATTATAATTTATTCCTCGCTTTAAAATTAATAACATTTTGAAGAACATCATCATTGTTTGACACACTTTGATTCATGCAAAACTTCCGATGCCTCATTCCTAAAAGGTCAACTTAAAAGAGATCTCCTTACAAGAACAGACATTGTAACATTGACTTTTCTGGTTGAAGTGTCGGACTAAACCTAGGCTAAGGGAACAAAATCACTGTGGGAATCTTCTGTGTAAAACCTTTCTGACTAACTGCTAGGCTGTGACGCAAAGAAGAGCTAAAACAAAAGGCATCTGAAGAGAAGATAATGGAAAGTAATGTTGGAGGAGGACAGCCAGTGATATAAAAACCTATAATAAAGTTAAGAGCTATACTGCTACTGAAACTATGTAGTTGGGACAATGCCCAGTATTAGGAATTTACAACCTGCAGCTAATGATTGTAAACTGTGATTCATTTCTTGTTTGAACTCTTTTAAAATGGCCTTCTATTGTTCGTCGGTAAGAATCCCTGAAATTAAAGGTTAGGTAGACTATTTTAATAATAAAAGCAATTATGGTGATAATAATTACAGTGCTCAAAATGTCATCTCTGCCCTTCAGATAAAATGACATCTCCATGATCTGCAAGGATAAATGTTCACTCAAATGAGCGTCAATCTCTCATCAGAAAAGGTCCATGAACTCAACAAATATATAATATATCAGATTCTTAGGATCTTGATCTTCTGGTCAGATGCTCAGGATTATCAGTCACATACTGTGATCAAAATGAAATGCTGAAACTTTTTCCAAACTATTTTTTTAGGCACACATTCTTTCATATGTGACATCAAACTTGCTGTTTGTCCATGTAACTAGGATATTGTAACTTGGAAAGGAGCAAAATATACAAGTAAGTGTGCCTAAAATGCCCAGGTACAATTGTCTTGGTCTGAACTAACTTTGTTGAGCAAGCTTAGCTGTGATACAGAACTGATTATTCCAAAGTACCAACTAGTTTAGAGGACACATGGAGCAAAGGGAAGCAACAGGCATTATCTAATGTCTCTTCCAGAAGTACTTTCAGAGATCTGTTCAGGTATTTCAGCTCATGTTCAACTCCAGGGCCCAGAAGCAAAACAATCTTTATGTCAGTAGTGTGGCCTTTTGTTTGAATACCAAAAGAGTGGAGGTGTGATGAAGAGCACATCTGTGCCCCCAAGCTCTGTGTTCACTTTGCATCCTGGCTTCATCTTGTCATCTCTCTTGCTCAGTGAACATCCTTTCCCTTTCTTCCTTGTTCATCTGGGAAACCACAAGACAAAGCTAACTAGTAACCAAGCCTTTATATTTAGGACTACTAGTCAGGGCTGATTTTGAACTCCCCAAAAATAGATTAACATAAATGCTGCTCAATACTCAGCAGCTCTGTGGGTGTGCATCCTAAAGATATAGCCTTGTCCTGGTTTTGTTAAAAAACAAATTTCTCTTTTAGTGAATTTTGCCTGTCAGCTAAAGCCTTCATATTAGCTGCATTTTCCTGGAGAACCAGACACATGTTTTGGTAAACCTAGCAATGGAATGCAAACTTATTAATAAGCATGGATGGACATCTCGCGAGAGGCGCAACGAGAAACTGGTGACCAAGAAACTGACCAACTGTGTATAACATTCCATTCATGTGAATACTTTATATAAAAGTGGGAGATCACGAGGATCTCGTCCCTTTTCCCTTTTTTTTCCTTTTTCCCTTCTGCTTATGGCCAACATTAGGAGAGGACCTTGCTGGTCGTCCCTGCGAACTGAGGCCTAGTGAGAGACTGAATCCAGCTCTGGTTGCCTACAGAGTCTAATCCAGGACTTTGGGTGCTGGCTCTGCAGTTGCTGAGACTTTAAAGATTGGTTTTGTATATTTTGTATTATTTTCTCTATTCTTATTAGTAGCATTAGTAAAATATCTTCAATTTTTCCAACTCTCTTTTCTCTGTCCTTCTTTTCCTCCCAATCGCCTGTCCTGAGTGGGAAGGGGGGAGAGGGAGGGGCAAAAGAGGGAAGTGGGGGGGAGAGGAGGTTAACAATACATCTGCCCGGGTTTGATTGTCACCCCACAATCTTAACACTCGACAAGCCTTCAACCCAGGGTGTTCATTGGTCACCAGGCTCACAAGGTGTGACATGGAATAACTGTACTCCCTTGCACATTGAGTAAGGCATGGTGGGCATGTCGTTAGGCCAGCAATGTCTGTACTGCTTTAAAGGTTTGGCATTTTCAGGGAATCAAACAATGCCAATATTCCCAATGCGTCTCTAAAACTGGGGCTTTTGATCCATCCATGGCTTAGATTTCCACAGTCAATTCTCTGTCAAGTTCATTATCCCTGTCTGGTTCATTCTTCATGTCTCTGGGCCAAAGAAACAGAAAGGTTTCTCAAACGTATTTTCCAGAACACATCTCTGTGTGGTGGTGCAGATAAGATTCTCCTCCTCTCCTGGCACCAGGGCAATACCTTGTTGCCTCCTCTGCCTATTGTCACTGCAACCAAATTCTTGGCTGCATTCAGGTGATGTTAGGTGCAGCATCTCTGGCCACCACTTGCCTAAGGGTGTACAGAGAATATGAGGCACCTGATGAACAATCATTCAGTGAAAGTGGAATTTGTGAATGTGTCATTTTTTAAAAAGGACAGACGACATTATAAACCCTCATGCATCAACCTACAGTTCAGACAAAGTACATGAGAAGACTGGGAACAGGTCTCCTAGATTTGGTCTAGAACCTTGTTTTTGCATCCCATCAGGGCTACTGAGTAGCATCCTCCACGCTGTTTTATTGAAGTTCCCCAATTAGTCTTGAATATATTTTTTCTGCACTTCTGAAAATATTTCCAGACCAAAAAAAAAAAAAACAAACCAGCTCACTGAATTTTACAAAGGGGCCCAAGATCTGGACTTAACCATATATGTACATACATATTAACACATAGCATATATATACATATATATGAGTGTATGTATATATGCATACATTGTTTTATTGTCACTTTTCTTCCTGCCCCATGGAATAGGGTGAGTTTTGATGCCACACTATAAATGGTGTGCTATGTGAGCACAGTGGAGCGAGGTTAGGAGGATTTCTATACTGGATCTCTATTTTTGTTAGAACAAGCCCATATTCCCACACAAGATGCTGTGGACAGACAAGTTTTGTGTTATGTCACTGCTTGACTAAAAGGGTTGCATAAACCTCTCTTAAAATTCCTATTTTTTATGGTTGTTTTAGGTATAATATTTCATGCAGCATGATGGACAGAATCACTCCTTAGCTCAAGGCCCCTGACATTGCCAAGCCCCTTGGAGAGGTGGACAGACAAGCAGCAATGCAGTCCTCGAGAGGGCACTTAGAGTCTCCATTCATTACCCTGACCCTGATACTTCTTCTTTAGCTCCTGCATTTCAGTTTGTCAGTGTCTCCCCAGTGCATCATATCAGGACTCACAATTCATTTGGAGGAGACAGGAGATCTATGTTTTTGATAAGGAGATCGTGAGATTTTATTCACATTGTTGGAATTATTCATTAGCACATTCCTCCCCAAGCCCATGGTTTCCACATATAAACCTTCCACCAGCCCCTCTGGGAGAGAAATGGGTCTCCTTTCAGATTCAAATGTTTCTTTATTCTTATGACTTTTTGTTTGCCCTCCTCTTCTGAGTACAACATTGAGGGAGAAAAGCTGACTGCTCTGGGATATCATGCCTAGACTAAATAAATTCTTTCCTTCTCTATTTAAGATTAATCAAGCAATGCTGAAGGGAAAAAAATAATCAGAGCTAGTCTGAGATTGTTCATTCCATCCCCCAATTATTCAGTATATACTAAGCCTAAAAGAGCTGTAATTAGATATGAGAAAAGCCTGATGAGGTTCTCTTTCTGTAGAGTTCCAAACACGCTGGCAGTCCTCCAGAAGCTAAATATATAAATAAATCTTCTTACTAAATTTCTTCTGTTCATCATACTTCTCCCTCTTCCTCTCCAAGGCCTAACCCATGTGGACCTTTCCCCATTTGGTAGCGTGTGCACTGAATAGGCCAATACAGTGAAGAAGGGAGAAACTGATTCTTCTCTATTACAAGCTGCTAAAATGCTCAGCCCAGCACTGCACTTTATGAAGCTCTTGGAGGAACCTGGGTGAGCTTCAGAAAACCCCAGCAGCTTCTGGATCCAAATATCTTTGCAGATCTGTGTATTAACATGGGATCCAGACACCCACATCAGGTTTCTCTGCTGTAGGTATGCCACCTCAAAATTAGTGCCCTTGCCCTAGCAGGTTAATCGAAGGCAGGTGTCCCCGGTACCCAGGCTTCCTGCACCACCAGCCAGGGGAGTGAGTTGCAGGGACTGGAAGGAGCCAAGAGTCTGGTGCATTTGCTGTTTTTGAAAATGTTGTCTTTAGCAAAGGAGTCACTGGCCAACTCCACAACGTTAAGCTGTGGTCTGATTTCCCTTATTTCATGCTCATATTACTAGCGAAACTATTCAGTCCATTTAAAAACCTGGCTAACTTGTCTGTCTCAGGCATTTCCTCCTTCTACTTCCCTTCTTCAGTTTCTCTTTGCTTTAAATGAAGGTAATTCTTTAAGCAAAATGATACCTCTCTTTCTGTTTCACTTATTCTTTGGCACTGTAATTTACATTTGTGAGTAGGAGACCTGTAAAATTATTTAGACACCAAACTGAAATCATGTAGATCCTCCTACCTGAAGCATATTTTCAACAGTAGATACTTTTCTCTGATGTCATAGTTATTGTTTAACTGGATCAGCTTCAAAACCTCAAGAAATGTTGGCTTCCTCAGAGGAAAAATGCATTAGCTTCCAATGGCTTTTACCCGAAATGACTTCAAAGTTCTGTTTGGGGTTTTTTTGTTGTTGTTGTTGGGTTTGGGTTTGTTTTTTTTTTTTTTTTCCCCAAGAATTAGGCAAAAGAAAACCCACACACAACCAAGCATGTGGAATGAGAAATTTAAAACAAGCTTCTTCAGTCACAGGCTTCCCAAAACCAGCAACCTTCACATGTGGGAGACTCCAGCCCTCAAGCTGATGAGTCAGTGTTGGTGACTTACACTTCAGTTTGCGTTTCTAAAACAAAGATCCTTATTGCCGTTGTCTTGTAATAAAGTGAAGGCCACAAGTAATAAAAGTGCTGGGCAATATGTATCTTGTGATTATGAGCATGCCTCTGGAAAAATACTAAGCTAAGAAGGGAAATAATGTAAATGGCAGAAAGAAAGCCTCCCTTGTTTCTGTACTTCTCAAATGTGTCTGGTTTGCATCTGTTACTACATTTTTCACTGAAGAACTTTTATTTCTTTTATACATATGAATGACTGTTTATGACTGGCAGTTTGAAAATGTGGCTTTACTCTGATTAACTCTACTTTTTCTCTATACTTAGCCCTTTTAAGAGCATATTTCTCAAGCTATGTTAAAACATGAGCAAAACCAACACATGGAACAATTTATTGAAATACCAGACAGGTTTGACAGGTGCAAGAGAAATTGCTTGGTTTCACAAATTGAAACAGCTGCAGTTTTATAGGTGATGAAAATGTAATGGGGTGGGGTTTCACATTTGTTAGTTCATCTTGCATTTGCTGTTTTAGTTTTGAAGCATGAAGTCACTATCCACTCTCCAAGGGAGATTCTAAGACCTATTCCTCCAGTGGATGAGGCATCTAGTCTCCACAAGGCAAGGGGAAGCTTAATAAAAATTTTTTAAAAATCCAGAATAAACTGAAATGTAACTAGAAAATAATATTTTTTTCCTCATGGGACTATAAATAAATGCTGCTTGCAGCTTTGGGCAGCAGGAAATGCTATAAATGTTAGGTCCGCCTTTCAGATAGACTGATCTAGATTTCTTTATGTATCTCAAAAGAATATAATGCACAGAAAGTTTTGAATCATTAACCAAGAAATGTTAACCTCAAAAGTGTCTCTTGTATTAAAGAGTTTTACTCTGTGCAGTTGCTACAGGAAGATGTATGTATGTTTTCTCTTAAAATTATTCAGGACCATATGTTTTCCTATAGTTACAGGGTATGTACCAAGTGGTGCCACTCTCCGTAAGTTCATTTTTATCATCCTTGCTGGGAAAAAAATAAGACAAAAAATCAATGAATGTTCTTAAAGTAATTGGTCGCATTTGGCACTGGATTAATATGTCAAAACACTTGAATTATAAAACCTTCTCCTAGCTTAAATCCCCACTGAAGATGGTGTTTTAAGACCTAAGTTCTTGTGTGGCTCAGAACAAAATAATCTTTTAAATCCTTATTGGAATGTATTGGTGCCTCACACACAGCATTTCAGCTGGGACACCATTTTAAAATGGCTAATTTGAGTGATTGAGACATTTTGTTTCTTCTCAAACAGTATTCTCAGCAACTCAACAGCAGATGCAAATTGTCCACTAGACAAAGCTAGGAAAAGGAATGGTGGATATTTTCCTGGAGAAAACACATCTCCTTTGACTCAGGATGGGAAGAACAAAGGCATTTCCATTGCCTGTGTTACCCAGAGGTCTGCTAGAAGACAGAACCACCCCAGAGCTCCTGAGTGCTCCACTGGGGCTCCTGACTGGGGCTGTGCCAGGGTCCCCCTTGGCACTGGCATGCCACACTGCAGGTGAGGCTGCATGGGCTGGCCAAGTCCCTCCTGCCAGGTCCTATTCCAGCCTGGCCTTGCAAAGGTGCTGACCTGTGAAAAAACACTGTCATCTCCCACCTGGAGCTGCTACAGGAAAATCGCAGCTTTCTGAGGTATATGGTCTGTCTCGCAGCTCTGTTAATGTTTTGGCATGTATGTCTCACAGGGCCAGGAGGACTGGGCACCTTAAATTGGCACATCTAATGATCCTGACTGCCTTAAAGATTGATTAAAAATTAGGATGGTATGCAATAATATACAACAAATGATAACAGTCACTTTCTGCCAAATCAAAAGGAGATTACTGAAGTGCAGTATCAGACTCCAATTAGGAATAGGAAAGTTATTAATTTCGGGCCACACAAAATGTGCTTCCCTACTCTGAAAAATATGAAGCTTTTGACTGAATAACTGGGGTTGACTACTGAATGGGACTTGGTGCTGTATCCAGCCATCCGTTGTATTCTGCCACTGCAGCCATTATTTTTGTCCTGCAGTTAAGCTTTATAATGCTGTGATATTTCAGCCTGGACTACTGAAGGATGCTTGGGCTTTTTTTCATTCAGCTACCTTTGCAGGCCATCCACATCCAAACATGCATTCCCTGGCTCCTCTGTGTGGCTCAGATGCTCACAGTACCCTGCTGACTACTTTGAGGCTTTGACTGATAGACGTGGGCTGTGGTGTTTATCAGAAGAGGAGTTAAAGTAAACATTGCCTGGGTTTACTGACAATTAGCTTTCCTCACATAAAACAGAGAATAGAAAAGAGAAGGTACAAGCAAGTAGCCTTGGACTATTTGGACAGGATTTGGGGTTATATTGTCCATGTTGATTTTATGTGATCTAGATGAAAAGCATTTTTAACTCAGTAGCATGCGAAGATTAGACTTGCACATACACAATAAACTCCATTTTGTTTTGTTTTCCTCTTTGACATAATACACAGAGAGAGCGTGTTTATACACCAGTATGGACAATGAATCTAATGTCTTATCTCCTGTAGAAACAAGTGCCATCAGTGCTTACAATTGATCCAAGAGCTCTTACCTGACTCCAACACATCAGTTATTTATTTATTCACAGAGAAAAGAATCCCATGAGACTAACAATTGTTATCAAGGGCAACATGGGAGGAAGGAAGAGAGGAAAACTCTAAGTTGTGTTTGTTCAGTTGTTTAGATTTTTTTGAGCCACATTTCAAACAAATCACTCAGTCAATAAGAGGACACAGCAAAAGTTAATTTAGCTATCAACGTGAGATGTGGGTTTTACAGTCTTTCTCCTGCACCACTGGAGTTGACAAGAGCTTTCCCATTGAGTGGAACAGGAAAATCAGCCAGGCAGTCTTCTGTGTGCTCATTAACACTGGTTATTTGCATTACTGGTGTGCCTAAGTTTGCTGCCTGATTTTGCCTTGACCTACATGAATGCAACTTGTTCAGCAGGAATATTCAAATCCATGCTCAGAGGATTCCAAATTCCTCAATTCATTTTGGTACCCATCATCTTTTGGGATTGGTGCCTCACTGCAGTCACATGGTGACGGTGGTTTTTTTTAAGGAATCTTCCCTTTGCTGACTTCCTGCTGTGGCCTGGAGATGTGTCATTCATACTTAAGATCATAAAAATCTGCCTTATTTGCTTCAAGTGTTGACACTGCAACTGATGACAGCAACAAATATAGAAATATGTTTTCTCTTAGATGAATTTGATTTCTGCAAGATGTTGTTATGCCACGCGAAATATTTTGGGAGGTGTGGGTGGGTGTGTATGTAAATGGTAATAAAATACTGATTAAAAACTCTAGCAAAAGCCATGAGATGCTCACCACAACACAATGAACCTGAGCAGAGATGTGTCACAGAACAGATCGAATACTCAGCATGAACCAGGAATGCACCTGGGTCTGGGGTACCTACAAACACTTCCCAGCCCTCAGACTCAGCTATGTGTCCCAGTTCCTGTCATGCTGAGACAATTTTGTCCTCCTCCTTGTGCACTGGTTTCTATGGCAGGAAACCTGGAGATATGAGCTGAAGGGGAACTATGTGTTGAGCTTGGTGGAGTCCTGGACATTTACAACAGACTAGTTTGCCCACTAGCTGTACAGCATAAATCCATATAGCTGGAGGCAGAAGGAGATGGTTACATGGATTATTACACATTCCAAATATATTAAAAATATATTAAAAAAAAAAAAAAAAGAAAAGAAAAACAGAACTAGGATAGGTCAGTCCTCTAATCCAGCTTTCATGGTTCCAACAGTGTCTGGGATGTCAAGTGGATCATGGAAGACAGCAAGTTAAGATCATCACATATACCTTCATGTGCTCTTCTTTGTGGTATTTATTAAAGTCACACCTACAGGCAGCCAGAAAGACAGAAGCTCTCTGCAAAGATTTGTTAAAGAATTTATGAAGAAACAACAAAAGAAGAGAAAGATAGGAGAAACCAAACCCCAGAGAACTGGCATGAATTTTCCTAGGGCTTGCAGGAGTCCTGTGGCAGCCAGAGTTGAATCCCTCTGTTTGGCAATACCCAGTGCCCATAAGCAAACTGTCCTGAGGTTCCTGGAAAGGACATTGCCATTCCCTGCAGCCCTCCATCCTGAGCTGTTGTTGATTCCTCCTTCCCTGGCTCTCCCTCACACGCAGGTGCCATTTCTCCTGGCACACCTGGAGGACTGAACTCTCCATGATTCCAGGTCCTGTTCATCCTGGCCTGGGTGGAAACAATGTGCTTTATTACTTGGCTTCAGCCTCTTTTTAGTGAGTAGCTTCTCAGCTCGCAAAGTAAACAGCAAATGATGACTCTGCAGTGAGTTGCCCTTCACTTTCCTTTTTAAAATAAAATGTGATTGTTAATCAACAAAGTGATGTGTTTCAGGGCTCTGGAGGGAAAAAATAGCCTGAGGTGATTTTACAAACTGGTTCTTTTGCTGTGCTGCATTTCCTATGGGACATGACAAATTAAATGTCGAAGCCAGCTACACAGTAGTGATATATTTCAGTCCAGGCACTAATCAACCTGCCTCTCATTTACCACTTTCTATTTAAGTAGATGACTGTATACAGTTTGAACAATGGAGCTTTTCATTCCGTAATCTCCCTAATTGTAATTTAAATAGGTTTCCTGACAGTCACCCTCAAGGCTGAAGAGAGATGATTCCAAAAGCTCCGTGTCCACCTAGGGTTTACATAATGGATGAAAATTCAAATCCTAGTCTGAGGTGCAATTAGATAATGCCAGGAAAAGGAAAGAAGGTATTGGGTTAACTGCCACCAGAGAAGGTGAAAAGTACATTTGATATCACTGGGAGGCCGAACTAAAACACACACACATGCACTGACCTAGATCACAACTGAGGTATTTGATACTGTCTGGTAGGGAAATGAATATCCAGAGACTTTGCATTGCAACATGTAGAGTAAATAGGAGCTGACTGAGAGCCATGAAAACCCATGAACTGATGCAAACAGGAATATTCATGATGAATTATAAGTACAGAAAAGTTCAAGCATACAGGGTGATTTATTCCAATCCCACACAAAACCAGGAAAAAAGCTCGTCCAAAGTTTCAGAGGAAGAAAAGGCTGCTGTGCAGATCATACGGTTGCACAGGCCATCAGATTAAATGTGATACTGCTATATTGATGGGTATGATGTTTCACTGAGAACTGGCTGATAATAACTGGACCTCCAGGCAGATTTCCACAGTTTCCCTTAAGTCATTCCAGCATTCAGTTTACCCTCAGTCCTCATCAAATGTTTGCAATTTTAGGTACTCTAATGGCCTATCAAATTTGTCTACAAACATATGCCCTCCTTCATCCATATTAATATTTACTGCTCCAGAACATTTAATATCACACTATATCTCTAAATCCTACTAAAATCAGCAGTCTGCATCAGGCACTGGGACTCAGTGCAGTAGTGTGGCTTTCATATGCTCTGCAAGACATTAGGTCTCTGTATAATGTGTCTTTTCCTATCCAGTGTATCCAGCACCCACGAGAGTCAAGCCTTTGACTGGGAAGCCAGCAAACAAGCTTGTGGTTGTCCTGAGAAGCACCAGGCTTTCCAGAGTCTCCAAAGCCAGAAAGGACACCCCAGCATGGCCACAGGTGCCATCAGCGCCTGCTTCTCTAGAGCAAAAGCCATGCCTGCATCGGCAGCAGCCCCCAGGGAACAGGCTGTTTCTCCCACGGAAAATATTGCTCATGATTACACTGACAGGGAGCAGCTTATGAATACCTGATTAAAGTATAAAACGTGCTGAGTCGACTGATGCCATTGACAACGGAGCCATATGAAATTAAAAGCCGTATCTGTTTGCTATTACATAAGAGCAAAAGCCAGGAGTGGAAAAAAACCCTGAATCTTGGCAAATCTCATTTAATCACATCTGGCAATTTTATGGTCTGAGCGATTATCACTGCTGGATATAATATTTTTGGAAAGTAAAGCAAACAAAGAAACTAGAGCAAAAAATATTCAGAAAATAAAGAGCCTATTTTTTTAAGTACTTGTTCACCTTTCAGTAATATTATATTCCATGCTTGAGGAGACGGTATTTAAAGCTATTCCCTTATTTATGACAAGGACAGTAACATTTCAAATTAGTTCAGGTTTAGTTACAGATGGCGACATACTACAAAGATGTACAACAGTCATTTGAATTCACTTATCTTGAAAGAATGGCGAAAAATTTCATCAATTTTGTTTGTGGTCTTTGCAAGAAATATGAAACAACTTTGACTAGCTGCAAAAGTCCTTTGGTCGCACAACAAAACCAGAAGTACAAAAATATCCTAAACTATGACGGGGTGAAGAGGTATAATATACTTAAGTTTATTCCCAGTCAAGAAGGTCTGTGAGTATGAAGTTGACCGCATTTATTCCAAAAAAATTGTTCTGTCTCAAGGCTAAAATAAATGAAATGTCATTTTAATTGAAGATGTGAAACTTCTCTATTTGGAGAAGTTGAAATTAGTTGCTTTGACGTCTTCAAAACTCTTTCTTTGCAGAAATTATCCAGTTTAGTAGATACACTCAAGCTGACCATGCTTCACAGACAGTTTCGGTACTACTTTTTTCTTGCCTTGAATTTTTTTTTTTTGTCTCTGAACAAGGCAAGGAAAGCTTCACCAAAACATTTTGAATCAACTTCTAGCTAATACCAGTAAGGTAATATTTGACAAATCTCAAGCCTGCCTGTATGGATGGATATGGATGATCTGTTGCTCAGCCTTAGCAGCAGGAGACACTGGCCCTGAACGTGACAAGATGCTGATGTGGAGCTACTGCACTACAGCTGATGGGCAGCTGCTCAGCTCACACCACCAGCAAAACAGGCTCATGTCCACCTGCACAGGTCTGGGAGGTTGTACCTTCAAAGAATTAGTGTGGCAACAGTGAATCTTATAAATGCAGTTATAGCTTCACCCGAAATGGCTGGCCACTCCACAACAGTCATGGAGTTGAAGCAGTTTCTAATGGATATGAGTTGTTGATGAGAAAAAGCATGATGAACTTATAGTCACGATGGGGCAAGAAGAAGCTGGGAGTTCTTTTCTGTTCTGCTCAGTCCTTTTTGGGTTATTTCAGACACAGTATCAGCTGCTTATACTCTGTAATGGTGGATGAAGTTGCCTGGGGAATTTAAAGAGCCTTGCTGTGAAAATAAAGGTACGGAAATCTATAGAAGCATTTCAGAACAAAATTGCTTCCTGCAGCTAGGAGCAGGCTCTAGTTTATTTACTGGTAGATGGATATAGTGGTAAGAATGAAGAAAATGTATTTGAATACTCAAATATTCCTCACATCGCCATGAAGCGTGAGGCACCTAGCACTGTGGTATTTAAGCGTCGCACAATGCCCTAAGAAACAAACAATCATCTGCTCCTTGTTAATCTTTGTCAGTCAGGGAAGAAACTGTGAGAAATTTCTTCAAAACTGCTTTTCCTTTTTTTGAGCAATCCAGTGAGGTAGTTTTTAAGTCAAAGTGAATTCAAAAGAAATGAAGCCTTGCACTTTTAAATCTTTAGTGACATTTAAGATAGCCCAAGTCAAACAGAGCTATAGACCTAAGGCACTTGTCTAGTGTAAATGTAAATACTAAAACCACAAAAATCTTTGAAGTCTATTAAGGTTAAAGCTAGACAAAAAACTATAGTGTAGACTTACAATTCAATGATTAATATATACATATATCGTTTCAATAAACTTAACTGAGTCACTCTGAAAAGTAATATATAACCTACAAATGTCAACAGAATCCTGAGACGCAGAGAAGTTGTTTTTCTTCAGAAGTCTGCTCTTGGCCTCGCTGTTATAAAGGTGTTGCTAATTTATACTTCCAGTTTCAAATCAATATTTTCAATGCTTTCAGATGTTGAAAGCCAGGGGTGAATGATGTTGTTTTCCAGTCAGAGTATTGGTAACAATTACCACGCTCTTCTATGCATGTTACTCTGTGTTATCTGTGAATTTCAAAAGGTAAACATAGGGTTTGCCTGCAGAGGGATACTGAGAGACATTAGTCTGAATTAGCCAAGGATGTGAAATTAGAGGAGATCAGTTAAATGCCATTAAAGTTCTCATGTACCTCTCAATTCAGAATAAAGCCTGAAATTTTAACTCAGGTACATGAAGCCAGTGGCTACAGAATGAATTAAGCCCATCTCAATTCTGAACAGAGCCATCTACACAAGGTTTACTGTGTGCTCACCTAATTCATGTTTGGGCCAGTGGACACTAACACATCTATGTTCTAAAACTAACAAACACGCCGGCTCTTGAGCTAGCACATTGACACCCACGGAGGTGGCAGCCCCTGCTCAGCTCCCCTGGAGTGGGTGGCATCACAGAGCCCCGGCTTGGCACCTCGGTGGCTTTTAGTGAGTCAGCACGGCATCCTGGGCTGAGCTGTCATGGCTGGATGTATATGAACCTGAACTTTGCCTGACCCAAGGAAGGAAAACTGGAATTGTTTTAAACCTTTTGTCTGCTGGTGCATTTGAACTGTGAATGTGCTAACCTAGTGGAACTGGCTCCGACCATTAAAAAAATACAATAATAATAATCCTGGTAGTCCATTCAATCTCAAAGCTGGATGCCCCTGAAATTCTCCTACCTTCGTTTCCCCAAAACCAGGTTGTATTTAAAAGAATGACAATATGAGCACACCACTGTTTGTAATCATACTTCTTTTCCATCTCTCAGTACAGGCTGTAATGTATAAATAACATGGAATTATCATGTGAAAACATCAATTTTATTCAACATCTTTAAGCATCAAAAAGTCATTCAGAGGAACAGGGGTGTTCCTGACTTAAAACCAGGAGTCAGCCTGGAATAAACGATAGTAGAAAAAATGTTTAGGGTTCTCTTTGAACTCAGGGACCACTTGCTGATGCAAAGCCAGAAGATGCCACTTAAGCTTGTGTGTATGTGGTTTCATCAATTGTGTGCTCTGTTACTTTCATCATTATCATTCACACAAGTTAAAGCACTGGTTGGTAATTTTTAATTCATTATCATTATGCTGCTGAATGTATATTTCATTGTCATTAAAAGGTACAACTACAACATCATCTGATACAGACAGATTTTGCTGTAGCAGGTCATATTTAGAATGCTTTTTAATACACATCCAGGCTGGAGATCTGTAAGTGGAAACACAAGACAGTGAGACAACAGGTCTACAATAGAAATTACTGATTAACTGTGTCACTGCAAATGCCCTGGATTTGAAATCATAAAACCAAACATCATTGGGTCTCAATGAAACCTCAAACACAGATTTGCATTTGAATTCCTGCCTGAGCTGATGGTCTATGTAATTAAGCAGTCTCAATTAAAAGTCTGGGCCATGGACCTTGAATTTTAAGAAACACTGAACCTGCACCTCATTGCAGCCCAAGCCCCTTTCTGCTGTCTGATTGATTCTTCTTACATGCACACTTTTAAATACTGTGTGCACCCATAAATATATGATTGAAGATGCAGGATGTTGAGTAAGAAAGACAGAATTGGCTCAGAAAACATTTAACTGATCACTAGGCCTAACTTAAAGGGGAAAAAATTAACAGTCATTTATTCCCCTCAAAATCACATGAAATACCTTGTATGCTTCCCATAATAAAACTACACTGGAAAATTGAGCATTTTTTTTTTGACCAGGAATATAATTATTCTTTTCAATATACTAAGTTCTGGAATTAGATCAAGACGCACAACCATGAATTTACTTGAGGAGAGTAATATATTTAATGATGTGCTTAACAATCGTAGAATCAATTATGCTTGGCAAAAATAAATGTGGTTAAAACCTCCTAGAGTCAAAAGATCAGTTTCAAAATATGTTTACTAAAATGAAATCTGAAAAAATAATCCTTCCCCCTACAACTTCAACCCACCAACCTGAAGCTAAAAAAGTCTGGATAAGGAAAATGGTGAGCCAACAATCTCTGTGCGCACTAGTAGGGAATTTAGGAATTATAAAAGCAGGGAAGTTTGATAGAATCATACATTGCTTTTAGCATCTTGGGAAAACGATTCCATAGAACTTCAAGCACTTGGGTTTCAATTATGTAAAATTTGTTACAAAAGCTTGCAGACATGGCACCTCTCACCCACAGCATCCAAGAACTATAGTGAGCAAAAGGGGGATAGCTGTCGTAGTGATACCCCAGAGCATCAAAGTAGGGGCTAATATCATCCACAGGAACAGATGTTGTTAAAATTGCAAATGAAAACGCAGGGGGAAGTGGCTCATTTGCCTACAGAAGGACATCTATTTGCTTGGTTTCCATAGAGAGAAAAATTTTCCTAATCTTGAGATTTCCGGCAGGTCAGCACTGCAGGGCAATCGCGGGTGTATTGCTCATGAAGGAGTCACCAGCAGAAGGCCACTTAAGAGATGTTTCATTCTGTTTGTCGGTCATACGTGATCCCAGTAACCCGTTGCTGCGATGTAGACTTCCACTTTTAATCAAACACTTGGCATTGTGCTCATGACTAATGTGACATAAAATGTTTATCTTCCTGATGTAAAGCATCCTCTAATGGCATATGTTATCTCCTAATGAAGCATGGCAATGCTGAGGCCGAGTGTTTTTTCTGGCTTGCCCCTGCAGAAAAGGAGGGAGAGTAGTGCTGTGCACCCCTGAGTGAGTCCCTGCAGCCCTGCCCTGCTCCCCTGCACAGCTGGGAGACTCGGCTCATGGAGCAAAGAGGTCACCTCATCTCAATAGGAGGCTGGTTGGACTGTCAGCTCTGGCTGTCTCAGCCTTCCTGCTCTGTGTTGGTAAAACATATCCTGAAACATCCCTATCTATTCTTCACATTCAAATGAGAGAGATTTGATCAGATTGAGTGCAAATATAGCACAGGCCATATAGTGGTCTCTTTGCTTTCACAGTACAAAATTACTTGGAAAAAGAGCTCAGAAAGGTCTCTGACTCCTCACAGTCTTGTTAGAAAATCCATACTTTTGATTCACATGGCAGAAAACAGTTAGAGAAATGAAAGGAAGAGCAAATTAAGTGCATGAGGCTGACATCATGCCCTGCACGCACAGCTTATTTTGCTCATAGTGTCCTTCCTGCAGTAGCGCACCAGCTCCCAGCCAGGGAGCTGCAGGGAAACGGAGAAGGCAGGTTAGATAGAGTCAGGGTCAACATCTGGGGCAGGTCAACATGAGAAACTGACTCTTGAAGGTAGTGACAGGCATCACAGAAAAGGCTGAGATAGTAGATGAAGTCAGAGATTAAACAAAAGATATTGCTGTTGAAAAAGGACTGCAGAAAGCTTGTAGTATTACAATTGTATACCTACAAAAACAGTCTGCTTTCTCTCCACAGGGGGAATTGAGCTGTCTGGGCTGCTCGTTTGGGGCAGTTGTCTTTCTCTTCTTAGCAGTCTACTGTATGTTTTAATATCTTTATAAAGCTTGATAGCTTCATATTGTAGATAAACTTACGGCAGACTTGCGCAAAGCAGCAAATGATTGTCAGCGTAAAAAGCCTGGCTGTGGTGTGTGTTCACACATGCACCCTGACATGGCCTAGTATTTTCTCCTACAGAAAACTGATCCTGGCCCTATATGGTATCTGATTATTTTCCCCAATCTGTGCCTTTATCCTCATAAGAAATCTTGCTGTGCCATCCCACGGCTGCCACAAAGAAAATGGAGCCCATAACTTCTTTTTTGTGTTGACAGGTACGAAGGTGGATTAAGAGCCCGGTGGTCAGTGTTGAAAAGCACCCGCACACCAGCCTCAAATACCCGGGGTCCACTGTGATGCATTTACCTCCAGGGGATTCGGAGCTCGAGCCTCCGTTGTGCCAAACCTGCCTGAGTGACCACCCTTTCCAGCGAGGGATCGCACCCCAGGAGGCCGAGGCCAGCTCCTGGGAGAGCCAGAGAAGCAGCAAAGTAAGCCACCCTTTCCTCCTTCCCCCCCCCACCCAAACTTTGTTTATGTGTTTCACACCGATAACAGGGCTGTACTTTAAAGATTGTGCTTCCCTGGGAGAGAGGGTATTCTCCGAAATCCGAAACTCTGCTGAGCAAGGCTGTTGTGCACATCTGGGCTCTGCTTTCTACCTTGAACTTTGACACCCACAGACAGCACGAGAAACAAAGGCCTCTTCACAAAAGTGCTTTGTTGTAGTCTCTCAGTATTTGAACAGATTAGTAGTAACACTAAGTAATATTTCCCTGTTTTACAGAAACTGAGGTGCAGAGAGGTAACATTATCCTTTCAAGATAATGAAAAGGACCAGAACCTGTTAATTTTCTCCCTTTTGTCCCACAATTACAAGACCGCCCTTCTTCCCCCGACAAGCCATACGTACCTTTCTCTGTTGAACTAAGAATTTGTTCTGGGGAGTTTTCCCAAGCAGGAGGTGAGCGATTCAGTGGGTCTTTTAAGCAGAAGGGAAACCCTGTTTTGCCTCGAGTCATGCTGGTAGGTTATCAATGACAACACCATTCTGCATGTAGTGCTGGGCAATCGCACAGAGATGTGAAGGTGGCAGAGCTGTAAAGGCTGAGATGGAATGGTCAAGAAGGGGCTTTTTTGAGGCAGACTTTGCACCTTTCATTCATCATTCAGCTCCACCTAATCCCTGTGGAGAAAAGCCAAACACAGAACAGAAAGTTTTGCTCTGAGCCCGTCATCCCTCACAGAACCATCCCTGGCTGGAAACAATGCACACACACACAAAAAGAGGAGAGAGTTGTAGAAACATAAAAGCAAACAAATAAGAATCTTTCCAAGTACAAAGCAGAGTAAATGTGACATGGCATTTATCAGAGCCTTGGCACACGTCTCACAGCAGAAACATTTTTTCATGCTACATCTGCTGCATTTTTAAACAGGGAAATTCAAACAGCACGTAAAAATGGAAGTCCTGTGCTCTTCAGAAATCATGCAAAGGCATTTTGGTGAAACATATGCACAAGCAGAGGAGGTAATTACTCTTCCATTTTACTTCATTAAGAAGATTAATTTTGCTCAAGCTGAAGCATTAAAAAATGAAAGCATGAAAGACAGAGGATTCTGAAAATCCTTTGCCTTGACATAAATCACATGTACTCCTATAAAGCTGTAGGGCCTCACAACGACTGATTTCCATTAGGTTTTACATGCATATGGGATGGATTTGGCTGAACACAGATTCCCCCAGAACACTCTCTCAGTCTCCTTACTGCAGGCAGCAGAGAGGCTGCTTAGTCAGCAGCTGGAGTCTGCAGCAAGAGGGATATTTTGCACGCTGCTTTAAAAATAACGTCATCTGGAGAAAGACTCCTTGGACAAAGCTATCCTGCAAAAGGAGTCTTTTAAGTAAGTTACTGCACAGAGTCTTTGATGTGATTAAACGTAAGGTCACCGCCTCTTTTCTACAGTAAAACCGGGCAGGAAGCTTTTAATAATAAAGACTGAAGGAGCTCCATGTCTGACCTTTTCCAGGTTTAAAGAGAGTTGCTGGGTGAGATTCTCTTCGGGGGTTAAAAATGGCACAAGCTGCATAAATGTGAAGTAACTCCCTTCACTTTAAACCAAGGTACTTGAACAGATACAGTATTTCAAGGCGAAAAGAACATGGTCTCTCTTAATTCAGCAGGGAGCCTGGGGTGTGCCAGTTGTCTCTTCTGGCTAATTCTTGTCTTTTTCCCTGTTACTCTTCCTTCTCTGTTTTTCAATACTGCAACCAGTTACTGCTACAGTGATTATAGTTCCTTTGTGCTATGCTCAACAACAACACAAACACAGGTCCTACTGACCATGTCCTTTTGCTCAAGGGCAAATTAATTCACAAAGCAATCAGCTGTGAAATATTATTAAAGGCTTATTCTAGGCAACAAGCTTTCTCTGACACTTTCCAGGCTATTCTGATCAGTTTGAAAAAAGGCTTATAAAAACCAGCCTGATTAAACCACATCACCCAAGGGAACACATGTCTGTATTTGTATTCTTACTTCCAACACAAAAACAGGGAAAAAATCATTACTGCTTGTTTACTGTGATGGTAATTATGCAGCGGATTCTTTAAAAATGGAAATAAATAAACATATATAAGATTATATCGAAACTGAAAGTATTTTAAATAATGAGATTTTTTTTCTTATGATATGCTTCCATTTCCACTTCCCCCAGCTTTTCTATTAAGGCATGTGTCAGTTGGACATTATAAATTGTTACTGATGTAACCTCTACTAAGTCTCCTCTGTTATTTATATGATAGTACATTATCTCTGTATTCTTATAACATTTACCATCATTGTATACAGTGGACTACATAATTGTCAAGCATTGCCAGAAAACCATGCTAATTTTCACATGACTGACTTACATAGGTATAATGTTGGTTTTTGTAACTGACGTGGATTAGTTAGTTATATGGAAGCTTATATCTGCTCTACCAGTGTAACAGCTGAAGCCCTAAGGGCTTGGACCACTGCCAGGGTAACGATTTACAATAACCATTCCTCACTTTTCCATGTCTATCTACATACTTCAGGTTGGGCAAAACTCATCAGCTTGATGAGGAGGGTAAATTTCCTTTCAATATGAGTTGCTGTGCTGTATGATGACTACCCCATGTGGTTTTGAAAGAGCAGGCAAACCACCTTTCAGACTTGCTTAGCAGTCTACTAAATAGGGAGAGGGGAACATGGTGAAAATTGTGTGTGATTTCAATCTCTCAGGGGAGGGTCTACCAAGCTTGGTTATTAGAGGTAAACCATACTCACACACACATACAAAAATCCTTCAGACTCTGTCTGATCTGTATATGCTGCTTGCTCTGTATTGTTATGCCCTTGTTTCAGACCTTCCTCTAAATAAGCAAAAGATAGCAGACCTTGTTAGCAAGCTCAAAATATCTTATTTATTTTTCCTTAGAGCCCAGAGCTAGGTTCAAGGCTTGTTCTGTTCTTTCCCCTTTGTCTAAAAAAGCTCCTGCTGCCCTATCTACCAGCTGGCTTTTGTCCTGAAGCACCACAAACACATCTCTATCTAGCAGACCAAAGCCCTGAATGTTTAGAGCTGTCTTTTCTTTCCAAAGCTAAACAAAAACTCTCATGTTGCCTCCAGCTAAAGGATGACAAGAGAGGAAGAGCAAACTAATGTGTTTACCCCATTTGAGCAACTTGCCTTTAAATTGCCAGGAGCATCTGTGTCCAGCACAGCTACTGCTGGCATCACTGTGGGGTCAGGGGTGCCGAGCAAGGTACTGAGTCCCATCAGCCTCAGGTGGCACCTGTCCCCATGTCAGGTGCAATATGATGGATCTCACAAAGGGTTTTGGTCTCTTCACCCTCTCTCACCACTGCTATGGGGCTGGCAGTGGAGATGGAGGCTACTGAGAGAGCTGGGTCATCTTCCTCCACCCACATCCATGCCTGGTGTCTTTTGTGAAGGAGCATTATGGAAGTCTTGCTTAAGACTGCACAGAATTCGCTGCTGCCACCTTTTCGGAAAAGTCCATTGCAGCTTAATAGAAGATAATTACACTCAAAACCACTTTTGGAACATGCTATTAGGTCAATTTCAGGAATTTGTTTTACTATTAAAAACATGGAAAGCTACTGTGTATAGGAGAGCTTTTGATTTCACTCAGGTTTCAAGCCTTGCTTCAGAGATGAGGAATACTGGAGAAAATGCATTCAAGCCAAAGGCTGGGCAATTATTCAAGATAGCTCTACTTATGAATCTCTTACATAAATAACAGTCAGCTTCTACAAACCTGCATTTGAAATGGGGTAAGAATATGTTTCAGGTGAAATATGTTGTGTAAATGGGCATCATAAAAATAAAAGCCTTTTAATGGGCTAGGAAAATGTAGAGATGAGAAAAAGAAATATTTGACTAGCTTTCCATGGAGTTTGGTGACAGATCTAACTGAGCTTTTTAGGAAAAGGTGGTTTTCACACACATTTTGGATAAAAAGCCCTCCTGCATTTAATGATCTACATCAGCAATGAGACACCATGTGATTTACACCCTGATAAGTGCTAGTTAATACACAAACATATGAGTGTACACAACAGGGGAAACTGGAAACTTGAAAGCCCAATATGGGACAATTTATCCTGGAACCAATATATGTGAAAAATGCTGTAATTTGGAAAAGAAAAGTAGGTGAAAATAAGAAGTTCAGGTAACAGAATTGTTCAGTGAAATAAAATCTGAAGAGCACTGTGAGAACCTCTAATAAACCTAGGCAAATTAACAACCTGATGGCAGATTACACTTGATAAAGACAGAAACACAGTAATGCACTTTGATGGAATGATTACAAATACTCAGTACACACTGCAGGGTCTTAAATTAACGATGATTATTCCAGAAAGCAGCCCTGAGTGCCATGGGGAGTAGACTGCTGAAGACCTCAGTTCAGGGTAGCTCAGAGGGTCTAATCCACACCCATCAAAGCAGACCCTCTACGCCTTCATTCACTGAGTTTACTTCTGCCCCTCTGGAGACACACAGGGAGGGGAGGGAAGGGAAATAAATACACTCAGTGTGGGTGAGGACAGACCAGTGATAACAGGGCAACAAATGTCTGCGAAAGGCCTTGCTAGCCAAGCTGGACCATTCTTTCCCTTCATCTATATGATGAGATCCACTTTGAATTGCCTGGTACAGGCCTCACTAAGTAGGATCCTTTGGGAAGAGGTTGCCAAGGAACAAAGAACAGACAAAGGGCAGTGGTCAAAAGATGCTACAGCTCAGGCAAAACGGAAAACAATTGAAAAGTGTCCATTTAAGCTAACATATAGCATAGATAAAATGAGAAAACCTTGTATATGCTATAAAAGCCTGAGCATTATAAGCAGACTTTATACATAAGGGTTACAGGGATCTGGAGCTGTCTGTCAAAAGAGAAGAGTCAAACTGATTTACAGCTGAAGTTTAATGTATTCATATGTAGGGTGTTCTTGTCTTTACACCTGATTACTCCAGATTTCAGAGTATTTTGCTATACCCCCTTAGACTGGAGGATGGAGGCCTATCCTACGGAATCTGGGAACTGTACCTTGTACTCATAAGAGTGACAAACAGAAAGATAATCTTTTGAGCAGCCCTGTTTTCAGTGTTCCAAGTTTTATTGACAAGGATACTTCCAAGATATTTCAAAGGAAAAAGATGTTAAAACCAGTAAAAGAAATATTTGTATACTTCATATGATATAACTTGTTAATCCACAACCACCGGAACTCTATAGCTTCTATTTGACTCTTTTGACTCTTTTTCACAAGTAAACCCAGTCATCTGCTCCAGAAATGTATTACAGCACTGTCTGAAAACAAAAGAGAGTTCTAGAGAAGCAACTACTTCAATGTGAGCAATTGTAACAGTAAAAAAGGGTATTTTGTACTTCACTCTTTTCAGCAACTTCTGGCTGCAGAACGTCTATATTTTCTGGATCATCACAAGTCAAAGTTATAGCTTAATCCTACAAGTTGATAGTCTCAAATGGAAAACTCATTTTCACTGGCATAACTTACAGCTATTTCCTAAACAGTTGTTTCTAGTCAACTGCACTAAAGCTCTTTCAGCTATTGATACAAATGTGTCGCTAATGGGTTTTTGATGGAATTTGGAAT
This sequence comes from Patagioenas fasciata, assembly GCF_037038585.1. Taxonomy (NCBI): domain Eukaryota; kingdom Metazoa; phylum Chordata; class Aves; order Columbiformes; family Columbidae; genus Patagioenas; species Patagioenas fasciata. Next base: position 66,655,328 of record NC_092522.1, read on the forward strand.
TAGGTACATTTGAATACATATCTCTACCCATACACACAGGCTAATGTATTTGCCAATACATTTCTGTACTTTAGGAATTTGATCGTGTGTGTATCCAAAGACCAGTGACTCAAATGTGACTTTATTGCAGATCCTATAGCTTTAGCAAGATGAAAAGCAAACTTAAATTTCTCTCTTGCTCAGATTTCTCAGCAGCTGTGAGAATCAGCTGCGAAAACAACATGTGAGTGAGGTGGGAACAGGCTTTGTTTCAGGGATTAAATCTAAATGCAGTATGTACTTTCATGGTTTTGTAATGGATTGATATAGGGTTATTATGGATAATATTTATTTAGACGAGTCAAAAATGTTTAACACAAAAGCGTTTTCAAATGAAAATGGCAAAGCACAGTTTGCAAATGCACAGACTAAAATTATGTGTAATTTCAGTGAATGGCAAAGACTGAATAGCAGACAATTGCCTGTGGGGGTTTTTACAGTCCCAACTGACAAAGCGAATGTCTATGTAACACAGAGCATATAAATCAGTTACATGACTCAAAGAAATTATGTGATACATCAATCATCTGCTTTACAAATATGCAGTGAGGCACTCAGTCATTGGTACATCCATCATAGGTCTGTTCAAAGGCCATACATTTAGTAAATTAATTAGACAATTCAATATGAAAAACTAAAAGCATGCTTGCCTCGTTTTCAAATCTTGGTTTCTACTCAGATTTCCAAAAGACTTTGCTGACAGTCATGGAGATCAGAGAAAAGTATTAGTTTCTACATCAGTGGTGATAACCAGCGAATACCCAGTGCAGCGAGTGCGAGGAATTTGGGCAAGGCACAGTAGACCAAATTTCTGTCTAATTTTGTCCTGTCATGAAGGACAGACAGGGCTCAGTTCTGATTAGCAAGTAGTCAGATACCTAAGGTCAGAAGATTTGCTTACTAGAATGGAACAACGTTCTCTCCCGAATCCTGCTTCTGGACATATTTAGTACCTGATATCAAAGAAGAAGGCAACAAAACAAGTCAAAAAGCACTTAGTTTGATTTTTTTTTTTTTTTTACAACCTAATGCTGTGTTAGATCAATTTGGTTTTCAAAGATTATATTTAGCATAGACAACTGGAGATGCTCTCCTCTATTGGAGTCTAATTTTAATCTGTTTATTGCCCATCTTGTGATCATTGCTTCAGCTCATTTTGAGGATAATTCAGTGCTTCACAGTAGATAAATAAAGAAGTCTGTTTCATTGTGTGACAAGGTCATCAAAACAATCTGACAGGTAATTAATACTCCTCTCTTAGGGAGTAACAGCACCGAAGATAAAACAGCTCTCACAAAGCATGTGTAAGGCTACATGTTCCTCCCCTAGCCAATTTGTGTCCTCTCCTTCCCATCAAGGGTCATTTCATGGCCTACCTAGACAGTGCTTTTGAGCATCGGCAAGAGCATGGCTTATATGTCATGTCTCTCTAGATAGATAAATGTATTTATTTCTGACCCAAAAACATGTTCCACAAAGAAAAACTTGATTGTTCCTCTGGCTAGTCTGTATATATCAGTCTGTCTATCCCAGGAAACCACTGATATCGCAAAACATCCCAAGTGTTTCGGTCAGTATGAGTAACACAGTGAGTAATTTTATTCTCATCTTAGTATTAGTGTTATAGCTATTGCATTCCTTTGCAGTTTATAAATAAGTATAACTGTTTTTCTGTCTAAAACTTCCAGATAACATTTTATGTAGAATTTTCCTCTTTGGACAAAGAGGTTATAATTGGCTAAGACCTCCACAGTAAAGTCATGCATTCTGTAAATCCTATTATAACATTAGTTAATACAGTGCATGCTGCTCATATAAGGTAATTTAACGCAACCCCCAGATCCCAGGACTCCTCAGTGTCTCCTATCTTAATACAATGTACTTGCTCTGTATCCAATTATACCCTTTCCATTTTACGAAATCTTTTCCCCCGCTCTGAACAGGCAGCACAGGATGTTCTAAAAGAGTTTCTATAATGCACTCTCTGGATTTGAGAAGTGCATGATAAGTCAACTTTTTTCACCATTTGCATTAGTGGAAAGATAATTATTTCCAAAGCAGCAGTGCAGCTGCACAAAGAGTTTGTATGGCCCAGAGTGTATCACATCATATTGACATTACCACTAAAAAAAACCAAAACAAAACAAAACAAAAACACAAACAAACAAACAAACAAAAAACCACCCAACACCCTACTCAGGTACATAACAGTTATACTGTTTCAAAACAATTTTGGAGCTTTACTGGCAATGACGTCACTGGTTTTAATATCCCTTGCTATTTTTGTGTACGTTGGGGAAATAATTTTGAAGGAAAAGAAGCATCACATTTTCCCGATAGAGAGCTCTGGTGAGGAGGGTGATCCCATCTGACAGCTAAAAAGTCTTGAAGAAGAGGGAGTCGGGACCATGAGACTTCTAGAGATTTGGAATAACCAGTTTTAAGAAACAGAAAATTAATCTAAACTCTTCTAGTTAAGAAATCCTTAGCAGTAAACTGTCGTGTGAAACCATATTGGTTTTGCTTTCTTATGCAACAAAGAAATAATCAAATAAATAAATAAATGATTTGACTACAAATGTGATAAAACCAATTAACATTTTAAGAGGGGTGTGATAGCACCTGATAACACCTGCCTTCTGGAGCAGAATCCATTGCCCACAGTTAAACACTTAATTCTTCTACATTGCAGAGACAGAATTAGGTGCTACAGTATAGTGCTGAGCAAGCTAGTAGAAAACACAAAAAGCAGCTAGATGTGTTTCACTAAATCATGAAGAAGGATTAGCATGCAAGAATGGTCTTCAAGAGGATGTCAGATGATCCCTTGAAAGATAAGAGAAAGAGCTGCTAAGAGTGCAATAATACCTCCCACCTATTCTTGCTGCAAGTGTGAAGTGGAAGTCTGAGAAAAGAAGATACTGCAATTTAGATACCTTTTCAAATCTGGCAGGTGGGGAAGACAAATGCCTCCCAACTTCCAAAGCATTTTCTAACTACTACTCAGTAATAAGTTTATTTAGTCAAAAGTGGAGGATACTTTTGAAGCTACATCTCCCTGTAAGAGCACACAAAAAAACCCCATAGCCCACTCAAACCCTGGGTAGCCTGCCTGAACACCTTTCCAGGTTAGATTTTTCCTGGGCTCTATTAACTGTGGCGAGGTTTATAACTGCGACATTATCTAAGCGCTTGCGGGATCAAGCACTGTTGTAGCTGAGAAGGAAACCTACAGCTCCTGCCTGCTTCCCAAAGGTCTGATTCTTGAGAGTGGCCAAGTTTTGCCATCAGGTATACAACTCCATTTCAAGCAGCCACACATAAAGCAGGAAAAACAGATTTAATTCCTCTAGGTTGGAAAGGCATTAAAAAGAAGACTTGTCACAACTAGAGCATTTGTTGTCAGGCCTGAGCTATTAGATAAAACCAGGGACCAATGTTCTTGAGATGCTTTTCAAAAATCAATATTAAAAGGAAGGAGTTAGATAGCAAATGATAACAGTTTTCCCCTTCTGTTGTCATTGTACTGGCTGGTTTTACTCTTATTACGAAACATTTAGTGCTGCTAAAGAGGTCCTTGCAGAGGTACCTATACACCTTGAGTTACAGGTTGTACCCTAGAGAACCAATGTCTGAAAGCTAGCATTACTAAGATGATGATGTTTAGTTTCTTAAGGGCTTCTCTTTTTTTAATGTAGCCTACAGGAACTGAGGCTCTTTGAGAAATAAAGATATTTTGGCTTAAAAAGAGGCCTTTTCATCAGAACAATTCCACAAGCCCCAAGATACATCTACTGAAAGAAAAATATAGCTGCATGCAAGGCCAAATGCATACAGAAATACAACACAATCCTTTTTTCTACATAATAAATGACAGCTACTGAGGGAACGGCTACAGATGAAAAGAACAAACTTGCTTTCTTTTCAAAGCACCAAAGGGAAATGCATGAAACAATGAAACTGTTGAGTAAGTCTCTGTCAAGATAAATATCATATATCTGAAAAGTATCTTTAAAATCCGATTACTATAACTGGAAAAACTTCAGAAATCTGTGCACCTTACTTCAATCACCAGTTATTTTTGTCAGACTTGAAATTCTGGAGTTTTCTGTTTAGCTTTGCTTTCAAATTGCCATACATCACTGAAGTGCTACAAGGTTTTCAGTTCCAGCTGCCTCTGAGTGCTCATTATATTACTAATGTGTCAAAGTAACATTTTATACAAACATTTGGTTTGATTATGTACACTGATACTGGCCAAGTTGTTAGAAGTGACCAGCAATTTTAGACGCTTTGTCTCTTGGACACACATGCACAGACATATTATTTAAACACATTGCAGAAGGTAAGAAACAGTCCTCATGCGCCAAGGAACTGTGCAGGACCTCAAGTCAGGATCTCTGAAACTGGGGCACTCTGAGCTGGCAGTGCCTCTAGGAACTCTTGTCCCTTATGTCGCATAATACTCACTTCTTAACAGGCAGAGCTGAAGCTGTTGAGCTGTGATCTTCTTGGATGACAAATTTTAAGAGGAAATACTCTCTCTGTATCATCCCTTCTCTAGGTGCACACAAGGCAATATCAAGAAAAGGAAGAATCTGTTGTACAGTGAAGTTATTTAGTTACAACTAGTTTTCAGTCTTCTTTTGGTTCATATTCCCTTTTAGATAATATAGCAACTGCATGGACAGGGAGAGGAATTTCAAATACACTGTGTCAATCAGCGTGATCTGCAGAGCAGAAGCCATGTGCATGCTTCACGTGGAAGACCTGAGTTTTGTTACACATCAGCTCCTGAAAGCCACGTGAAATGGGGCTGACATAACAGTGCAACAAGCAAAGTTCTTATCACAGGTTATAGGCGGTTGACGCATCGCACAATCAGGATATCACTTCACACGTGAACCGCAGAGTAACTTTCCACCCTGATAAGTGCAACTTAATGCATTCCACAATCTACTGTTTTGGGAGGACTCTTTGAGAATGAGTAACTGGGCATTAATCTCTGGAAGACACAGATACACCATAAAGGACTGGTTACACTGAAGTAGTTCCTCCTTCACAATGTGCCTCAAGTAGTATCCTGCATTACAGGCACAACTGGAAAATAAAACCCAACTGCAAACTGGTCGTTTCCTGAGCCAGTTACAGCCCACTCCCACGGTTTTGGTCCAGGGCTTTGCCTCTGCATTTGGAGGGACGTCTCACACCCAATTTAGAAGATGCTTTACCAGCAGATTTGTCTTCTCCTTGTCCTCCCAGCTACAGGAATGATCCTGCAGGCTGTGAATCTGTGTTTTTACTACATTAGCACATGCTGAACCCACTACTTGCCCCAGCCTATCACTGGAGGAGCACAGGAAAAAGGCAATTTGGACACTCTCCAACTCTTGCTGCAAAACTCGGATTGTATCAGTGCCACATATCCCATTAGCAGCCTGTTTCTTCCTCACATTTCATTCCAGCAACACGGAGAAGAGTGGAAAGAAGACCTATAGGAATATTTGCAGATATATAAGTCTATATCCGTTTCCTTAACCAGCAGCCAGAAAATCTTTGGAAGATGTTATCATCTTCTAAGTTTTGCAAAGAACTTTAGGGGAAAAAAAATCTGCCAGTGTCTTCATAGAACATTTGTAATTTTTTTTTTTTTTTTTCAGTGAAACCACTGTGCACACTCAGTTTTGAATTTTCTATGTCTTGGCAGTGGCCTTGTGGTGAGACTGATGGTAACAGACTTGTCCAATTCTGTCACAACATCAAAATCTATTTGGCTACAGCTTGATTGTTGCCAAATTTGGATGGGTTAGTATCGTATTCTATTATTTAACTAAGAATGCTGTTTCAGTTACTTTAGAGGAAAAATGTAAGCTCTTCTTGGACCAAAGCCACAATTCATAAATCAATTAATCCTGCTGACAGCTTCAGTGATAATGATGGAAGACTGGTTATGCTACATCTGCTTTAAAGTTTTGTGGACAGCTGGAAAGAAGACCACCTGCATGCTGTACGTATCTTTTGAAGGAATGGAAAAACTAAATCTCTGACTCTCTAAGCACAACTGGAAACTTTCATCAGGGAGATACATAGCTATGAAAGTGCACGCAAACAACCAGCCTTCCCATATCTGATTAGGTAAAGCTGGCTGCAAGTGAATACTTGTACTGTGAAAAAAAAAAAAGAAGAAACTGCCTTCCAGAGTTGCAATGACTGTTTATGCTTAGTGGTGCGCTAAATATTTTCCAATTTAACAAGTCCCCATTTTCTTGATGCTATGACTAGAGATAGTGAGTTGGAAGAAAAAATATAAACACATCCAAAAGACTTATTTTGGTGTTTTTATGATTCGCAGAAAACAGTGAAATGTCCCTTGTTTTTCCCTTACTTCTGAAGACTCATGGTTAGAGACAGTCCACAGCACCAGAGACTAAGGACCAACATATATGCTCAGTAAACATGCAAGTAGTTGCCTATTAAACAGTACTGAAACTTTATGTTGAACTTTTGGACACTGTATGCCAGCTAGTTTGTGCAAGATCAAGTCTTGTTAATAATCACACCATCAAATATCAAACTGTGGAATGTTCAGAAATAAGTCCCTTTGTAAACTCAAAGCTAGACTGGAAGGACCACATAGGCCCTGTTCATTCTTCCCTTTAAGGTTGTTATGTGGGTAGAAGCTGGAGCAAAGAAGCTGGATTTAAATCTGATTTAAACAAGGTTCCGGCCAAACTGGGTATTGCTGCATGGCTGACTCGTGTAAGCAACGTCAATCCAGATAAGAACTATATTTGTGTAAGAACTTTATAGCTTAGGTCCCTTAACTTATTTCCAAGGTAGAATAAAGTTTTACAGTTCATCTACATCCATAATATCCCAAAGTGATATCTTAATGCCAAATGCATGTTTATACTAACATACGTATGTGTTGTGTTGGCACCAGGGTGACCGACAGCAAGAGTGGGGAGGGATAGGATGCTGGGCATCAGCATTACCTGGCCAGGCAAACTCAGGAAAGTGTTGGGAAATGATCCCAGTATTGCTAACACTGGGTGAGCCCATGCTGGAATCACTCAAAGGACATCACAAGTGGTTTTGTGGCCACATACTCACATCATGAGAGATTTTCTGGCACGGTACTGAGAGCACACCACCTTGTTACACTCCGCAGTGCTGGGAGCTTCCTCAGGACCAAGCTGTTGTTACACAGGTGGGGTTATCCCTTGACTGGCTTTCATGCAGCGGACATAAAGAGTTCACCTAACCTATATGAGTGACCCAGCCACTTTTGGCTCCTGTCATGACAGCCAGAAAAAACCCACTGATAAGAGTTAATCATGTCCCTGATGTAGCCATAGCCTATTTGTTCAAGTTATTTCAGTTTCTGTTCCTGTTTCCAAACAGCAAACAACAATCACTGCCCTCATTATCAGGCCAGTATCACTCCACCTCCATCACCTCTTGCAAAATGTGGGTGTAGAATAACATGGGCTTGTAATAGTTGCATAGAATTCCATTTCAGGTTTCGCACACACACAACAGGCCGTAATATCATTATGTAGACATCCATTTATGTTCCTTATACATCTCAGCTATAATGACAGAAATAAAACTTTTCTTAATTTCTTCCTCTGAACACGTGTGCAACTAACATTGCAACCTTAAATGAACCTAAGTTAAAAAGCACACATTTTTCTAATTTGCTTTCTTTCCCTGCAGATGTTTGTAACAGAGGTCAGGCAGCTAAAATGTCAATTGATTTTTCACATTTTCTGTGAATGAAACTATTGCTTGTGCCAGATAGAATGTGTCCTTTCATTTTTGTTTTCCCCAGGGGGTGAACCCTGAAGACTAAGTGAGATTTTCTGTTGTTTTAAAGAGAGAACAGGATCAGTTCCTTGCTATGTCATTGAGCTGTCAGAAATCAATGGGAATATTATTTAAATTATAGCACAGACAGTGACTCTCCAAAAACTCTTTGCTTCTAACCAGCCTCAATTACTTTTGATTTTCAGGTCAAAGGATTCCTTAGCAGGGAAAATGAAAGGGAGAACAATCAGGAACTAAGGAAAAAAACCTAAGTACAGCATGTTAATTCATGCACAATAGATAATATTTTCTTATACAAACATGTGCTTGACCTTGCTGTCAGGACACTGAACTGCAGCATTATGAAAATATCAACACTTCAAAGTTAATAGGACATCGAAGCTGTCCATATAGTAAAGACTGTGTGGCTTCATCAGGATATGTACATCTCAGGCAATGTAAATGGAAGGCTCGATGCAGCAGGACAGTTGATGGGTGCACTGTGTGCTTGCTGCTGGTGGGTCAAGGTACTTGTCTGCTCCATCGTCCTCACCTCCTATTTTTCAGCCAAGCATATCTGCTCCTCTTCCTACATATATTGGTGTTTCAGAGAAGATTAAAGGATGGACCAGCCAGCATTCTTGTACACAGTGATCGAGATGTCTGTAGAAAGCTCCCCATCACTGCTAGCATAGGGGCTGCACAGGGCTGGGGCTGTAAAAGGAGTTAGGCTAGGGTGGTATTTGGGGCCAGAACAGGAAACCATAGGACTCACAGCACTCCTCAGATAACTCTGTCCTATTTCTCTCAACAGCTGCAAATCACAGCTGGCTCAGTGTGGGCCCTGCACACAATAGGATCACCTTCTCTCACTAAGCTGCAAGGAGCAGGAGCTGTGCTATAACAGAAGTAATAATTCAGAAACAAATTTAGCCATGCTCCTGAGCAATGCATCCCTTTTTCTGACCAAACCCCATATACATTAAGTTTCAAGGGCTTATTAGTCCTGTCGGTAGAGTTTGAGATTCATTCTCTCTTTTTACTAGTTCAATTGGTTTGTTTCTGAATACATGACAGAACCACAAGCCTTGAAAAAAAGATCCCCAAGTGCTTTATGATCACCAAGAAAATATGCAGAAAAAAGGGCTTCTCCATTGGTGTAAAACCCACTGTCTGTGTAAGCTGATTGTCATATAAGAATGTATTAGGGTGTATCACTTCATCATGAAAATTAAATGGAGGATTGGGAACTAGAGTCTATTCAGGATTCTTTGAACCCAGATTTAAGTAAACAAATACTGAAACTCTTTGTTATTTAGATGTTCCATCTGTAAAATAATAATTACACAACTAATCCTTAGGCTTGGTACTTCAAGATGCCATGTCTTATCAGTTGTCCCTGGCTTGTGGATGGCATACATCACTGCACAAGTGGTCACTGCTTTTATTTCTTCCCACGTACAGAAAAACAGAGAATAATACAATATTGCAACCGACTAGTTTTCTATACTGGTGCCTAGGACAGAGTAGGGCTATGGTCTCGCTTTCACAGGGGGTCACATCAGCCTCACGGTAATTTTAGGACTTTATAAATGTAGGAGTAGTTGCATTTGTACAGTCCTAAAATCCCATTCGGCCCTTTGAAGGCAACCGTGAGGCTGATGTGGCCCCCTGTGAAAATGAGTTTGACACCCCTGCTCTAGAGGGTCAGCAAACTGCCTACACGGTAAGTGCACTTAGTATCTGAAGCAAAATCCAGTAGCATCTTCTCCCTGGCAATATGTGCTGTGTGACTGAACAGCCAGAGAACGGTCGCCACTGTAGGTATGTGGTTGTTGCTGAGACATCTCATTTGCTCATCCATGGAAAAATGCCCCTTGCTCAGGTCAGAAGGAGTTCAAAGCAAACTGGGAGCAGGAAAGGGTCACTGATTATTTCTGAGGCTTTAACACCCAGGGCAGAGAACTAGTTCAGGCGAAGTGAGAACTGACTCCAACCTTTGCCCAAATCTTAAACCAGACCTGAAGCAAATTCAGTTAACATTCAATTCCCTGCACTCATTGTTTGTGGATGAGAGTGGGATAATGTACAACTGAATGACTTTGCTCTGGTTATAGCGAGCAAGCACCAGAAAGTCCAGTCTTATGACATTTTCGGTCTGATTCCTGGAAAAAAAGGAAGTATATTGTGAGCCTTGGAAGATGTCCACAGCTCCAAGGGACTCTGTGAACACATGGAAGCTCTGTTCTCTCTGATCAACATACCTCATTGATTGCAAGTGTTGTGTCAGCTCTGCGTACAGCTATTTTTTTACTCCACTGTGCTACTTAAGAGAGTTAAACTCCACACTCCAAATTATTTCAGGCACTTTTTATCACTTTTATTATAGGATGTGATGCATTAGTTTGTTTGTGATAGTCTAATTGTAGTCTTTAGATTGATCCACTGAAACCTACATAAAAAGAGAAAAATGGCAATCAATCCTATTTTTTATAGTCTAGACACAAGCTTCATTTCTGTAACACTTTGCCTTATTTTGGAAAACACAGCTAATGTTAATGAAAGGATTCTTTTTTCTGAACTTGATTTAGGATGCAGGTACATGTTATTGTGAGGCAACTGCAACGGGTTAAATTTATAGCTTTGTTTGCTGCTTTGTAGAAACTGTGTGCTTCTTCCCTGTGCCAAATGCAAGATTGTTTAACCCTCAGTGAGAGATGTTTAAGGCTATGATGACTTCATCAAACACAAGTTTGAGAGGCAACGTGACCTTGGTCTACAAGTATCTCCCTGATGGAGCAACTACTTGTAACACAAAGTTCTTCAAAGACAAGACATTAAAGTATACTATGTCGGGAAGATCAAGCAGAAGCAATCAACAAGAAGAAAAATGAAAAAATGTTGAATAACTCGCCTAAGGAAGGGTGGATTTTCCATCACTGGAAATCCTGAACTCAGAACCAGATATGACATGATGCTAGAAGTGAGGGGAGTGAGCTAGCAATAATCATGGCAATTTTCTGTAGTCACATTATGCAGAATATCAGATAAGATCATTATATTGGCTACTTCTGACTCTACAGTCATTGCGACTGTAACTCTGAATTCACACATGCACCTGAATTTCCACTCCATTCAGCATGGCTTGGCCTCCAAATTCCTACTTAGCCCCATGGAGCAACACACAGATCTGAATCTGAATCTTACTTCAAACTCTTTCAAAATCTGAAGTAAGAAGCCTTGGATCTAATATTCTGGTTTCAATTGATTTTTAAACTAAAAGTTTGCCAGAGAAAAATGTGGCTTTTTTTTTTTTAATTGCCTAGTCAATGCTCTCTTATTTTTGCCATTTAACAAAAAATGTTGGCTGTTTTATAATGAGCAACACAAAAGGCCTTTGTTACACAAATAACATCCAAATGCATTATTTGGACTGGTGCAGCTCTTTTGTAGATAACGCACAGGTGAAACTTCATGTAAGTGCAGGGAAGAAAAGTGCTGATTTTCACTACTGCCCCCCCACCTTGTGACTTTGTTTACTCAAGAGTAAGGACTCTTTCAGTAACCGAATGGGTGATATAGCTACAGCACGCTGTACATCCATGTTGTTTGACGCAGAATTTGCATTGCACTGCAGGTCTGCAGTTTCATTGTTCCTGGACGCCTGTCCTGTGAGCCACCACACAACCTGCCAGTGTGTTACATCAGCCAGCCCCATTCAAACAGATCTGTTTCCCAACATCATTAAATGCAGCTCTGGTTTGCACTGCTGAAGGCAATGAATCACAAAAGTCGTGATTCACAAAGTGTTGTTTCAGTTATGTCCCTGAGCTGTGTTGGCTTTGAGCTGGGATACGATCCGTTTGGTTGAGAAACACGTGGAAAACACAGCTGACCCAGTCTGTCGTCTGCAGGCAGATGCATTTTCAGCTGGCAATGATCAAGGAAGATCTGGAAGAGGGTTGTGGTTTTGCAGGTTAAATGGGAGCCACTCAGAAATAGTTTAGACCTGTACTGGTCAGCTGCAAGTTTTACAAAATGTTATGCAGCTAGTCATTCTCCTATTAGATACAAGGCCAATCTTTTATGTTGTGTTCTAACTGAGTTTTTAGGGCAGCAATAATATCTGGTCCTCCCATCCCTGATAATTGTAGTATAGCAACATATTATCACAAATCATTAGGTCTCCCACAGTTTGACAATTCCTATGGTATTTTTTGAAAAGTAAAGTTTCAGCCTGAATAGAAGATTCCTTTTATGAATGGAGGACATTTTTTCTAATAACAAACACTTAGGCCAAATATTTTTTTTTCTATAGCAAAGATGTGACAGTAAACACTTTGAGTAAATCAGTAATGCAGTTGAAGAACATTATTCTTGTCATTTTTGGTGTTTCTCCTCAGAAGAGTCCTTCATATCCCACTGAGGTATCTATATTGAGGCTATTTCGGAGAAAAAAAAAGTATTTTGCAAAGCTAGGCAACCCTATTCTCCTCAGAGATAAATAAATACACCTCCTGCCTATGCTACTTTTGTCCAGCCTTCTTCCCATCTTACTAAGGAAGCCCTTTTTCATACAGGAACATGCAGTTTTATCTCCCAGTCTTGAAAAATTACACCTCCCATAAAAGGAAGATCAGCCCATCTGCAAAGCAGTGCAGCAAGAGAGAAGTTGAAAGATACAGGAGGGAATGAGATTAAAATTACTGAGCAAAAAAAGCAGAAAAAAACAAATTAATGTTCTTTTCACCCATAGAACAGTGCAGGAGCAAATAATGCTTATGGTTTGAGTCTTCCTGGCTGCAAATCTCTTCAGAAACTATTATGATCTTCACCAGGACACCAGGAGATGCCTGTCTACAAAGCATATAGTTTCTGATTCTTATAACACAAACACGGGACTTTGTGTAGGCTGAATCCTTCTGAGGCCCGGAAAAGAACAAAAATGTAGACAGACAAATAACATATGTATTGCACGTTTTTGGCAGTAACAGCCTGGAGAGCTGTGCTTGCAGCTATGGGATCCTGCAAGCTATTGTGCCTAGGACTGGGGGCCTTTGCATAAACAGTGTGCAAGGATGCAGAGTGCTCTGTGAAGAAACACAGAGGCTGGAGAAACAGTATTGCAGCACACAAAATGCAGACAATGGCCTTCTCTGAACTTTGCAGCTCATTTCATTATGGCACTTCAAGTTGACTTGATCACAGCATAATCAAACCCACTGCAAGTCATGGTTGCTTTAAGGAAATCTGCATCAGTGCTTTTTCCACCCATAGGCAGAGGTTGGAGCTCTCACATTTTTTAGAGCTCTACCTATGTAAACCTCTGAATACTCTTTCACAGCCAGCCTGGAAGAATCTGCTAGTCAGAAGCTACAATAGCCATGTCCTGGTCTAGGCAACTTCAGATTTCAGACCCTTCTGGGGTTCCTGCTTTGAACACTAGCACATGGCAGTCAAGTCTACTCTCATTTCAGAAGCTGCACATGACTGTGGTCACCGGAAGTGGTGACAGTCCCTTCCTGGGCACAAGGCACGGTAATGGTCTTTTGGCAGCTGCTCAGGACCTTGTCTTGGATAACACTGCTGAGATTTCAGCAGTGCTGAAGCAGTTGTGCCAAGAGAACTGTGGATGTCTTCCATTAATTTCAATGGATAACTAGCTTTAAAGACTGATTGTAGACATTTTAGCATCAACAACTTAATGAATCTTTTCACTTTAGGTGAGCATTTCACAAACACAATACACAGAGATAATGTATGCTCAGCCCTGTCACATCCTGACATTGTCTTCGCTACAATAAATTGTATCTAAGAATGAAGCTATAAATCTGAATGTAAGTGTCATAAAGAATTCAGTGACTTATTTAGATAATTGCAAACCTCAAGTGAAAACAGGGTATTCATTATCATCTCAGTAGCAAAAATACGCTGGATCCCAAGGCTGTGTCTCGCTGAATAAGGTAGATCCTCAATAGGACTCCATAAAATAGCCGCGAATGCAGATAACTTTAATAAATGAGTATCATTTGGAATCTGTAAGCAACAGCTTTTCTTTTTAATACAAAGTGGCTGTGGTATTTAGTCTAGATAATGTATTCTGCTTCCACTGTTGGTGTTGATGTCCTTTCAAGTGAACAGAATATGCAGCCATTAATGAGCTCTTTCTGTTAAGATGTTCAGCAATGAAATAATTAACAATGTTGATGTGTAAATTAGGCTTCAGAGTTTAAATTACCTTTGCAATGAATGAGGCAGATCACATTTCTCTGGCTCTTGGTTCAGCAGAGCAGGTGAAGACTGGCTAAATGTTAAACACAGCAGTAGTCCCATTAAAAGCACATACATTAGAGTCTTCGGTCATTTCTGGACCAGAGGTGTTAACTGCCTTACTAATATTGTTATTCAAAGAATAACAGGTGTTTCTTATACTGTCCCCTTTCTCCATTTTTGGTGGGGGCAACTCCCTCACGGCACCTTGCTGTGTGCAGTGGAGGAACATGGACCGCATGTTACAGCAATGGAGGAAGTGATTCTCCCAGGTCTCAGCTCCTCTGGGGTTCTCACAAGGAGCCTGAGGCACTTGTTTGAATGTCTGAATGCCCTCAACCATCTCCATGCTGGAGGTGATCTTTTTCAGAGTATCTCACCAGATTCTTGAATCTCAACAGCCTTTCCCATTTCCTGGCCTATGCCAGCTTTTGCAAGAACAAGCAGCCAGTCTGCCCACATTGTTGCTTTTCCACTCTTTCTTTTACAGACAGCCTCCAGGCTGAGGACACACCAAGAGATGCTGCAGCTGAAGAGAACTGTGTGCCTAGGTCAAAAGTAGTAGAGAAGGAAGTGATGTAGCTACTATTTTATTAAGGTCTTATAAAGACTGATGTTTTTTTACTGTTTCTAAAATAAGAAAAAGCTGGATCATGCAGTTAACATTGTTTTTGTACAAAATATATGAAGCACTGAATTTTAGAAAAAATTAGCATTTCAAGTCAACTGTTGCTTGCACTGACATATGAACTTCTGACCTATACTTTCCTTATCTTCTCCCAATAGCATTGAGACTGGAGTAATCCCAAAACATAGTTCAGTGCCTTTAAAGTCTGCTTCAGAGATAAATCCTCTAACATGCTTTACCTCTTGCAAACCGGAGGCTGTAATTTTCCCCATATGACTCCTGGGGTAAGGCTTAGTGGGAGCTGTCCCACTCACCACACTGGCTGGCCTTTTGGGGTCACATTATCAGAGTACAAGAAATGTGGGAAGGGAGTAATTGTGCTTCATGGGATGAAAGAATGTGCTGTATTCTACACCAAGCCACTATTGTATGGATCTTGTTTTAAAATATTTGACCTGTTGAGGTCTTATCTGCTGTGGCTTAAGTGTACTCAGCTAGCACAAAGACTTGGCCGCTAGCATTAAACTATTTGTCTCCTTTCCCCTCATTGAACTTTAGGCTTGAGCAATGTCAGCTAGGAAACAGACTTAATCCAGCATTTTACAAGCACCACGATAAGCATATTCAGTGTCACAAGCGAAAAGCAAAACTTCTTCAGTGCAAATATCATAAAATGGAAAAATAACTTTTGAAAAAAGCACGTGCAAAACAATTTTTATTCTGTGGATATGGTGGCCTTGTACTTTTTCTCACATATTAAGACATGAGAATCAACACCACCTATACTTCACATGAAATTCTCATATTCAGAGAATGGATTATTCAGATGAATGGGTAGTATGTGAATATAATCCAGGAAAAAATACAAAAGAAACATCCTGCATACAATAATAAGTGGCCTCTCCTTAAGGACATCGCACTTTTTGAGAACGTCAGTTGAAATCGCGACACAGACATAAAAATGGAAGGCACGCTAAACTGCCACTGTAAACACAGGTAATTGTGGAGGAGAAAAAAGGTAGAGGAGCAAAATTATTGGAATAGATGTGTTTGTTAGCAATACCATGCACACAGAATCACAGAATCACAGAATCACAGAATGGTTGGGGTTGGAAGGGACCTCTGGAGATCACCTAGTCCAACCCACCTGCTAAAGCAGGTTCACCAGAGCAGATCACACAGGAATGTGTTCAGGCAGGTTTTGATGTCTCCAGAGAAAGAGACTCCGCAACCTCTCTGGTCAGCCTGTTCCAGTGCTCTGGCACACTCAAAGTAAAGAAGTTACTCCTCATATTCAGATAGAACTTCCTGTGTTTCAGTTTGTGCCACTAGAAATGGCAATTACAATTAAATACACTTAAAGTGGGAATACTTAGTGCTATGGGAGATCCACAAGCTATTCCAAACTAGATTTCCTACCTGTTTGTGTGACTTCTGTCACTGGTGTTTTCTGCATTTCACAAGACTTAATGCTTTCACCTTCCCACCACTGTTGTGAGATACGGAAGTGTTACTGACTGTGGTTCTTCAGACCGGTACACTCTGGAGTGTGGTAAGATGTTTGTCAGCTCTGCGACTTGTTGGCATTAACCTGGGATGAGACATACAAGGTTGCTGCTGCTGCAGCATCAGAGCAACCTCAGGCTTCTGCTGTCAACCCTCCTTCTGTCAGCAGGAACAAATGTGTGTCTTCACTATGAGCCAGTGCTACCCTTAGTGACAGAGAGTTTCTCTTTTCACTGGATTCCATTGAGGAACAGTGTTCAGGGTTTGCAGCTTTCAGCATTCAGCCTTCTATTGCTCATGGGAATTGTGGACATTACACATCTGTCCTTGACATGGTGACTTTGACATATATTGTTTTGCATACATGTAAAGATGTGTTTTTCTGTAGGGACAGACCCGTGACTAGTGTATGCCTTAAATAATTTTCTCTATTTTCTGAGTTTGTATTCTTCCGGTCATAATCACAGTTCTGCCTGGAATGCATCAAACCAAGCACTTTCTCTCCTTCCCTCCCTCCATCCCATACTTACCTTGTATTCCCATGCTGCTGCTTTCCTACAGTCACTCTGGCTCTCTAATCACAGAGTTTACAGTAACTAGAACAGTGGCTGCCCTGAATGCCTGTTTTTTTTTTTTTTTCCTTTTATTAATCATGTGCTTAATCTCCTGAATGAAGACAGTCAGAAATATGCCATCAGAAAAGCAAGTCACATTTTCAATGCTTCACAATTTTGGGCATCTTCCAGACAGCCTCACACCTGTTTGGAGTGTGTGTAATGGTGGGTGAAGTTGCCATTTGTATTTGGAAAATTTGAATGAAAGCATGTCTTAAATTAAAATCATGAAGAATGTCAAAGTTGAAAACTCTACTTGAGTGACTCGCCAAGCCCCAGATTCATACTGACAAACTCTTTAATTCTTCAGGACTACAGATTTTGAGAATAACATATTTGTGTGAAGAAGCACTTAAGTTATTTTGTTAACTAAAAAATTTCTCCTCTCTTTGGACACTAGAACCTTTTACCAAAAGCCTGTGCAGTGATTCTAGTGGGAATTATTTACCTTGTTTGCTGTTTGACTGCTGCTTCCTGTCCTGATGGTGAACACAGCACTTCAGTGAGATGGAGAGCCTAGGAAGTGCTTTGGGATAGCGTTAGCAAATGTGTGATCCTGCTGACTGACTCCACCCTCACACTCAGTTTATCACCCAGAAGCAGCACCACAGAGGCCAGCAGCTGGTACCCTTATGAAGGTGATGCTAGAGGACAGTCACAACTCCCAGTTCTCCCAAGGTCTTGCACAGCTCTCATCAAAGCTGCTTATGTGAATAAGAGAGACACAGAGGGCAAGCAGTTAGATGTACCATAATAGAAGGGATAATGATGAAATGTTAACCATGAAGGGGAACAGGAGTCTGTAGCTCCTCCATCGGTGACACCCAAAGATATGTGAAGGAATTACCCCACCCCAGACCCCATTCTCATTAAGGCTGCCCCTGCCCTGGGTGAAGGAGTGGGCACAGTGGCTCTTTGCAAACCTCCTTATGTCAGAAGACAGCCTTGCTGAGACCCTGCCTGCCATTGCCTTTCCCTTTCTCCCCCTCAGCAGGGCCAAGAAGAGGAGAAAGCAGGGCTAACCACTTGGTCCATGGGTGTACACATACACTTTGAATGGAAGATGCAATTCAAAGTACAGTAAAGCACAGAGGCTTTTATTTTTCTGGAAGATCACAGTACCTGGCACCTCATAAGTTTATCCCTGATTATGGAAACAGCTGGAGAGGGACCTTACACTGCCACCCGACACATTTTCTTCGGACGGAAAATAATTTTACTCTTAAGTTCGTAAAGCAATAACTCAGCACAATAGGAAGCTGCCATAACCTGATATGTTCCCTCTGTTTTTCAGGCAAAGGAGCCCCATAGCAAAGGAGACTCGCTGCCCAAGCCGGAGCCCAGGCCCCTGTGGGGCGGTGAGGAGGCAGGTAGGGGCAGGGGACGGCAGGGCAGGCAGCGGGGCTGGGGTGGCATGGGCCGGGAGGCTGCTTCTGATGGGCCTTTATTCAGGACTGAAGTGCTTTGTCCCCAAGCCAAGCCTAATTGAAGGATGTTTTTCATGTCCAAATGAGATGTGGGCTCTCACCCAGAGTGTTTGCTGGACAACAACAACAACATCTCACTTGCGGGCAGGGTGGACACAGTCTACAGCATGCTGCATGAATGAATTATGCCACGGCATAATGAGAAGAAACAATAGTATTATAGGGGATCTGTTTAATAAGCCATCAGCCACAGTTTGGCAGTGATCTGCTGAGCAAAAATTTCCTTAGCTACTAGAAAGTCCTGAGAATACAGTCGAGGACAACCTCGGTGACCCCTGGTTTGTACACAGGAGAACCGAGGACACGAGTGCTGTGCACATGAGGAGTCTCGTTAGTTTTACAAGAAGGAAGAAAGCACAGCACAGACAGCCGTATGTTGAGCCCACACACATCCTTCTTACTCTGGCTGCTTTCTGTCTTGGGGTTTTGCTTTTGGGGGGGCACATGGGGGTTTTGAGGCTCAGTTTGTCTTCACTTTGTCTTATCATAAGCTCAGATCTTATTTAAATATTAAAAGTGTACTAGAGTAATTTAGACTGTTGGTGCTGTGGTTGGATGACATATCAGAACTGCATCTAAGCCAAGAAAATAAATGCCCCAAAAATGCTGTGGCTACGCAGTGCAAATGTCCCTGTAAACATCAACTGCTCCTAGCATGACAAGTAGCTGTCAGATCCTGAGGCACATTTCACTTGAATAGTTTGGGGATTTTCTTCCTGCTCTCATTGCCATTTTTGCAGCTGTCCCCCTGGGAAACATCCCAGAAGCCTCTGTCCCCATTAGGAGGAAATCTTTCACTTCCTTGGTTTGATTTTGAATGCTTATGCTCCTGGTTAATTTCCCTGACCTATAACCAGTGTTGACTTCTATGTGTAGAGACTAAATGCTGGTCTAGATGATAAACTTTCATGAAACAAGTTTAGAAATACATTTAATTAACTAAACAGTCTCACTCCTTTGTGAGATCTCACTGTGGTGTGTGAATGTTGTAGGTTTCACTGATTCCTACAGTAATGTTAGCTATAGCCATATATTTATTTTTTTTTTTTTTCTAAAATACAGGAGTTCATACAGGATAGTTCCACTGATTTAACTTAGCTGAGTGGTGGTTTCTTCTGCCTGAAGCACAGTAGGCCAGTGACCCATCTTACTCTTCTGTCAGTGGCACAGGCAGTGTGAGGGCTTTAAATGTCCCTCCTGCTCGCTCCTGTCCTCTCTTCTCTACCAGAAGTTAGTGTTCCTTCAGCTAGGTCAAGAGCTGGCTACATGTGAAAACTGATATGGGAAATGACCCAGGCAAAACCACAGTATTTAGGGGCCATTTCTTGTCGGTGATGGTGGGGTGAGGGTGCTGTTCTTATTCTTACACAGGTTGTTTAGGTATCCAGAGTAACTTCAGCTAAAGCAGAAAAAGTTTACGTTTTACTATTCTGGGACCTAGTCCCACGGTAACTGAAGTTTGAGGGCTCTTCTGCCATGACACAACTACCCTAAATGGGTCCTTCAATGTGAGACTGCAGTGACTGACTGAGCATCTTACCATAACATCTTAAGCAACCTTTGATTTTTAGATGTTTTCCAATGGTTCCATCTAAGAAGCATTTAACAACTACTACACCATATGAATTAATTGAACATGATTAAAACCCAGGTGCTTCACTAGAACAAACTTGGTAGCAAATCCTTAGGCATATGTAAAAATGCTATTGGAGGGTTAAAGCAGTGTTTCTTTCCAGGTTTCTACAATGGCAATCAAGGTTAATCTTGTTTAACACCTGCATAATCCGTTCAGTCAGGACTAATACAGTGTGCTTGTATTCTAGTTGCATACTGGCTCTTGATTACACTAGAGGACTTAAACTGCTTTGAAGCAAAATCTTGAACTCTTGGGTTGCTTTGGGTGTGTGTTATGACTTGGTCATTCATGCTGCGTTTAGATGACAAGATTGGGTGTCCTTGGGGATGATGGCTACAGACAAAATAATTCCTTGGTCAGAGGATGAGGAGCAAGGAAAAGCAGGATATGACTATGATTTTTAAATAATTTATCCAAATGATCTTTGAAAGCTTTATTGAAGATCTGTCTGTCTTAATGAAGGAGCAGTTGTCCAAAGCCTACTGTAACATTTTAAAGAAGTGTGCAAATTGTTTACAGGCTCAAACCACGGCTAACATTTCTAGAATTCTCCCTACTATTTATCTCATAAAAATACCTGTAATATCTCTCTTGGGCTTGAAAAGTAAGCAGAAACAAAAACAAAGACCTGCCATCTGTTGTTTCTGTCACTGGATAAACTGAAATTACTGTGCGTAACATTAAACAGTGACACAGCAAAAGAGACATTGCTACCCACCCTTCACAGGTGACTCTGCCTTTATCAAAGCTCCACCAGCTCCTAAATCATGGAGGGGAAATGCTCTCCCTGCACCAGTGCCAATGCAACACGCAAATCTCAGGAGGTGGGAAAGCACCCCTACAGTGCTTTCCATTTCCACACATTCACTGAGCTCAAAGATACGTTGTTAGCAAGAAGCAGCTCTTACTTTTCAACATCTCAAATTGTTCTTAATAATTTGATTCTGAAGTGACTGATAAGCTCAAAAGTGTGATAAAGAATGCTCCTAGTTTGCAGTGCCAGGCTAATTCTTGTCAGTTCTTGCAGTCTCATGATATTTCAAGTTTCCCTTACATATCCCTACCTGCTTGACCTTGGAGACTGGGAAGAGCATTTAGATACTTAATATTTGTGGCTGAAGAGAAAACATGAGTCTGTGAAGCACCTGGAACCTCTGAAACCAGAGAGCAAGAAGAATGAATTTTTCATTGATTATTTTTGTTTTAAAATGGTGTGTAAACAGGTTTTATAATTCAGTGACAGTGTCTGGACTCATGATTTTTGAATGTTTTATGTTTGCAACACTGTTCACGTTAGCAGTTATTTCTTTTTCAGTCCTCTGTTCCTGTCTACTCAATTCAGTTCACTACAGCATTTCACAACAGAGCTGGCAGTGCCACTTGCCTAACCAGCACAGGATTACTGTAGTCTGAGCAGTGAGCATTTACTTCTGCCATGCACTGCTCATGCCAGGGGGAAAGCAGCTGTCCAGGGCCCAAAATATTGCAGTTCAAGTATGATTTTTTACCATACTGCTGAGCAGGTCTATATTAATGACTTTCACCACCAATAATGAGACCTACAGTGTTTCTTCAACCAGTTTTACTGAAGTTAGTTGGAATCTTTCCCAGTCATTTTGTGTGTAGGCTACAAAACAGAGAATTTTTTAAACCTAGTCTGCTTCCCAAACACTGTATCTCATTGCTACATCTATAGCACTCACAAAACAGCAGTTCAACATTAGACATAGTATTACCATCTCAGACACTCAACATTCATGAGGTAACCTGCTCTTGCTCTTCTCTGCCTTTCTTCCTTCCTCCTTGTACTCAAAATGGTGGGCTTTTAAACTGTTGGGGTTTTTTTTCCCCCCAGCTACTGCACCTCATCTTGGAGCTCCATTTTGTTTATTTCTTAGATTGCACTTCAAGCTATGATATTCAGTGAAACTGAAAACAGTTTATACAGTCAAAGAGCAGACTGGAAAAAAAAAACCACACAACACTGTAGACCTATTTTCTGTATGTACAAAATCCTGAAGGGACAATCAAAGCCATTCTTTCTCCTTTCTCCTCCTTGAGAAGTGAAAAAAAAGCCTCCATGAGACCTGTTGTTTACTTGATTGGCACAAGGCTATTTCACAGTTCAGTATAAATTTTGAGTCCAAGAAAGGTTCTCTGAAGTCCTGGGTTGGTATTTTCATTTGGGAGTGTCAGAAAGCTTTACTTTGCACTTGCTGATTTCATGCTGAAGAACACTGGATGGGTGTCCCCCATTTGGGAGCACATAGCCCCAGATTCAGTGTGCTTTGCTGTCTGTGACAACTGGAACCAGAAACATCATTCCTAAACATACCTGTGCTGGAGATGCAGAAGAGCGGCATTTCCCCCTGTACAAAGCTCCCTGACCTGACCTCACCAAAATGCCAGAGAGAGGATCACCCCACTGACCCAGCCCTTCTCCAAAGCTCTGCTCCCCCCTCTCGGAACTCTCTGCTCCACATGAGCCTCAGGTATGCAGCAAAAACGTCAGTCAGTGCCCCTCTGCAAGGAAACAGTCAGCCTGATTCAGCTGGCTGTGGAAAATAAGAGTTTGTTTTTCAGGCTGATTTGTCATGTTGGTTGTTTTTTTCCCACTTTCCCACATCAGCTGACCATCATACTTGGCTAATTTTGTCCTTTCAACACAACATTCTTTTAAATTGATCTCCAAACCAGCCTTGGTATTTTTCTTGCCAATGCATGTCTCTTTGAGAAAACTAAGTTTTTACTTCCCAAAGTATAACAATTTGAAAATTTGACTTCCTAATACACGAGTATTGCAATGCAATGCAATGCAACACAAGTATTGTAATGCAACTTCAATTTCAAGCCCATGGTATTTCTCAGTTTAATGAAACATTAGATTTTGTTCTACTTTTCCCTCATCTTTTTCCAATAAAGCCCTTTTCCCTGACACAAAAGCTAGCACAATTAAAAATGTGATTAAACAGCTGTAAAGGCACAGCTTGAAATTCAGCTTTGCAACTTATAGAAGATAATTGTTTCATGTTTTATTTTTCTTTTAATGTCTTCATTTATACACTACAACCTGGTAGAAGATTAAAGGTCTAATAGAGTTTAATTGCAGTTAATATAAATGTCTTTCTATGTGTCATACTGAACTTGCACCAAAACAGAAATGTAACAGTCCGTGTTGAAGGCATACGAAGTTATTCCAGATCTACCTGCAGGACGGCCTTGTGCCAATCAGCAGCCACCAGCGTCAGGCAGCAAGGTGGGCTCCATGGAAGATCGGATGCTGCAATTTGGAAGATCTCTGGTGACTGCTCATTCTACATTTTTGGTGAAAAATTGTGTTCCCAGTACTTGTAGCTCTGAAGATTTTTTCTCAAATACAGACGAAAACCGTAAACTCACCTGACTTCAGATCTCTGCAAAGTGGTTGTTGATGTCACAGGCTGTCACTCTGGTTTCTGTGGCAATGAATGGAGAGAAACAACCACCGTTTTTCTGACCTACAAGAGATGTCCTGTCCAAGAAAGAGAAGAATCAGTCCATAGCTGTGTCCTTTTCCAGCTAGATGAGCTGGATTTAACTTTCTTAAAAACCTTCAGTGGTGGGGATTCCTTGATACCCCTCTATTCCTTTATTTTCAGTTCCAAGCTTTATATTTTCATCCTTAGAGCCCCATTTTCTTCAACAGGACTAAGTATTTGTATTTTTTTAATCCTTTCTTAACTTTTAAATTTGCTTCTAATTCTTTTGCATTATACATCTGGCATCTGACATACCACAGATTATGGTGGACCAAATTAGCCAAGCCAGAGCCCTAGAGTGTTTTCTTCCAGAGTGTGGCAGTAGATGAGATACATCAGTGCAATGGTGGGGGATGAAGGTAAGAGAGGGCAAGAGGATAGATAAGAGGCCAACACAGAAAACAATAGAGTGATGAGTAGGCACCACATCCATTGCTCTCCCACGTGCCAGAAGGATATCCAGATCTGATCTCTTGTCTTGCCCTAACATTTACTTCACCATCATGTATTTTCCAGACAGTATCTAAACCTGCTTCCCCAGCAGGCATCGACAACTCAACTGGCAAAACCTAATGGAAAGCCCTCTTATCGGGAGCCTTGCCAGTGAAAAGAACTCCAGGCCTTATAGGATAGTGTTATATTTTTGAAGAGGAGTATGAAAGGCATCGTCCACAACTCTTTTGTGCAGTTATTCAGCTAAGCAATAAATCACACACAAACATGGGTTGTTGCAAGATTAATAGAGAAGACCTCTAGGAAAATGTGGCACAGAAAAGAAGTTGAGTATCAGGAGTCTCCTAGATGTTCATTTGGATTGCCTGGCTCCTGCCCAAGGAGAGCTGTGGCTATGCATTTTACAGGTATTGAAACAAACTTAAATAAGTGGCTATTTAAAAGATAAATAAAGCAAAAGCCCATATTGAACAATGCCCCCACAGAAAAATGAAAATACTCAGTTGCTATAATTAGTCTGCATTTTTTTTGCTGTTGTTTCTAAAGGTGACCTTGAAATTTGGAATGTGCCCATTGCTGCTTCCTTCCAAAGACAAAAGACAATATTTTGTCCTTTGTAGTGCAAGCTCGAAGTCTTTCTGGATTGTATTTTTCTGCAGTATATTTCGCAAGAGAAATCTGTATGACCCTGCTCCTCAAAGGGTGAAGTCTGTCCAGGAAGGGGGAATAAACAAGACAGGTTACCACATAGTGACACCTCCGGATTCATCAGCCCTTACCATCACACAGCAGGAATGGATCTCACAACAGAACAGCCTGACAGAGGAGACATTTAATTCTTTCCACACCAGTGCAAATGCTCTGAGATAAGTGTGTTTTAGAAGACAGAAGGGCTAACTAAGGCTTTCTATTCATTATCCCCTAATTACATTTCAAGGCCTCAGGCAGAGAGCTGGCTGTCCCCAGACTGATAGCTTTAGGAAATAAGGGGAATATTCCTCAAAAAAAACTACTGCTTTTCCAGCTCTGACATAGGAGATCGAAGACTTCTGTCAATGTGAAGAAAAAACTATACTGTAAACTTTTTCACATAAAATGTAACAATGATCAACATCTATGACTGTATTAGAGGCTCAAAAAACCTTCCCACTTCTCAGGAGCCAAAGGAGTAAAGGATGTGATCCTAGATGTTGGTGTGAAAAAGGATTCATTTTACATTATGTCAACAATCATATCGTTCATTGATACCCTCTATAGTCTCAAGGAGATGCTTATATCCGCTTTGTCACTGTACACCTCAGAAGACAATTTGTGAGTATCAGTTCAGTGGCTAAGGAAATGAATTCAAAACCTTTTGTTATAATCCGACTTTAATATGTTGGAGTAAAATTGCTTAGTTTACCTGAGATAAGCTATCATTTTTATTCAGCCTATCACATGATTCAAACAGCGTTGCCTGGAGATAATTACTGAAGAAGACAAGCTCTTGTCTGCCTAAAACACAGCAGCAGAAACTCATTTACTGCAAATTAAAGCAGATGGAAAATTGCTATTGCTTTTGATACAGTTGCACAAAAATTAAGTTTGTATGTATGTTAAAAGTAATGGTAGCAAATGCAACACTGAGTCTTACAACCTATGTCCTAAACAAAGTTTCAATATTTCAAGCACCCCAGTAAAAATTAGTGGATTTATTAATAAAAAGGAATTGAAAGCTGTAAAAAAACCCTCACCTTTCCACAAAAGACATTAGACGATTGTGGTCAACCCTGAGGCAGTGGGGGTGGGAGGGGAGGAAGAAGAAAAAGGAAAAAACAAAAAAAAACAAATAAACAAACTGAACAAATATTTCATTAGAATAACTCACAGAAAACTCATAAATATTGAAACAACAAATAGAGGGCTTTTCTTCTATAAATACACATATGTATCATCACATGGTTGTGAATCATCCCACTACAACTAAGGAGACTACCTGACAGAATTACCATAACTGTTTAGGTTGGCTTATATTACCCTTCTCCTTAAAAAAAAAAAAAAAAAAAAAAATATATATATATATATACATAAAAATTCCTCCTCTTGCAGTTCAGGAGGGACTGGTTAGCAGGCAAAGCATGGCAAACTCTACAGTAAGTGTCTCGAGAGGACAAGTACATCATTCTGCAGTATTATAGTGTTATTTAGAGGGGCCCTGTGACCCATCCCCACTATGGCCAGCACTGCAGCAGGTCAGTATGGTTGGGTCTGGCTGAGGTTTGGAAACCTCCAAGGATGAGGTTTCTTTCACCTCTCCAGGAAGGCTGTTCCTGGGCTGCACCACCTTCTTGGTAGACGTTTTGATTCCTAATGTCCATGCTGAGCACTCAGCTTGCTGCCAATGACCCGTTTTACACCTTCTGTTATGACTGAAAGGAGTTTGGCTTTGGTGTCTTTGTAGCTCCTCATCATGAAGTCATATGCTGCTGTTCAACTGGCTTCTTCTTCATCAGATTATAGAACCTCAGCTCTTTCCGCAGTGGTCCTGTGCACTAGACCGCTGACCATCCTGGTAGCCCTCCACTCTTTCTCTCCAGTTTCTTGACATACTTCTTGAATGGTGGCAAAAACTGTGTGCAGTTTTCCGTATTCTATTTGACACCACATTATGAAATAAAAAATGTGAGAAAGTGTTCACTTTTACTTGAAATAATTTTCAAGATGACTTTGAGCTCTTGATGTTTCTCTGAAGGTGACGGTAGCTGATGATGTTGCTTTCAGAGTGCTGGCTTCAACTCGAAGCAGCCAGGAACAAAGAAAGGTCTGAGGGAGAAAAGAAAGTGAAATGCAGGAGCAGACTAAGGAAAAAAGATCGCCCCAAGGAGTAATGGAAAGGGCAGAAACTAAACAGAGGAAAAACAAGGTTGAAAAAGAAGAGTAAGGGAGCAGTGCAGAAGATGATGCCCTGTCAGTATTGCTACACTGTGATCCAGGACAAATGTAGACTAATGTGATCTACTTAGCAAATGGGGATGGGTCACGTTTGAAATCATTTAAGCTAAGCAGTTTCATTCTTCAGAGAGGGGAAAGCCAATGGCAAACAGAGCCCTCCAAATACTTGTCTCACTCTACATCTCATGGAGTATGTTGTTCAGGAGCTTTACCATGACAGCACTTGAAATGTATCTTTCAATTATTTCAGTCCCTTTATAACCCTGTAGGAGCATTAAATTTCTGTCTTGAAGGGGAAGGTCCAAAATACCCTCTGTCAGGGAATTTGTCTCAGCTTTCTGTGCTGCCCACTTGCACCAGCATATCCAAACTTGCCTCTGTTTCCCAGCTGACTCAGGAATGACTAAACAAGGAAAATTGAATCTAGAATTTTAATTGATCCTCCTGGAAATGTGATTTGAAATCTTCCAAAGCAATGAATAAATTGTCCATACAAGGACTTCCTCTAAAAATGATTTCATTGCATTGAGGGTATTACACTATCCTCCCCACAACTCTGCAAAGACCTGACTAACAGCTGCTTGCTCAAGAGCAAAAACTGTCATACTTTTGGACTCAGCTTCTGGAAAAAAAAAAAAAAATAAATAAAATCACATGACAAAACCAAAGAAGCTAACAGCCCTGACATCACAGATGTTGACAGCATACTCCAGACAAGCCAATGTTTATGGAAAGATGAGGGCTAAACTTCACACCTGCCAAATCCGTGCATGGTAAAGAAGTGCTTTGCCAGCCAGGGTCAGAATGGACTTTCATCATATTTTCACCTTGCTGCCTTGCATAGAGTTTTTGTAGAGCAGATGGGACTGCATCCCAGAGTTTTTGGAGGCAAAAGAGAATCCATTCCTGTCAGAAAAGACAGCCTGCAAAATAGCTTTCCCTTTTTATAGAAGTCAGAGCTTTGTATTTTATTCTTGCTGCCCAGAATGGCTCTACAACACTCAGCAGTTTCAGTGGGATGTTGTGTTGTGCACAACCTGCCTTCAGCTGTTGTGCTGTGTTGCTATGTGCTCACACTGACAGCTGCTATGTTTTGCTCCAAATTAGTGCCTGCCTTTCGCTTTTTGGAGTGAAGTAATACCTACGCGCAGGGCCGGCTTCCAGTTCACTATGGAAATGCCCCCAAAACAAGTGAAAATACTACCAAAACAGATGCTTTGTACCCATTTCCTGATCAGTCACACACAATACTTCCTCTTTCTATATGGAGTTCCCCACGCATTCCCTCACCAGTTCCTTTTTTTTTTTTTCTTTCCTAGCAGTCTAAACATTTCGTGTTGTGAAAAGAATTCAGCATGTCAGTGATTCCACATTTCTTGTAACCGGCCCCACAGAAGTGTCAGGATGCTGAGCCATGCTTCTGAATGATGGCATACAGCCTGGAAGCCTGTTTTTCTTCCCGCAGAGCCAAGGCAAAGTAAAATGTGATTTTGAGTTCTATTTAAAGGTCTTCCAGGAAATTGATAGTGGGTAATGAAAGAGGACCTTTTACAAGTCAATAGCTGTAAGATATTGATCAAATAGTTTTTAATCAGCTTAGCATTCTTTAATTGCTTCAAGAGCATTTGAATTGCCATTTCAGTCCAACCAAATGTCCACTTCACCCAGGACCACATCTCCAGTAATGGTCAGTGCTAGATACCATTCAGAGGTGTTTCTCGATCTGTGGCCTCAGCAGTACTGGTAATCATTAAATATTGAATGATGACCTGAAAAATGGTCCCTTTATTTTTTTTTTAAGTAGTCAGACAAGCAAAGGAAACACTGAAATAAAAGTAAAAATATTGTCAAAACATTATTGTGGAAGGCAAGAGAGTAAACACCCAAAGCATGGCTTCAGTGTAGTGTCTGTGGATCAAAACTTTACAGCTGTATTTATTGCACAAGGTGGTTCATGGATAGTTTTCCAAAAACTTAAGTAATCTCTAAATTAACAGGATTTGAGAGACAGTGTTAAAGGGAAGGCACAAGATGCTCAGAAATGCTCAGAGAAGTTTATTTCCTACCCTGGCAGCTACAAATACGCCTATACAACAAAGCTGGACCTGATGTCTCACGATCATAATATTCTTGAATATTTGAAAACGCCACATCTGAGAATAAAAATGTGTATAAAGAACAAAAACACTCATTATTTTAATGAATTAATGTTGGTTCTCACAGTTTCTAACATCATAACAGCCTTCCCCCCACAAGAACAAATCATATTTTCCGATTAAGCTGTCTTTAACCAATGTGCTCACCAGTTCATTAGTAATTTCTGTACATATAACTATGTTCCAGTGAGCACAAATAGGAGCCCTTTTTGTGACTCAGCTCACACAGCCAAAGTGACTTGGAAGTTTACTAGGGGTGGTTGCAGCACCTAAAGACAAATAACCAGGGTGAATGCTCTGGGGCTTGAGTGATCACAGATCTTTCATCAGTGTGACCCAAGACTAGATGAAAGAGTTATAACTTCTGCATAAGCTGTTCAAATTGAAAAGTAATATAAGCTAGAATAAATATATGTTACACGAAAAACACGATCACAGTGATAAATATATATGTATACATAAAACTAAAGATGAGGAAAACATGGTCTGTAAAAAATACTTCAGAGTGCTATCTCCAGATGAAACTGAGCATACTTCATTACTATATGCTACACATTTTGAATCAGATATTGTGAAATCAAAAAAGGATTATGCAGATACAGAGAGTTACTACACCAGTGAATCTGGCATATCCAGCTCATTATGTATTTTATACTTTCATATCTCAACCACTGGCATGAACAGATTTTCTAACTTTCTGAGAAATTCCTTTTCTTTCTCTGCTACCTGTCTGCCTACATGGTGTTTCTGTTAAAAAAAAAAAAAAAAAAAAAAAGCACTAAGAATCTTAAAATTGTAGAACTAGTCAAAACTTGAGTATTATTTCAAACATCACGGAAACTGGTGGAAGGCAGTATTTGATTTTGATGCAGAGTCCAATAGCTGTGAATTCAATTACTGTTTTGAGTCAGTCAGTCTGGGTCAGTCACTAAATGAGCCAAAGTGTTCTCCAGTTTTGCCACGTAGGAGTTGGGCTATATGTCCAACGAGCTGAGCATGGGATTGCAAGTCACAAGCCCTACCAAATGTTTATTCTATTTCAGGCTCATCATATGACAATGACCCAAGTCATCCAACTTCCCCATCTCCTCATTCTTTAAAATGTCACTGTTAATATTTGCCTGTGTGAGGGCTTAAAGATCTATGAATAAAAACATGCATAAGTGAAAATCATTGCTAAGTGAAAATTATGACTAATATCCTAGTAACACAATTCCCTACAACTGTAGAGAAGTCCTCAGTGCTATGCTGTGTGAGCAACTAAAGCCCCTATTGGTACGTACATTGTGCATACTCTTTCTGTATTTAAACTCTATATTTGCCCTCAGTGATTCATCTATCTGCACAAGTGGTACAACACTAAAGGCCAAAAGTTTCGTTTTCAATCCTCTCACTCACTGGACAGTACTTTGCTTAACCTGTCTATGTTTCAATTTCCTCACTTGGAACTTTATCTGTATTTCTAAAGAGCTTCACTGTGAACAAAATACAAACTGCTTACTAATGTTTCCTATATTGCAGCAGACTGAGACATGTTTGCAACATTCCAGAGTTCCAGGAGTTAATTTTTCTGATACTTTATTTAAAATATATAGAGATTATTCATTATCCCTTCCCCCCTCCCCTGAGAAGACTATTCTACAGCATTATTAAGCCTGTCTTGTATGAAAGGTCAATGCATGATATTCAGCTAGGCAGAGAGGTGTTGCGTTCATCTCACTGCAGGTATAGACATTAGTGTCACACTTAGAATTATGTACGAGTCACACTTCATTTGCCAGTAATTCAGTATGTTAGACCCACTCTTCCCCATTCCTGTATGCAAATATTTTCAGGAAAAAAAAAAAAAAACAAACCATGCAGTGTTACAAGGTTCTGGTAGGAAGCGTTACAGAAGTATCAGCAACTACTTGGAACATGGTGCACATCCAAATCTCTTTCTTTTTTTGCGAGGTTAAGATGAGAGTGCAGCCAATGCATGTAAGATCAGTGGTGCTACACTCTCTGACTAAGTGGGCTGGGACACACATCTCCTTCCAGGTTCAGCTGTGCCAGCTGGAGAGCCTGTGCCCAGCCAGTGGGAGCTCCCACCTGGAGATCCGCCAGCTGATCCAAAGGTTGGCAACACCCACCATGTGGGTGCTGATGAGCAGCTGCAGATGCACTGGGGTGAGGAAGCCCTTGCTGAAGGCTGGAAAGGTCATGTGCTCATAGCCTGTGGTCTATTGCATGATTATGTGTGGGTGGGTGTCTGCACTTGTCAAAACCTCCTGATTCTTATCCTTGAATTGGATGAACATTTTGAGACAGTCACCCTTGAGTTAAGAGGAAGAGACAAGAAACCTCAGAGGTAAAGTTGTTGGACTTGATATATGTGGCAGCAAATGCAAGTCTATGTTATGCAGAAAGCCAGGCTAGGTGCTCTAGCAGCTCCTTTTAGTCCTGAAGTCTAGTAAACCTATGGCCAAAACATTTGAGCTTGGCTGCCTGAAGTTAAGGTCGTCTTTGTGGAATCATGTAAAGCACTTACAAAAAAGTAAAGGCAGTTTCTATCAAAGTAAAGGAAAGTCATATCAAAGGCTGCCAATTCACTTCAGGGCTTAAGGTGTTAAAAAAATTTGGACTAATTGGAATACTAGAAAGAGATTCACAGTGCAGTGAATGACTGAACAGGTTTGATAATAGCATCTGGAAATGAAAAAAAAGAAATTCATGCTGCAGATGTTTGTGGCTTTTTCTTTACTTGTCTGCCTGCGAAACAGCTGTGGGACTTTTTTTTGTCTTACAGTAATATTCTTTGTGGAGATCATGTGCTGTGGGAAAAGCACTTTCCTGGCATTTCCAATATGTTGGACAGTGGCAGGTGACACTACCAGTTGCCAGTTCAGTGTGGATGCAGTTATACTTCCTTCACTTCCCCACAAATCTGGATTTAGGTTCTTTCTGGAATCACAAGAGAACCTTCTAGGTGTCAGTGTTTCCAGGTCTCACATTTTATACTGTGATTAGTGGTTTCTGCTGGGATGGGAACCAGGGCTATAGCAACATCAGATACTGAGGCAAGGTTCCACCAAGGTGCAGCAGATGCCTGCAGTGCCTATTCTGGCTCTTGCCACCCTAAGTGATCTGTTTACAATGCATGTAATTACGTGAATGAGGTTGGCAGATATGGCATATATATTACCGTACAGTAAGTATAATTCAATTATTAGAACTGGAGAAACTTAACTTCGCATTTAATTTTTGGTTCTACCATAGATTTCTTTTAGATGAGACATATTGTCTACCCTGTGGTTTAATTCTCACTTTTTAAAAATAGAACTAAGACTTTCACATCTCTCTGAGACTATATCAGACACAGCACTAGGCAAGATAATGTCAAGGAATTTCAATAAAGCTGGTATGTCTTGTCTGTCCAGCACAATATAGAACTATGCAAGGCTACTAGCTTGAAGCCAAAATGCATTATTCATTCTTGAGGAGCACTATGGAGCACTATACTAACGTCACAAGTCTTCTCCCAGGTCCATAGCTAAACTGGACTGAGCCAGCTCAGGAATCTCTATCTATCATGTATAGTTTTTTAACTTGCCCTAAGATTTTATCTTTTTATATAAATATATATATTAATCAGGAAAAAAAATGGCCAGCTCTCTCAGGGTATGTTGACAATATGATCCTTTAAAGTAATTCTACATCATTTATATGTGAAGCTTCAGAAATAATAAAAAAAAACCAATCCACCTGTGCTTCAAAAATGCCTCTACCTACCTGTGGGTTTCAGGCCCAGATTACTTCAGCTCAACATTAGACACTGCCTGATACAGGCCACAGATGCACTGAAATGTCTCTGGGGTGCTTATTTGTCTCTTCTGACCAAGGAGGGTACCTTCGGTAACTATATACCTACCTCAAATTCCAAAACTTCAGAAGGGTAGATATGCTATGATTGAATATATAAACACATATTTTTACTCCATTTTGGACCAGTTACCTAGGGCAAAATTAGCACTTCTTCCCTCATCCTCTATCTTGGACTAATTAGTCTGCCCTTACAAATAGTGTAACAACCCGACTGAAAGCAATGGACCCAGATAACTAAGTGGCAAATATGTCCTAAATTAATAGATTACTAGAAGAGAAACCCTACAGATAAAGCGTGGTTTAGCGTGTGTGTTGTGCATCCTTCTGCCCATGAAGCCATTTACACTTCCCAAAAAAGATGATCTGCTAGAAATAATGAGGAATATTAAAGCAGTCAACATAATGGCAAGAGACGTGGTGGTATCACCACGAGAAAAAGCATCAAGACCTGATAGTGTGAGCCTCCCTTTAGCGGGCCTCTGTTTTCATATCCAATTCATCTCCTAGAATCCAAGTTTCTGGTTTGTGTTAGAAGCCAGCTGAACCTTTCTCTAGCAAAAATTCCTCTCTTTGACTAATTTGCTCACTATTTACAGTACTTGGTGCCTTAACTCCAAGGTTGCTGGAGGGCTTACAGGCTTAAAGATATCTTTAAGATAATGAACTACAATGGTGATGATAAAAGGCATTGAGATATAATGTAGCAAACACCTCCTTGTGGAACCCTAGATTAAGAGGTAAGAGAATGACAGATGACCTGATAGTTAGGTTTGATCGGCTATCATTTGTATTTTAGCAAATACAGGGAGAAGTACAAGGAAACTTGTTCAGATTGTGTGCTTGACAGAAAGTTCCTAAATCCATCTCTGTTATTATCGTTCAAACGCTAAAGTTTTGGAAGGAAAAGCTGAGTGCCAGATTCAGTAGACAGTGCATGCCTATGCTTTTCATTCTGGAGCATATACCAGCTCCTCACATTAGGCTGCCTTGTGACCAAAGGAGACCAGCAGACTGAATTCACAGCATCACTAAGAATCTTCATTTTTCTCGCAAGCATTTTTTTAATCTATCTTTTTCTTATGCTTTCACATTCCTTTATTATACTAGCATTATTCATTTCTGATAAGACCAAACTCTGTGCAATCACAGCACATTATTTTAAGTTCATAAGAACAATAGTGAATTCAAGTATCTGTCATCCAACCTCGTTTTATGAGGACTCTAAGCTGACACAACACTACAAGGACTTATACTAATTGGAGGGGGGAGGCGGCACGCTCGTAGAAGGGCATAGAAATGTGCTGCTTCTGTTCTCACCCCTTTCTGACTACTATGGGCTGAAATACCTACAATATTTGCTCATAAAGTGACAACAACTCCATTTGACTCGAATCAGTGTGCTGGAATTAAAATGCAAGTTAGGGCCATTGTTTATCAGCTGTTTCAACTAGAGGTCAGTGCATTGAAAGGATGCTGTAATTTTCCATTGCTTTCTACAAGGACAGGAATTACTTTTTTCTCAGTGCAGCCCTGCATCACTCTGTGATCCTGTGAGCGTAATCCCTTGGCACTAAAGCCTCTTATTGACAATGCAGTAAACCTGCTCCGTAAGCTTCAGAAAAGGGAAATAAAGATGTTCCAAATTTGTGTTTGGCAAAATATGACACCAAAATCAATTAGATGTTTCCAGATCAATAGGCTTCAGTCAATAAACCTCCTGTCAGAACAACGTCTAGCAGACTTGTTGACATTATTCGAAAGCTCCTGATTTAAACTCTCTGTTGCGTTTGTTATTAAAGCTGTTATTCTGTTCCTTATCTATTTGCTGCTACTTGTAGACATCATTCGTGGGGTAGCCTGAAGGTCTTGACTGAAAGTTTCGGCTGTTGCACATAAAACTTAATTACAAGGTCAGAGACAAGAACTTGTTTGTTGGGGATTTACAGGAGGAAAATCAAAGCTTTTGAGATTTTGCTTCAGAAGACAGATGCTGTTAGGAGTGCTACCTCCTTTTGCATTAGGAAGCTATGTCACTCCTGCAGTCCAAGGCTTGAATTCCACTTTTGTTTAATTAAGCCAAAGCCAAATACTGCTGAAAATATTTGCAGAACTTTGGGAAGCTTCGTTCCAGAGTCAGCCAAGTAACTCTAGAAACAGTTCAACCTGCTGCATCCTAAGGTTTTGATTCAGCAAGATAAGTAAGTAGGAATTCATTCATTCAGCATTGAATTCATTGCCAAACTGAAGTTCAGAAGCTATCCGAGAATCTATTCCTGAAGGATGGAGGCACTAAATTATGTTCACAAATCTTCCTCCGCAGTGGAGAGCAAGGACCAGAACAGAATCTGAGGAAGATAACTCACAAATTCCAGCTACCGTGTAGCCTCCTGAAGCCACTGACTTTCCTGAAGGGGAAGAGGGAGACATTTCTGTGTGCCTTGTAGACACTGTCAGGCAGGACTAAAATCTGTCTGTCCATTGCAGATGAAGAAACCCTCCAAACAGGGAGATTTCTCTAATGAGCCAGATTTCCACAGTCCAGCTACTGTTGAAGGTGCTTTGAACTGCATTGGCCAACACACACCCACACTAGTGATGTGTGGGCCTGTCCAGTCTTTAAGATAAATTGAAACAGATCCCTCCTGGCTTTATGTTGGGCACGTCCCAGTCTCTGCATCTGCAGGGTTACTCATACCTACCTCGTATTGGCAAGTCAGCACATCATGCCTGCTCTGCCCTTATGCCTACGTCACCCATGGTTCCAGCAGAGTCTGTGTCTTTCTGCATCTCTCACAGCCCAGCAGCAGGGCCCTGTTTTGGATGTTGGTATGGTGAAGACCTTGATGAGCATCCGTTTACCTAGTGATCCTTTTATATGGAATACAGTTATTTGGCAGTCAAATGCATAACTTTAGGCTACAAACCAAATCAGTTCTCTTTCATTTTTTCCAGAAAGAAGAAGTTCTTGGGGTTTTGTGAGTTAGTTAAACTCTGTGACTATAAAAAAATAGCATCATGTCACTCAGAAGTGCAATATGAGACTATCAGAATGAAGGTATGAGCCCAAGGTCGTGGTAGGTCAGTCTGTGCTACTGGTACCAGCTAACAGTGCACTGTGGAGGAAGATGGCAAGAACAGGCAACTAATCAGTGATATGCCCCCAAAACTGCCCTGCCTTCCAGGAATTTGTTTTCCAGGAAAATTCCAGGTCAGACATCCCTATTCATTTATCCAGTCATTTTTTAACCCATTTACACTTTTGGTGTACACACACCCTGGGGCACAGAGTTCTTCAACTTTTAAGAGTCCTCGTATGGAGTCTCCCTATCCTTTTTATTTTCAATTATCACCTTTTACTTCATTTTTATTCATTTTGCTTTGAAAAAACATTCGTTTAGAAGATCAGATAAACATGTCGAAATTTTAGCCTGAGGGAAAAAAGTAACGAGTGTCAAACAGCACTGTAACTTTTTTATTCTTCTCTTGTATTTAGTTTTTAACTGTACACTCCTAACACACTGGTTGTACAAATTCTTGATACAAACTCTTCCAATTTATTGAGATTTTGACAATGTCTGACGCTCTTCTAGAAGACATGGCTTTTGAACAAGGGGACCTTTGGGTACTTTTTTCTCGCTTGTGTTCTCTTGCCCGTTTCAACTGTTACGGTGTTTGCTGCTGTCGCTGTAAAGAAGTTTTAAAACGCAGCCTTAGGACACTCAGGCTTTTAAGCCAAACCCCGAGCTTCTGAGAACCCAGTTCATGACTTTAAAACGCCGCGTGAATTATAGATAAAAACAATAATTCATTCGTTAGGTTGGGAGGAATTCCTCCCTTCCACATTAAAATCGTCCGTGCTGTGAACTCCCGGCCGCCGGGCCGCAGGAGGAGCGGCACCGCCAGCACGGGGTGGGAGGGTGAGGGCCCTGACGGGTGCGGGAGCCGGCAGGTGGGTACCGGACAGAGGGACGGACGTATGGACAGAGGGACAGCGACTTCCTGCGGGCGGGTGCGGCCAGGAGTGCGCGGCGCCGGACCGGGCCGGGCCGTGGCGGGCGGGGGGCGCCGCCGGGGCGCTGCCGGCGGAAGGCGCTGGGTGCCAGGTCGGAGCGGGGCGCCGGTCCCGCCCCGGCGCTATCCGGCCTGCGGGGAAGCCCGGCCGGCAGCCGCAGCCCTGCGCCCCCCGCGGGCAGCAGCAACCCCCGCCCCGCCCCTGCCCGTCCTCGCGCGGAGCCTCTTTGGGGGAAGGGAGATGGGCGCAGGACCCGCGCCGTGGGTGCGCGGCCGCTCACACAGCGCCGGGGCGGGGGGAGCGTGGGCAGAGCCTCCTTCCGCGGGGCAGGGTCAGCCGCTGCCGGCAGGTCAATTTGGGCCGGGGTGCCCCCCCTCTTCCCCCGCCTCTGCCCTTGCGTGTTTGTGTGTGCGCGTGTGCGCGCTGATTACAGTAATTTTGAGGGCGATGTTGCAACGGGGCAGAGTGTGCGGGGCGGCCCGTGCTGAACTTTATAACGCTCCTGCATGTCAACCGCCCTCGGTATTGCGTCCGTAAACGGGTCAGCGGGAGCGGCGGCCGGCCTCGCCGCCCTCGCCGCCTCCCTCCTGCCTCCGAGCCGTCCGGCCAGGAAGGGGAGTTATTTGGGATTACGGCGGCCGCCGGTAGCCCCGTCACAGCCTCCGCGCTGCCACGCCGCGCCCGGGGTCTCGACAGGGAGCGAGATGAGGGGCAAAGAGGAGAAGTCGTCGCTGAAAGGTTGGTTTACCGCTCAGCCGGCGAGAACCCTGCTCTGGCAGGAAAACTTCTCCCCACAGAGGAAATTATGCCTCCAGCAGCAGGGCCACCGCGGAGCGGGGCACCGGAGGACACAGTGCGGGGTACAGCAGGGGCAGCGTTTCGTGCAGAAAGGGTCCAGGTAACTTGGCAAGAGCAAGGGAGCCCTTCCAAACAGACCGGTGCAAAACGGCGGCGAGGGCGGTGGTGTTACCAGCCGGAGCGTGGGCAGCGGCCGGGGACAGTAGGGCCGCTCTCGGGCTGCGCCGTGGGCTCTTGCGGGCAGCGTGGGGGGCCGCGGCTGAGCAGGGAGGCGGGAAGTGGGTTGCAGCCCATGGGACGTTGGGCAGGACAGGGGGGAAGGCTGTGCCGGAGCCCGCCCGGGGGCTGGGAGATGCTTGCCTCTGTGCACAGCTGGCGTGAGTGTGCCGGGGAGGCAGCGCCGGCGGCCCGGCAGCGGGGCGCCACGTCGTAAAGCCCGGAGGGAGATGCCAGGGGAGCGGAGAGCGAGGGACGGAAGCTCCGGTTTCTCTCAAAACTTCGGTTCTCGAGTTGTTTTTAACAGTAACACTCTAAAAGCAGTACTGAGGGAGCAGAGAAAACTGACTGCTCCTTTTCCAATCTGTCAAGTTTGGGGTTTGGTTGGGGGGGGGAAGGAGGTTGTCTTTTGATTTTTTGGTTTGTTTTTTTTGGGGGGCCTTTGCTTCGATTAATGACAGTGGCAGTTTTTGCAAGAGAGGCAAGCAGCAAGTCGGGAAAGCTAGAGCCCCGCCAGCTGCAGACAGCTTTTTCCTTGTCTCTCTCGTCGCCTCTTCCTTCCCCGGCGCCGGCTCCCTTGCACTCCCCCGCAGCGTGGCGGCTGGACCGGGCAGGGCCCCCCTACGCTCCGGGAAGGACACCGGCGTCTCGGTGCAGAGACCAGCGGAACCAGCAAACATCCCTCTTTACTCTCTCGCTCTAAGGCCTTTGCAGCACTTGCTAAGACCTGTTACCCACCTCACACGGGTTATCTCTATACTTCGTATCATCCGTCTTGCTGCTCAGGGTGAGCTGCAGCCTTTGACGGCTGCTGTGCAGGGATGCTTGCCATCACTCCCCCGGGGGCAGACGATACAGGCAGCTGCCAAGGGATGCCGCCCAGCGGCCGGCTGTGCTGGCGGGGGAAGCAGCCGCAGCGGGTGCAGCGAGGAGGGGAAAAAAAAAAAAAAAAAGGGCTCCTGGCGGGGGGAGGACGGGGGCACGTTGCAGCTGGAGCCACTGGCCGCATCCCAGCGCCCTTCGCTCAGACAGCAAGGCGAAATACGCGCATGAATAACGCCCCGTCGGGTGGAAAGTTCCACCCGCCTGTAGCACTCAGGAGCCCTGCACCCCCTGGCCGCGCCTGCCCCCTGCGAGGGCTGCAAGCGGGGATGCGCCCCAGGAGGACAGTTAGGGGGAGGCCGTGATACCCTAATACCCATCGCCGGCCCTGCCCCGCGACCGCCGGGCGAGGACCCCCTGCAGCATCGTTCCACCTTGTGTTTCGTGTATGCACCAGCGCTCCTGACGTGCCCCCGGTGCTCCCGCAGGGAAGCGACTGAACAATTAAGTCCCGGGTACACGGTGTTCCCAAATGACCGTGTACAGTGGAAACAAAAACTGCGAAGCCTGGGCTGTTTATTTTCCCTTTCATTTGTCTAGTCCTCGGTCATCTTCCCACCCGTTCTAGAAGCAGATCTCTGCCGTCTCCTCCAAGTTCAGGGGACTGAGATTTTTTCCCCCTTGTTTCCCTTTTTGGAATTAAAAAAAGACGTTGTATATTTTTTTTTCCTTTTTCCTTTCGGTAATGTCCCAGCCGGGATCAGGGCAGTGCACAGAAGGGGACGTTTGTTTGTTTTATTGAAAACCGGGCAGGAAATCTTGTTCTCCTGAGTCACTGTGGCTCCTTCAAGGAAACGTCAGCGTCCCTTATCGCCGCTCACCCGGGGCGGCAAGCCGGCGGCAGGACCCGAGAGCGGACGCGGGCTGCGGTGGTGGGAGGGAGGGGGGAACGACGCACGCTTTAGGAAGTTGCTCGTCCAGCACAGAGCTAGATTTCAGCTTTATATAACAAAAAAAAAAAAAAAAAAAAAAAAAAGGGCCGGGAAAAGAAGTGGGGGCAGAGATATGGGGTTAAGGGAGTTTGCTGTGGAAAAAAAAATATATTTGATGAGTTTGTTCATAGATGCTCTGCACGGTGGGGATGCGGTGAGGGGCTCTCCAGGGGGGTGCGCCTAGGGTGGAGCAGTGGCAAAGTCGGCGACGATCATGTCGTCCCCCCCTCCTCTGCCTCCCCCGATGACCGCCTCCGAGGACGCCGGGGGAGAAGTGGGGGGGACGATCGTCGCCGCCCCGCCCCGTTCCCGCCCATCACCGCCGCCACTTAAACGTCGTCGGGTACCTCGCCGAGGCAGTGCGGTGCTGAGAGCCGGTGGTGATTGTACGCTAGTTATTTATCCTCCACTCGCTCGAAAATGACCGTGAAAGCAGCCGAGGCGTCTGGTCCTACCTTGACTTACTCAAAGATGAGGGGGATGGTGGCCATCCTCATCGGTGAGCGGCGGGGAGCTTCTCCAAGGATGCTCGGGGAGCTGTGATTTTTTTTTTTTTTTTTTTTTTTCTGCAGGATGGCTTAATGATTTTATTTTTTCTTTCCCTGTCCTTTTACTTCATAGCTTTCATGAAGCAGAGAAGAATGGGGCTAAACGACTTCATTCAGAAGATAGCCACTAACTCCTATGCATGCAAGCAGTAAGTATCAGAAATTTCGGACGGATTTCAGTCACAAATGTAGCTATCTATTGCAAAATATACTTTAAAAAAATGTTTATTATAATACCTCTGACATGACTGTTACGGAAGAGTTAATTGATCTTGAGGTATTACTCACTTGGCAACAAATCTTAGTGGGCTGGGTTTGGGGAGAAATGAGTTGGATGGGAATTTTAGAGCCCCGTCCCTGTTTTGAACTATACTTACAGTATAAATACATTTCTTTGTATGGCAGAATTTACTTTCTGTAGATTAATTTTACTCCTTAAGTCGAATAGATTGTTCAGTTGCCTTCTGTAATAGCCGGACCCAAAACTTCTCTTTCACAATACATGCATGCCCCCTGGTGGAGAGGTCTTATTGATGCTTTTGGTGAACTCTTCTGATTATGCATACTCTTACCCTTGCAGCCCTGAAGTTCAGTCTATCTTGAAAATCTCCCAGCCTCAAGAGCCTGAACTTATGAATGCTAATCCTTCTCCTCCGGTAAGTAGATTTTACTTAGTGAAGCATTTTTAGAACATCAAATCAGCTGGTAATAGAAGTGTAACAAAATTAGCATCAGGAGTGTTACTTTAATTCAGCTGATAGCACACTGGTGTGACTGGGGAAAAAAAGCTACCAAGTTAAACTGAAGATTTTTGCCAACATAGAAAAAAAAAAAAGCTTTATTGCTTGTTACTTCATTATGGAATGTGGCTAAGACCTCAATGAGAACTTTTAAATAAACTATGGCTGTTATACCCTTCTTAGGCAGTGCCTAGTATTTGGAGATATCTGGCAGAGGTCAAGATTAAATTGTTAGCGATAAGAAGAGTGCTAATCTTCACTTTCAGTGTAATTTTATTTATATTTTTGAAGAAGAGGCATTGTTGATATTCTCCCTACCAAGCTATTTTTAATAAACATGGCCTGTCTGCTTATTTTTCTAGCCCAGTCCTTCACAGCAGATCAATCTTGGTCCATCATCCAACCCACATGCCAAACCATCAGACTTCCATTTCTTAAAAGTGATTGGAAAAGGCAGTTTTGGGAAGGTAAGTCTAACTTCTTTTTGCTGTAATTTATTTACCCTTCAGCTCTTGTATGTAATGCCCGAGGGTCTGGTTTGTACTGGCTTTGGTAAATGGTGGTCATTTAAACCAGATATGAGCATGTTTTGCAGCCTGGTTCTCTGCATATCTGCAGGGAGAGGGAGCAGCGTGCTGCCTTTGAAAGAGTCGTAGAAGAGCAAGGGAATGAGGAGGCAGTGGTGCTGGGAAGAATATATACTTTGCTTTTGGAGGGGGACAGGACTACTCATAAAAACTTTGGGCTAGATTGAGCTGCCAGAGGGTTAATAGTGTTTAGGCATTTCCAGCAAAGGACTTGCACGTTGAACCAAAGGGATGTAGAAGTGCTCAGCAGTTCAATCAATAAAGGCTTGTTTCCAGTTGTGTTTACAAGCTGTTCTGTATTTCAGTATTGCTCAGTTCTGGAATTGTATCCTCTTTCAGGTTCTCCTTGCACGACATAAGGCAGAAGAGCAGTTCTATGCTGTTAAAGTCCTGCAGAAAAAAGCAATCCTGAAGAAGAAGGAGGTAAGCTGCTTCTTTGTGATGCCATTGTGATGTACATCAAATATATTTTTACTGCTATTACTAAGCAAGTGTACTAAACATTGATAATTTATGTTTTCAGGAGAAGCACATTATGTCAGAACGTAATGTCCTGCTGAAAAATGTGAAACACCCCTTCCTGGTTGGGCTGCACTTTTCCTTCCAAACTGCAGACAAATTGTATTTTGTCCTAGACTACATCAATGGTGGAGAGGTAAGCAGTAAGAAAATGAAATAGTATTTCCTATCATGTGCACAGTGGTATGGTAGACTTTTTCACCCTTCCTTTTAAATAAAAAAGAGTTGCAAAGGGAAAAGTCATGGGGGAAAAGTTACTAGATTGTTTCCAGTCTGCCAGGTTTTGAACTACCAAAGGATCATTAGGCCATTTCCTGCTATTGTTCTCCCTGGCTATATATGTTGAGTCTAATTAAGTGCATTGTTAACAGGCTTTGGCGCCATTTAAACAACTTTGTTCTCTCTGTCTCCTGTAGTTGTTCTACCATCTCCAGAGGGAGCGTTGCTTCCTGGAGCCAAGAGCTCGATTTTACACTGCTGAAATCGCCAGTGCACTGGGCTACCTGCACTCCCTGAACATTGTTTATCGGTAAGCAATCTTGTTCAGCTTGTCAGACTGAAAATTGCTTTTAATACTTTTTCGTGGCTTAGTGAGGTTCTGTAAGCAATTGCACTTGAAATAGTCTCACTGTAGGTCCTCTAACGAGCCCTTGTCTTCTTTCATCTCTTCCTACAGAGACTTGAAGCCGGAGAATATTCTGCTTGATTCACAGGGGCACATTGTCTTGACTGACTTTGGACTCTGCAAAGAAAACATAGAGCACAATGGCACAACCTCCACCTTCTGCGGCACACCAGAGGTACGGGCAGCCCTCAGCCCACAGCATGCAGACTGGCAACAAGTGCTGTCTTCATCAGTGAAACCTGACATGTCCCATGTATATTTCTGGCTTGTTAGACAAGCAAGGGGGTATTACGGGTCTTGTAATATCAGGCCGCCAGTGTGGATATGTAGAGCTTGTTGAGCAGGAGAGGACAGTTTTTGAGCTGTCTCCGTGTTTATAAAGAGCTTGTAGCCTTCCAGTAGCTTGGATATTGCTGGGATTCAGTAAGCTGCTTTCACTCAAGAATGAGGAGGCTCTCCTAATTATAAAGATCTCTTTGGTTAATGTGGCTCTCTTCCTTTTCTTACACAGTATCTTGCTCCTGAAGTTCTCCATAAGCAGCCCTATGACCGAACTGTGGACTGGTGGTGCCTTGGAGCAGTCCTGTATGAGATGCTTTATGGCCTGGTAAGCAGTGAATCCTGCATGGCAAATCAAACTAGCTTACTTGTCCTTTTCCCTCAAGAAGCGTCATTAACCTGGATCTCTCCTTTCCCATTCCAACAGCCTCCCTTCTACAGCAGGAACACGGCAGAAATGTACGACAACATCTTGAACAAACCCTTGCAGCTGAAGCCAAATATTACCAACTCTGCTAGACATCTCCTGGAAGGCCTCTTGCAGAAGGACAGGACAAAGAGGCTTGGTGCCAAGGAGGACTTTGTAAGTGGAAACCAGCTGGTGCCTGTGGGCAGCACAGAAGGGTGACTAGGCCATACTGCTT
This sequence comes from Patagioenas fasciata, assembly GCF_037038585.1. Taxonomy (NCBI): domain Eukaryota; kingdom Metazoa; phylum Chordata; class Aves; order Columbiformes; family Columbidae; genus Patagioenas; species Patagioenas fasciata. Next base: position 66,699,021 of record NC_092522.1, read on the forward strand.
ACATTAGCTTGGGTCTGAATTAATCTATTTTTCTCTCTGTAACAGATGGAGATTAAGAATCACATCTTCTTCTCCCCAATTAACTGGGATGATCTCATTAATAAGAAGATTACGCCCCCTTTTAACCCAAATGTGGTACGTATCACTTCTAATTATAGAATGTATGGAGAGTGTCTTTTCCCCCCTTGTCTTTGTGTTGTGGCCCAGGAGCTGGGGGCAACTGGCTGGATGGGTGTGTATGGGAAGCACAGCTTTTCCTTCCCCTGTGGCTGACCAAGGAAGATTAAAAATAAGCAGTAGCTGATGGAGTATATAAATTTAGCTGGGTTTTTTGGCCTATCACATGCTTCATTTGCATGGCTATTTTAAGGTCATCCCCATTTTGTCTAAGGGGAAGGCCAGTTGTAGAAAGCAAGTAGCTTCTAAGGGCAGAGTGGCATTTGGCTTGTCAGATACTAATATCTAAAGAGGGAGATCTGGTTGTGGAGGTTGTTCTCTTTCACTTTCTGAACATTTTATAACCTAAACTTAGTAACTAGCCCAGAGATCAAAGCCCTCCCCTGCAAACTGCTGCATGGCAGAGTGGCGTGTTTGCATTGTTGCATGAGCTTAGTTGGAGGATAGTGCATTAAAACTGAATCATCTTGGTTTTAGTGAGACAACATGCAGCAGGATACAAAAAAAAAAAAAAGACTAAAACTGTCAAAGGCTGTTAAAACAGTGGGCCCAAGGTGATAACACTGTGAGTCTCTGCACAAGGGTGCTTGTCCCCATTTTGTCTTGAACCATGCACTCACAAAACATTCGTGTCTAAATGTTGTAACTTTCATTTTCTGCCCTTTCCACAGAGTGGCCCCAGTGACCTGCGACACTTTGATCCGGAGTTTACAGATGAGCCAGTCCCCAGTTCCATCGGCCAGTCCCCAGACAGCATCCTCATCACTGCCAGCGTCAAAGAGGCCGCTGAGGCTTTTTTGGGCTTCTCATATGCCCCACCTGTGGACTCTTTCTTGTGAACATTTTTCTTTCTTTTTTAATAATAATAACTATTATTTTTATTTTTGTTTGGCCTTCTGGTGAAACTGCCAGTTGACCGGTCATCTTGAAAGAGAATTTGCACATTTCTACCATGGCAGCTTTGCAGCCTTAATTTCAACTACACTGTTTGCTGGAAGCTTTTTTGAAGAGCACATCACTCTCTAAATGAGCTTTACAGGCTTTTCATTTCCATTCGTTCTTCCCCAAAAGTGGTGCTGTCTCCTTGGGAAAGAAAAACAAGAGTGACTGCCGCCACAGACTGCTATGGCAGATTGTAGGAGTAAGAACAAGCTGTTTTGAAATCGTGCTCCGAAAAGCCTTGCCTGAAGATCTATCTGAACGTGATAAGGATTTTATGAAATGTGCCTTTTTCTGATGAGATCTCGTGAGCTCCAAAGCTTTCCCTGTTGCAGAGTGTGTTTCTTAGTTCATTTATGTGGGTTTACTATGTGAACAAATGGTATGTGTGTGGTCTGCATACTACAGATGGACTTAGTTTAAAGCATCAGTGTGACACTTGCAGGATACCACAATGTGGGGCATTGTTTTTTTCTTCCATATTTGGAAGATAAATTAAGTGTAATTTTGAAATTTCTTTTGTAAATCTATACAGTCAACTAAAATTATTGAAATGGGCTCACAATTACTTGTATCCAAATGCTTGAAGAAAGCATTGCTGCTATAAAAAAGATTTCTATTTTTAGAAAGGGTTTTTATGGACCAAAATGCCCCAGCTGCAGTCGGTCAAAGCTGTTGGATTTTTTTCTTTTTTTTTTTCGTTGTTGTTTTATTTTTGTTTAAAAGATATCATCTGTAAAATGGGCATTATTTATGGTTTTGGGGTTTAGGGATTTTTCATTCCTGATTGTATGTATTGTAAATCTGTACATTCAGTTATAACTCTAGATGTATATTTAAACTTACAGACTTACTTGTAATGTATACCATCATTATAATGTAATATAATTAACATGGTTATATGTATCATATTTTTTGTGACCAAACCCATTGGTTTGCAGTAAAATCCTGAAAAATACTTCCATAAACTCTGTCATCCTTTATTTTAAAAGAGAGGTTTTCTCTCTGTAAAAATTTAACCAGCTTTAAAAGAAAAATCTGAGCTACCAGTCAGCTAAGATATCTGTGTAATTCCGCTAAGGTGTTTGATGGCTATTCCATCAAACTGCACCTGTTCAAGTCTTTTCATGGATACACTTTGGCAAAATATTTGGTCTTCCAGCTGTAGGTGTTTAGTGTGTGTTTATCACTGTGGATGCTCTTTTGTGATATAAATGTTCACACTTCTCAAAATGGGTTTCTTCGCCTGTAGCAAAGTGAAGGTACTACTCTCTGGTGCAGACAAAGCATAACTACACTTGAAGAATTCAGTCCTTAGGTCTGTTGTATGACAAAGACTTGAGCTGTTTTAGCACTATGCTGCAAATGTATGCTAAAAGCAGGTTGTTGCAAGGCTGATGAAAACTCCCTACCCAGGGGTCCATCCTGGAGCATTGAACATCACTGCTATGACATGAGGCAGTGTAACACACCCTGAGTTTACCAGTATGCCAAAATCTGTATTGGTGAGGATTTCAACAATTGTTCATATGCTTACCTGGATGGGCTAACAGTGGCTATTCATCTAAAACTGAGCTGTTCAATATAGGTTTTTATTACTGAGTACTACTGGGTGGCCTGTAAGAGGGACTTCCAGCCAAGAATTAAGATAACCACTTCTGGGGTGATCGCATTGAATTTCTTCTGCACGGTGATGGATGGCTTCCTTCCTTCTACGAGGGACTGAGCATCTGCACCATATTTACAGCTTCCATTATCCACTGGTTACTGCAGTTGGTGGAATTAGCAATTCGGAGAATCAAAATTAGCAGTTGCTGAGAAAAACCTGGACAGAGTGAAGTGTTGCTTGGGCCACTGTGATAACAGCAGTGTAAGCAGAGCTCTCATAGGGGTGATATTTCTGTTCATTATATTTCTGAGATAAAAGCATGCAGTAACTTTCCATCCTTTATTATCCATTAGATGTAGGAACAACAACAAAAAAAAAAGTATGGCTTTGGCTGTGTCTGGGAGAGCACACTCAGAGCTGAAAATGCTAATTTATTAGCAGTAAAGAAACCTCTCTCAGATCATGTTAGTACGTGAAAGAGATACAGCTACCCCACTCCCTCAAACTCCAACAATCCCAAATCCATGTGTTTGATGAGTGCCTGAAACATTTTTTATGTTGATGACTTGTAAGCTAGAGATGTTAAAATATATAATGCTAATTTGCTCCTATACAAAATGAAACCGCGCATGCTAAGTGGCAAGGTTTTGCGATATGCATTATCTTTGCCTCACATTTCCCAAGCATTTAGCAAGGTGCTACGTGCAGATACGCGAGCAGAGGACTGCAGCCCTAGGGTAACAAAACATTAAATACTATCTATCATTTTAAAGAAAAAACACACTGGAGTCATTAATAATGACGAAGTATGGAGCTTCAGCAACTCAGAGGTGAATCTTGGGTGCCTTTCATCTTTGCCAAGATGAAGGGTATTATTTTAATGGGTTACTTTTAAAAAACAATGTCTGGTTGTAATTTTAAGTGTTCTACTGTGCGTAGACTCATTATACAGCTGCTGCTTTGTATGAAAGATTGCAACTGCTAGCAATGAATATTCAACACATGCTGCCTCAATTATTCAGTGTATAAAAGGTGAAAAATTTGTCCAGGTTTTTAATCTCCCTGAATATGAGGTATTACAGTCATGCCTGAAGAGAGGGAGTCTATGGCAGTCAGCTGTTTTGGGGGTTAGTTTTATTTGTTGTTTTGTTTGTTTTACAGAATACCATGTCTGTAAGGTCTATATTCCCCTTAGAGAAGAGTCTCTGGACTGAGAAGCGAAGGGCTGCAACTCCTGAAATCTTAGTTGACAGGTGTTACGTGTTATTTTGACCAAGAGCTGAACCTATGGTTTGATTTCACCCACTTGTAAAATGCAAATAATCATCCAGATTTTCTGCTGGTGGCAGTGTTGTAACTGCCACCAGCTTGGGTAGCTGTAGTTAACAGAATGGTCAGCCCAATGAACCTCACAACACCCGTTATGTTGTATTTTGTAAGGTGAGCGTGCCTGTGCTCTCACATGCCTCTTGGGTGGAGTGTATTGGTGATACACACACAAACACTTAAATACATTAAATTCAGACATTCTACGTGGTTTAGTTTACTTATCTCTGTGTACCATAAGCCATAAAGTGTTTCATGAGCCTCACAAAGATAAGTGAAGCTCAGCAACAGTATTCTTCTTGTGTTTCATCTGTACTCAACAGGCAGTCGCTTTTAGAGGGCAGTATGGATTTTAAATAAATTAAGCAGGAGATGCCAATTTCTCTCCTGAAGTATTCTAAAAAAAGTAGTCTATACTCATCTTCTGCACATTTCTTATAAAGAGCCTGCAGAAATTAATGAAGAAAACCAGGACTACTGTACAGTTGTGCACCTCCAGTGAAACATTTCTACAGAGAGCCTAAAAAAAATGAGGGACACTGCTCAAAAGAGAGTTTTGCATGACGGTCCTAACTGGACATCTTACCTGGAGTACTTAAAGGTAGGCAAGATGAATCTTGGCCCATGTACTCTTCTAAGCAGTGAAATGAAGTATTCCAAAGCATTTCTCTCCTATTCAACTGCAGTACAAGCTCTACAGATGTTTGTGTGGTACCATGTGGCTATAGTTACTCCAGTAGAGCTCGCAAGATGGGTTATAGCAAAGCTGGTTTCTGATGCTCCTCACATTTACAGTTTCAGCTATCAAGACCAGCATGTAAAGATCAGGATAAAATTTTCCATGCTGGCTGGAACTATCTGTGGAAAGTTTCTGCAAAAAAAAGCTTCCAAACCTGCTTTCCAAAAAGCGAGGGTTAGGGGAAAACAAAACAAAACAAAACAAAGAAGTTTTCTATATGAAAAAGGTAACCTTAAACAGTTAATACAGACACATACTGAATTTATGTTTTGAATCAGAGGCATTTTGGCCAACAGATTAGTTTAGTGCCATGTAAGGCTCTAGATGAAAATTCTGTTCTTTGAGAGACTGAAATTCAGTAGTTTGTGTCTTTCCTGTACAGATACGGGCACTACAGTAACAGTATATAATCACAACACTTTTCTGTTTGGTCACCTGCAGTTGTGTGAAGTGAGTTTTCTAACTTTGGATGTTTGCAAGCCCTGGAGAGAAGCAGACGTCTCTTGTTTACTCAGGAGTTTCTTCCTGCTGCATCGGTTAGAGTAAAAGAAAAGACGGGGAAAAAAGTGCGGAGACCTCTGTGCGTGGCGACAGGGCAGGTAAAGCACGGAGCGCCTCGGCGGTGCCTTCTGCTCCGCTGCCAAAGGGCCTTTGCCCCGACGTCGAAGTGCTGGAGAAGGGAGTCAACAACACCCCCGCACGTTCGGTCTCTGCTCCGTGTACGTGGTACCACTGACCCAGCTCAGCGCCAGCAGCATCGGGCCGTGCCAGGGTCCCGCCCTCGTCCGCGCAGGATCCGCCTTGAGCTGTTTCACTCGCCGTGCCCTTTCTTGCCCATGGGCGGTTGCCGCAGGACAGGTGCCCGCAGCCGGAGTTCTGCCTCCCGGAGCTCTGCCTCCCTCCGGCCGCCCAGCTCCCAGCTCGGCCGCCCGTAGCGGGAGCTCTGCCAGCCTGGAGCGCGGGCGACACCCGGCGGCCAGCTCGGCCTCTGCCGGGGCGGGGGGCACAGCGGAGCGGCCGTGGGTACTCAGAAATAACGGGGCGTGGGAGCTCACGCATCTGGAAAATAATGTCCTTCTGCACCTGGCTCAGCAACGGGTTTAAGCCGCTGTCAGGTGAGGGGTAGGAATGATCTGATTGCTCCAGTTCGTCTTCCACACAGGCACCCCCTCCCAGGGGTGGAGGTGTTTTCTTGCCTGAACCTGTTGCAGCCCTGAATCAGCCCAGACAAACCCTTCCTTCCATCGGTCTCCTCTGTTAACATCCCTCTCTAGATGCACTTGCCTTTGAGATGCATCGTGCTAATACAAGAGTTTCCTCAGACTATTGTTTTGGTGCATAGACTGTCAGATGCTGCAACCTATGCCGCCTCCCTCCCTCTCCTTCAGCAGGCAGGGACAGGCAGCACCAGGCAAGAAAAACATTGCACTATGTCCATGGGCTCCCTCAGTAGTTCCTTACTGGGGAAGACTGAACTCTCTAGGAAACGGGTCACAGCCTTGGCTTGTTTATTCAGTAAAGTCCTGTTCATTGAATCATCTCCCCCCATCATGCAGGAGGATCTGAGGAACTTGGTACTATGGGAGTAGTCTTTCACACCTCGATGAGGAGAAGATATCCCACAGTTCAGGCCATCTTTTATGAGTGTAATATATGCAGCACACAAATAAGTGGTTTATAGGATAAGGCCTAAGCCATCTTAGACCTTATACTTCTTTCTCAGTATTTGTAAACATCCTTCCTTCTGCACTTTAGAGTCTATACTTATGACTGTTCTCTAGTGGTTTGGTATCTATATCTTTACTTTTGAAAACTATTGAAATCTGTATTTACTTCTGTAAAGACAGACTCTTCATTATAGTGTGCTGGAGAGTGGAGTACAGATCTAGTACAGAGTCTTGTATGGCTTCATAAACATGTTGTAAACCAGTCAGTTACCATTTTTGTTTATCCCAGGGAAATCAACTTGTTAGTTCAGGTACACACTACTCTGAAGAGATCTGTGCAGCTAATGTCTCACCAAGTACAATGTATATGCCATATAGAAAAGTTTCCTGATGAGTACTGGGCTGTATCAGTTCATTTATATATGCTAAAAATAGCCTTTGTGTGAATTTGAACAGAAGTAATATATACCATGCAACTGCAATAATGACTGACTGTAATGAGGTACACTGAAATAAGAAATAGAGATGATACGTGGCTATAAAGGGACCTAGCTTTTTTGAAGGGACAAACCAACCCATATACTTGTTTTAAGTGGTGACCAGGCAACAAACTATGGAACATGCTTTGCTGACTAATGGTAAAGAGCGCCTCAGATATGACGCATTTCCAGATTTGAGTCTGAAGTGTCTCCATGCTCCAGGATCACTTGGCTTCTGGTTTGGGATCACATGCATAGCTCAGGCTAGACACTATCCTTAAACCCAAAACCAGAGATTGACAGTGTGGGTACATGCAATTCCAGACATCAGGCTGGTTATAAGTTTATAATTTACTGATGTGTTTTAAATGATGAATTTGTAGACTTGGACTAAACCTTGTAAGAAACACTACTGCTTAATAAGAGATTATCCAAGTACTATTTTATTCAACCCTGAATGTGGAATATCATCTCACTGAGATACGTTCAGCCACAGTTCAGATCTAAGGCTAAGTTAATTAAATCATATCTCTTTATCAGTATGGGTCAGGCCTGAGCTAGACACCTAGTCTCCCTTTATGGTGACTTTACAATTTACAGAGAGAAACAGGTACCGAGGGAGAGCAATTGATCTCACTCGTCTTAAACAGAGATGGTAGGCCCTCTGGAGGGGATGGTTTATTTCCATTGCCTATAAAGAGAGATTTCACAGACTGGCAAATGCACTCAGTTAAAACAGATTCACACGCACACCCCTGCCCCCAGGCCATCACTCAGCATGTGCATATTTCGCTCAACGCCAGTGTGTATTTAGCAGATCACATCACAGGCACATGGGGTTGATATCAAAAGATGTAGAACTAACTGGAAATCATGGAGCTCACTAGGGAGTTGAAGCATTTTACCTTTGCAGATGCTGATAAGACCTGCAAGCAACTAAAAAAAAAAAAGCAGAGAAAAATTGTATTTGTTTAACACGACTGCAAGCCAGTAGAAAGCTTATCAGATGTGACGATTAACATACTTCCAAAGCATGGATTTTTAAATTATGTTTTATAGATGACTAATAACATACTGCTTTGTAATCACAAAAAAAGAAATATTTCACCAACTGAGAACAAGGACGGGAGAAGAGCAAGCCGTGTATGAAATGAAAAGTGCTGGAGAACAAAAAATATTAAAAGAAAAAAAAATAAGTTTTTTTAGATTTATTTCTAAAGCACCTATCACTTTGGCTATCTGCCCTGAAATACACATTATATGTATTAACAGTTATTAACATGACATGGCATCTCTTGGCATGTTGCCATCAGGCAAAATATTGTGACAGGTAATGGCAGAGAGTTGGAAACAAATAACATACTGCGACACTCCATTAGAAAATAATTTGCAGAAGAGTAGCTTTTGTGTGAAATGGTGCCAAAATCTACAGAGAGTTACACTAAATCATGTAAACCTGTAAACCATTTCTTTGTGCAACACGAGAGTATCGTTAGCAGAGTCACTCAGCCAACATGAATCAAACCAGACATTTGATGAAGGCCTATTACCATCTGGGCCAAAAATAATTCACCAACTGTTCACGCTAAAATACCATGGTTAGTCATTCTGAGCCAGATTATAGTGTCTTCCAATAACATATTCGCTTCATTTCTCCATGTGAGTACCTGCTTTACCACAGCATGTGCTATAGCTCTTGCTGATGCATTCAGATGAACCTTTTTTCATGTGATTTACTGTTTTCCTTCACTCCACTCCAACTATGTAACTTCTCTTGCAACAGACAGGCCAGATGTACAATGTCTGTTGTTTTCCACGTCACCTTCATGGGAACAGCCCAGCAAGAAAGAGTGGTGGCAGGGCTTGCAGGTTCTCTTGCCTTAACAAGCCATTGCCCATCAGCTGAGGTACCCTCTGTCCTTGCTGGAGGCTGCAAAATAAAACTTACAGGATTAAGCTACTTAAGGCCTGTTTTACTCTGCAGATGGATCCAGCCAATGACGATGTGTATTCCCAGGCTGCTGAGTCAAAATAGCAGTTCATTTCATCAAAAGAGGAGGGTCCCATAACCCCCCCTCCTTCTGTCCTGCCCTGGAGTTGCCACAGAATAAGGGTCCAGCACAGAGGTGGGGAAGCAAAGTTGCCGGGGAGGGCAGGACTGAACATTTTGGCAAAAGTGGGACTTTATTTTGTCTCAGCACTCTCACGGACATGTCAGAGTGACTGAGGGTCACGCAGCTCGGCTGTGGAAAATCAACCCCTTTCAGCTGTGTAATTACAACAGGTGGTGACTCGAGCCTGCAGATGGGTTGTTAGCTGTGGGCACCTTCATTGTTGTTTTGCCTCTGTATAACCCCACGTATAAGGCCATAGGGCTATGGACTACAACAAAACTGTTCCAGCACACACTTCCAATGTATGTGAACTGTGCAGAATTTTTAATAAGTTCCTGTGTTTGGCCTGTAGTGTTCACATGAAGACTCTGAGAGAAGCAGTGTCATCTTCCAGATAAGCATAAATTTACTTCAGTAATCTTCTCTTCAGTATGTTCATGCATCTGGGTTTTTATTCTTCCTATTATGTAGTCAGATCTTCAGTCACCTTGGAAATCCAGGAATGGGTCTGAATGCAGTTCATGCATTTTAACTTGATAAATTTCACAAATACAATTTACTTAAATTATTTTGGAATGATCATGCAAAGTACAAAGAAAGAGAGTGAGCTTGATTCTCACCTCATTGTCAGTTTGAATCTGGCACAGCAAGGTTGATTCTACTGAAATCAGTCTGAGATTCTGCTGTGCAATTAAAAAAAAAATCCTAGAATTGTTTTAAAATTATGAGCAGATTTTTATGGTAAGAATAATTTTTGACGATATATCCTTACATTTTTCTGCTGGGGTCAGTTTTATATGACAGGTGATAGTTCTAAATGAAACAAACACCAAATAGCTACAAGTATGAGGAATTGCGAACAGGTTATTTGCATCTATCCCTTGGCATTTTATGTGTGCATATGAACCATACAGTGGATATTTTTCCCACATGTGGCTGAGTATATGGTCTCTATTCAGTGCTTCCATTTCAGCTATGCTCTTTCATCTGTTGCAGCAAATGCACCTTTGTATTATCATGTCACCCTGTAAATCCTCTTCAAGTAAAAAAATAAAAGCACTGCATGGGTCCTGGGTCCTAGAATTGTCTGTTTTAAAGAGATCATTTAAAAATAGAGATCAATACTCTTCCCTGGATGAGAATTCAAGAACGCAGTTTTCAGTGCTCTTATACTCCTGGCACACTGCTCATTGCTGATGGATGACACTTAGGTATGCTGTATTAGTCATATAGGCACGTGCAGTACCCAAACCCATTACCTGTGGAGATAAAACACAGATTTTTGTAGTTTAAATTCCAGTAGCTATGTAACCACATATTATAAATAAGGTCTATTATACCTCTTTATTTATCCATCACTGAGCAGCAAATTGTAATTGGAATTTGGTTTTACAAAGATGACAGCTGAAAACCCATCACCCCAGTTGCCTGTGACTGTCTCTATTTGTCTGCCCTTTTTCACACCCTTGTCTCTGTATCCCCGTCAGATCCAGACACAGGTATTTTTCCTGTGACCAGGAAATCTTGTATCTTCTCTTTTCCAACCATAAATGATGCCTTAGTTTCCTATATAAGGCACTGAAGTGCATCTTTGACAACTTTCTTTCGGAGTATTTTGATTCAGGTACAAATCTGATCATGGCATAGCAATCCCAAAACAGTTCGACCCAATTTTTAAAAAATTGTTAACAGCAACTCTAATAATACACTATCTGTTCTAAAAAGTAGAGACTCGAACATCTTCATGGTCATATTGGCTTTTCCTGTATCAGTCGTCCCCTTCTTATTTACAGGAAAGCTTTCATCCAGTGTGAGATTTTTGAATTCATAGACTCACAAGATACTCAGTGCAGGATCATTAGGTTCCACATCAGTCCTGGAGGCTCTAAGTCCAAGCAGGAATTTATTCCTATTTGAAAGGCTGCAAATGTTGTCTCAGTCCTTTTTAAACTGGCTAGTTTTCAAAAAAGAGTAAAATTTAAAATATCTTTTTTGAAAATTTGCAGAAAAATCTTCTGTTATTTCTGTGAACATCACTTATAGTAAGGCCAAAGAGTTGTATGGGTCTTCACAGTTAAAACTGAAAGCAAAATTTGGCCACCAGGGTTATTACTACTAAACAGGTCTGTTCCCACACGGCTATCCATTTTCCTTTTTAGCTCTAAGTACAATGCTTTCCATTGCCCTTCCTAAATTTAGAATGTCTTTACAGCTTTAGATTCTCCTCTTATGTTCACCATAAATTGGGAGTCTTTTACAGCAACCCTAAATAAGGTGAGGCACTAATGCCAAATTACTCACTGGCTAAGGATGAAAATACACTGATTACACCATCAGGATATAAAAAGGATGATAAGAAGCTTGTAAGTTCAAATGTGGTATTTCCAGGAAGCTTAGTTGTCTATAAATGTGCCTTTCTTTTTTTTTAAATTTATTATTGAAAGCCGCATTCTGAAAAGGCAGCAGGAAAAGTGCCATCACTAAATGAAGAGTCAATTCAGAAACTAGCTAATAACATCCAATGCAAAACCTGCTCTTTTCCTCCTTTGAATATAGTGTTAGCTTGCCGATATATTCCAGAGCTAGGATTGTAGATCTTTCATACTATAAATTCTTCACAAAAAAAACCCATTTGAATTCAATTTTTTAAAAATATTCTGTACTGGTTTTCCCAAAATAAGCTGATTAATGACGTCTCCTTAATTACTTGAACAAGTTAATTCACACTCCAAAAATAACAAAAGAGAATTTGTAAACACACAAACCCAAACACCAATAGCAGGTGCATCTTGAAATGAGCAAAGGTATACCCTGATATTTTCTCACTATGTATACTATATCTATCTTCAGCCTTTTTACCTCAACAGCATCAAGAGCACAGCAGGATAGATTTTCTACCCTCCAGTTAAGTAATATAAGAATCTTTTCCCATTTGGGCTAATCCAAAACCACATGACAACAGTACCGGTTCATCACGCTTACCATTTTAGAAGGAGGCATGGTATTGCATCTCAGAAATAAGAAATACTGTTTCCTACACCATAGCTGGAACCTACCCCTGGGACGGTGTACACCCTGCAACCAGAGTGTACCTGTGTGGGTCTAAAGGCATCTGTGAACTCGATTTAAGGTACCTGTAGGCTGCTCCCCTGAAGGAGACTATGTGAACATCCCCAGCCACATGCAGGGAGCTGCTAGCAGGGAGCTTGGCTGGTCAAATACGTGTTGTGCTTCTTAGCTGGGTTTGACAATCTGCACTCAATTCTGCTTTAGAAACATAGTTTGCTTGATTGATCTTTATCCTAGTTAATTCTGACAACAACAGCAAACAAGACGTGACAGCTGGGCTTTCAGTCTAGGCTCAGCAGACCCACAGGGGACATACAGTGCTCACGTCAGCAGTGAGCTGGTGCAGAAACCACACATCGATGTTCTTCACTACCACTTTTATTCAGGCTCATCAGATTAAGTTTCAACAAAGCGCATTTCCTTGTCCTGTCATCCTATCTTCTGGTGGCAACAGGCTTCCCACCTTTTCTGATATGCAAGAGAAAAGCGTTAGGTCAGATGCCACAGGTCATGTCTTGACTGTCAGATCCTGATGTGGGAGGACAGCAGTGATGCTTGGCTATGGCCAGGGACTATCTCTTATCCAAGACCTCTTCTGTCTCTCTCCTCCTTGATGACCCAGAATTACTGTATCAAGAGAATGGTGAATGATCAATCCCTGTTCACCCTTTCGATGCAACTTGTGATTTATAAGACAACGAGTTAGAGGAGAACAGAACCAATTAAATAGTTTACATAAGCCATCGTTCATGGATTTGCACAAAGTTCAGCAGTTGCATTTGCTGTTGATATCAGGTGATTCATGAGCAACGCATGACTTTCTGGGAAGAGACATTTTTTGTTTCCCATTGCCTGACCCTGACCTGGTCCATCAGCAAAGGTGAAGCTCCCGGTGGTGTGCTAGGGGCTGTGCAACATGGATCCAGCCTATTGTGTGCTCTTATCTCCTGGAGCAGCAGGATGTGTGATGGCTCTGCTCCCCTCTGGAAAAGTACACTGAGGCCCACAATTGCATTATTCATGGAAAAATACAACCTTCCAGCAACTGAACCAATATACACAGCCTGTGGCTCTGCTATGTGACCTGATCCTTTCATAGGCTGAGATGCCAACGCAATGCCATGTGAAGACCTCAGGATAATGGGTTAAGTAAGGCTTCAACCTGACACTGCTGCAGTGACTTGGAAGGAGATAACTGCAGGGTGCAGCTCTGGGGGAAGAAAAGTGGGCTGCAACACTGCTGTGGGGAAACAAGAGAGGAGCTGTGAGAAACCCCAGATTGCTGCAGCAAAAAGACAGTTTTGGTGTTCCTTTAGGGATATTATATGTGTCAAAGACATTCAGATGATTTAATAACTGCTGCTGCTACCCTGGCTCTGATTATCTACATGTTGCCTAGCATATCACAACAAATTGGATACTGGCCAGCTGAGATGCCACTTGCAATTGAGATGTGACAAACACTTGCTGGGTGCAGCCTCCAAGCCCCATGGAAGAGGCAAGGTAATCAAGGGCATGGCACCACAGCAAAAGCTGTGTCTGATCCAGTGTGTCCCTAATCAGCTGAGTTGTTGCTGTGACCACAAACTAGATCCCCACACAGCTGCAATGAGGAGGCAGCAGAAGTGGCACAGGCAGCATACTGCCAGCTGTTACAGACTTTGGAGTAGCCATAGGGGCAGTTCCAAGTCTGGGTTAATGTCTCTTGCCACAAAACATCCTCTCTGGTCCTCATTTACTGAGCTCATTTGCAGGAAAGAAGGAATACAGAATCTGATTTCATATCCTTATTTTAATTTGCTCTCATATTAGAGAGTGAATACTTCACTTTTTAATTGTGTCCTAACCACTTCAAAATTATTGCTCAGTGTACTTATTTTGGTATGATCTAACTTTTCTAAGCTATCCTTTATGATGTGAAAACTCTAGCCCAGAATGAAAGTGATTTTTTTCAGAAAAAATGCTCAGTTTCCAAAGCAGAAATCTGTGTGAGTAGTTTCTCCAAAGTAGCTTGTTACAAAGAGTTATTCCAGAATGATTAGCGGGCCAGATTCATCACATAGTAAGTCCCAAGTGAACCTCTTCAACTGAAATTATCCTGCTCTTTCCTGTAGTCTTCTTTGTAAAAATGTCGTGCTGGTGACCTCTAGTGGCATAAAACCAGGTATGCTTTATTCTTCTAAAATCGCTCCAAAAAATCCCCGTCAAACCAGCGGATTTCTCTTCCCCAAACTGTGTTAGTCTGAACTCCATAGAACAGGAGCTTATTTTGCTGGTCTATGCTCAAGAAACCTGCTTCTGTGAGCTCATAGTTCCCATGTTGTCAGGAAGATTATAATATCATTATTAACACAAAAGAGGCATGTGACATCAGTGCAGTGCATTTAACCATGAAGTCCAGGCAAAAGGGAAGAGCCTGTAATGGATAATTCCCTCCATGCCTCTTCTGAATCCCACTCTGGGTCTGCTGTTGTTCTTCCTGATCATCAGAAGGTGGAGAACATGAGGGCAGCTGGTCTTTCAAAGGTAGACCCTCAACGGACACCCAGCAAGGGTCACTAGGTATTCATAAGGTTGCCCACTGCTCTGTGCTAAGTACCTTGTTTTGGAGTGCTTGTTGTCTTACTAAACTTCAACAGCTTTGATGGTGATTAAGACAAAAAAAAAGAAAGAAAAACTGTCCTGAGGTGAATGTCAATAGCTGCTGCAAGTACCCATGCTGTAGCTGGTCACAGGCAGGGTTCCTGGTGACTAAATACACAAGAATACAGTTAATATACTTAACTGAAAAGCTATGGATTGCTTTTTTCCCTCTATTCATAAGCATACGAGTCAATCTCAGTAGTTTCCCATGGCTAGAAAAAATCCTACTTGACTGTAACTGTACAACTGTGCCTTGTTTTTTTGAGGCACTTTCAGCACTAGTTCCTGTCATCTTTCCTTCTACCTGAGCATCCTGTTCCTGGGCTCTCTGGTTGCCTGCCCAGGCCATTTTCATGTTTCCTGGGCAAAGCAGCAGCCTGGTACAACATTCAACTTGTGTAGTCCCTGTTCTCCCTTTGCTGTGGCTATGAAAACCTTGCTCCAGACACAGCCATTGTGATCGGCAGGTGCACTGCATGTAAGATGTGCTTGCAGCAAAGCTCAGTGAAAAGTATTCTTTCCACATGGAATGCTAGGAGAAAAATCTGCTTTTGCCAATGCTCAAAAATATATTTACTTTCAAAAACATAATTACTGTCATAATTACTCCCCCATTCTGCCTCATAGCAATCACTTGAAATGTAGCAAGGGTAACTTTTGTGCCAAGAATTTATGCTTTCCTCTTCCTGCAAAAACCTGTTCAGGTTTGGTTAAATTAGGAGTCAGGACATGTACAGGCATGCTAGAGCTCAAAAGCTGAAGTCCTTAAAGGTGCCATCCTTAGTGAGCGGGTCCTTTCTTTTGTGTTCCTGGTACCCAAGAGGCTGCACACTGCCCTTCTCTCTCCTCAGGAGGAGTCACCTCCACCCACTCATCCCAGGCAGCTCTGAACGGATTGAGGACCAAAAATGTGCCTTATTCTGGAGGCAGATGAAAATCAAGATCCAACCCCAGCCTGTGACATGGAGTCAGTACCTGGTGCTGGAGAAGTCACTTACACCACACTTCCCATGGTAGTTTCTTCATTTGCAGATGCCTTGTTTCTTAAATGCATGGAAAATAATTACAGTAGGAACTCTACTTTTATTAATTAAGAATTATTAACAAATAATGGTCAAGTTGGAAGAAAATTTGCTGTTGCTTCCACAGTGGTCTGTCCTGGATCTGTTTCTTTTTTGTGCTTTCTGCTTCATTACTAATATCATTAGCAGATGTGTGTATTAAATTTGTGTAGTAGACCACAAACAACACCCAGCTGGGAGGGGACCTGCAGGCACACAGGAGGGCAGAAGGCTAACAAATCATAGTGAGTTGAAAAAATGTAGGAAACAATTCAGTTAGAAAGACCACAAATGTCTGCATTTAATTAAGAGTAGTTGATTATGAAATGGGACCTGGTGGGATGGATAATAGCTCTGCAGAAAAGGAACTGGTATTGTAGTGTACCCCAAGTTATTAATGAATAATAACATTGACACTGTTGTGAAGAAGTGTGAGGATCACATCTAGGATGTATAAACAGAAAAGTAATACATAAGAGGCACAAATAATTTTTTCTGCTTTGCTCAGCACCCCTGAGGCCTCTGCTGGCATTTTGTGTCCCTTTCTGAGCAGCGTTCTTCAAAAAGAGGTGTGAGCCAGTGAGGACTCCAGGGACCAGCAGCAGATATTCAACATTTTCAAAGAGCAGAGGAATATACAATTTTTCACATCACCTGTGGACAAAACAAGAAAGCAAGGAAAGATAGACTAGCTGTGGTACAGACAGTTTAGTCTAAACACTGGTCTAACAATGAGCATAACTAGGCACTGGAAGAGAGCTGCCTCCAAAGACAGTGAAATCAAAGCTTTTAGGGATTTTTAAAAACAGGTTGGACAGGAACAATTTAGCAGCAGGGATACCCAAGCAAGAGTGAGATGGCTGCCTGTTTCTTAGGGGAGGAAAATGGACTAGATGGCCTGCAAAGGATGCTGTCAGACTTGTTTTTTCTCCTGGCATGATCTGAGATCCTGAAGTTTTATTTTCAGCTGTGTTCAAGACTCACAAGTGTGAACAAATTTAATGGTATCTGCCTTTATATTATTAAGACTTGTTTAATGCTAGATGAGAAGAACAAATCCTAGGTTTCTCAGACTAGACATCCAAATTTAAGAGGTGTTTTTTGCCTTAAAATGGTACATCCCAGTTCCCTAACCCCACTCATCTTACTGGCATGTTGTGAAGATGGATTAATTCAGGTTTATGAAATTTTTTAGATATATTGCAGTGCCATTTAGCATTTTATAAGGATACTGTTAACCATATCTCTGTGACAGATTATCTCCATTTCCAAGGTTAGCACCACAGGCTGGAACAAACCAAACAAAATAAAAATACTGACTAGCGCTGTAGGTTATAAGGGCAGCAGAAATGGCTGTGATTTTGCGGTCTGAGCTCTGACGTAACACAGACTGCCAAATGGCTATTAACTAAACATCCGTTCTCTGTACTGAACAAGGCAAGGGCGTGTGAAAGAAGCTGTGTGCAATACAGACATTAAACAATGTATTGTGCATATAGTTACAGAGACATGAATACTCTCTATTTCTGGGATTTCCGAACTTCAGTGTAACTGCCTTTTGTAAGTGTTTTTAGGTGCCCTTGTGCATGAAATAAACCTGTGCAGTACTCAAACATGAAGAATACATAGGTAAAATTCATTGAGACAAACCTGTCTTATCATCAGAAGACTCAGCCTAAGCAGGAGATGTTTGCTTCCTTTCCCTGCTCAGTTAAGGGTGGCAAAAGGAAGGGCACAACACAAGCTGTAGCTGAGACTCATATGAGCTTGCTCCCCACCTTCCTCTTTCTCAGAATAGTGCAGCCCAGGCAGAAGTCATGTCCACAGGGTCTCAGGGTGGCCCCTGGCCCATTGGGTTGTCCAGAGGTCTCTCGTCTCTGAACTCATGGCAGCCTATAATGATCAAACCTCAGTTTGATCCTCCAGTCACTTGGAAACTAAGCCAGAGGGACAGAATGATGTAGGAACTCTTCAAAAGTAGCCATGCCAAATCTGAGAGTAAATCACTGCTGTACTGCTGCAATTGCAACCTGTGGAGCTCCAGTAGACTGCAGAGCCCATGCGCTGGGTGCACGACCATGCATTGCACCTGGCCAGCTGCAGTTATCATGCAGAGCAATGCTGTGCAGTGTAGCTCCTCCACTTTGTCTCCAAGAAGCTCCCTCAAAATTCCACTGGCTCCATGCCACCTGTTATCTGGGAGGAAGCAGGATCTGACAAAGAAGAGGCTGAGACTGATGAAGAAAGTGGGTTTGCTTTGCCTCAAGCTTCCAGTGCCTCCAGACACAGGCAGATCAGCTCAGGGCAACACCATTTCAGCTATGTCCCCCAGCCCTCGCTACTACACTTGCCACCAGCACAGGTGTCACTTGGCAGGGAGGATTTCAGATGAATGAAGAGGTTTCAAGCTATGCTCAGGCCCTCCCTTCTCACTGTCAAATCGAAAACTTTCATGGATGTGTTGCAAATACAGTGCACATCTGACTACTGTCCATGGCCTATGTGCCCGCCATTGCCCTGTCTGTGTCAATGGTACAAGGACTGGGCTTTTCCAACCATCCTGTGGTCATAACCTGGAAGAAATAAATCTCTTCTATACAAAAAATTGCTTTTCCTCCTCAATTTTGATGTCATGTGTGTTCAAGCTGAAAATGAGTTTTTAAATACTTCATATGCCTTTTGGAAATTCAAAAGACTGGCTTAAAAAGCATGGCTTTTAAAAACAAAAAATGCTGAGTTATTTACCTTCATATTCTCATTCTTGAGTTTTTATGAATGCAGCTCAACTAGCTCATGCTTTCAGGTTTTTACAACTGAGAAGGTGAGTTGTATAGGCATGATAATCATAAGACTCAAGAATTAGGTGCTTTAACATGTTGCCTCTGATTTCAATCGCATGTATCCAAGAGTTTGAGAGCTGGCCCAAGTGTATTCACTTTTAGAATTGGCAAGGGAGCCAAATCCTATATGGATAGATATGTCTAAACATTTTGTTAGTCACAAAAATCTCTAAACTACAGAGAGAACTGTTAAAAAGTCAGATGTATTGCAGCAAACTGAGACTTTCTTCAGAAGGAAACAGAAGGTCTGAGTTTCCCACCTCACTGCTGTAGCTGTTGTGCCCCCTCCTGGATGAGCTGAGGAAGAAGACACAGTCCAGAGTAAGAATGCATGAATGTGTATGTGGTGGGAGGTGTGAAGGCATGTTCACAGAGTACAGCTGAAATTTCAGAGCTATCCATCAGCAGAGGGCAGACACCCACTGCAAAAAACCAAGGTACAATTCAGGAGAGTCACAGACAGGAAAGAAGAGACTTTTCTTCTAGGGGTGGAGTGCTTATTGGTCACTACCTAGGAAAGGATAAGATTTGGAGAATAAAATAGGACATGAGGGAAATGTTCCAGTTCCCTGTCTGGAGGGGGAAATGTTGAAGGCAGTGCCGAAACTCCTCACCAGCTTCTCTGAAACTCAGTGAGATTGGTGTGTTCTCTCTGTGATGAGGCTGGAGAAGGAAGGTGGGTCTTGTACTTTTCCATGTTTCTCATTACTTTTCGTGGTATGAAAAGAACGTTCAGCAGTCAGGAACCTACTGACTCCACATGTGCAAGAAGTTTTCTCACGCACTACATTCATGGTAGGAAATTCCTTACCAAGAGCTAAACTTCATGGCAAAACTGTGTTTCATCCACACTTCTTTGACAAGACTAAAGCCATTACGTAGCAGCTAAAGTCACTTGGTTTGTTCCAGCTGGAGAAGAGGAAACTGAGGGGAGACCTCATCACAGTCTGCAGCTTCCTCACAAGGGAAGGAGGAGGTCCAGTCATTGATCTCTTCTCTCTGGTGATCAATTACATTACTTGAGGGAATAGCAGGAAGATGTGCCAAAGAGGTTTAGGTTGGACATGAGGAAAAGGTTCTTCCCCCAGAGGGTGGTGGAGCACTGGAACAGGCTCCCCGGGGAGGTGTCATGGCATCAAGCCAGCCAGTGTTCAAGAAACGATTGGACAACGCCCTCAGATACATGGTGTAAATTTTGGGGTTGTCCTATGCAGGGACAGGAGTTGGCCTCAACGATCCCTGTGGCTCCCTTCCAACTCAGAACAATCTATGATTCTAGGATTTGCTGAAGTTTGAAGCTGTACTGGAAGGCTAAAGCATTGTGTGCAGCCTGTTTGCTGTGAACCCAAACTCAGACCTCCCTTCCTCGAGGGCATTCCTGCTCAGAGGCAGTTCGGTGGCTCTTCAGGGTACTGTGGGTCTTCCACAGAGCACATGCTGTACCACTGGTAGCCCCCTGGCTTTTGCAAATGCCTGTTTCACCAGTGTGAATTTACATAACTAACGCTTTAGTGATTAGTCTGAAACAGAGAGGTTTAAGCCAAACTGAGCAGCATGGGGTCTGAATCTGAATGAGAAGGGAGGAAGGAGGGTGTCTGCTAGATGGAGTTGCTCATAGGCTGGCAGCCTATGCCATGGAGAAGCCAAATGAGTGCACCAGGACTCCTGTAATCTTCGGAGAAGTCCAAGTCCTGATGCTAACGTCTCTTTTTCACAGAAACAACTCAGCCAAAAGCTGTGCTGGGATGACAGGGATCTTGATGATGGGCAGCAGCTGCCATCTCGCTAGGCTGTCTGCCTGTATCAGCAACGGGGAGGAAAGCAACATCAGCCCCCAGCCTTCAGTCCCCAACAGCTGTGCGAAGTCCTTCCTAAAAATCATGCTAGTAAACCACACAGAAAGCTAAAGGAGAAGGTTTGCTTCTACCCTGGAGATCACAGCTTTGCCAGAAGTAATACATACCCTGAGCTTTTAAGCAAGCAAATAAAAATGCAAATGACCGAAGAGCAAATACCAGCCCCTGAACTGCAGCAGGCTGCAGCCAGCACAAAGCGCTTTCAGAGGGTGCACGTCAGGGATACACTCTGAGGCCACTGCATCACTAAAGTTTTCCTCTCTGAGGAGGTCCCGGGGGTCCCAGGGGCACACACCCAAAGGTCCATGTCAGATAACAAAATAGCCACTTACCCACACAGGCACCACCTGCCTTTGGGAGCTACAACACACGGTATAAGGGGCCAGAGAGCTCGTGGACAAATGGCCTTCACTCTCTCCTGATAGCAACCAGAAGAAAACTTTTAGTGGGAAGTAAACGAACAGTTTCATCCCCAACCTCTCTGCCAGCAAAGTGCCTTCCTGCCCTGTGGGACTGCACTGTGGGGAAAGGAAACCTCACTGGCACCTGCCTGACAAAAGAAAAGTCAGTATATTATTTCCCCTGCTTGTATTCCAAAATATGGGATTTTGCTGAGTACAGAGGCAGGGAAGGATTCTGGGCCAGAATACCCCTGCTTCTTCCAAACAGCCTCTCCTGTGTTGTCCTGGGTGATATCAGACTTGTCACTTCACCTGCTGACCTTTCAGTGTCTCCTGCTGTGAGGCGGAATGATGGTCTCAAACCAAATTTCCCCTGGGAACCTCCAGAGGTATACTGTCTGTTGAAAACCATCTTCACTACCTGTTAACAAACCCAGGTGAGGAGAATTCGGAGCAACAGATGACTTAAAGCTTTCATCACATCGCAGGATTGTACGCTACTTATTTCTTCATGCCCACTGGGTGAACATGAAATGACCTGTGCAAGGGAGGCTGGTTTCATTTCCTGCTTGCCTGCAACAATTTGAAAATTTTGATGGACTTTGGAAAGCTTTATCCAGACATTCAGTATTAATAAATGTCTGTAAAACTCTTTTCAGTGCCAGCTGTGGTCAAAAAACAGCAGGAAGTCGAAACACAGCACTATTGGCATTTACTGGTTTACTTTTGCAAGAACAAGATTTTCAGAATACAAAACTCTTTCTTGGTGGAAATAATTAAAATCATGAAAATGACTGCATTTCCTGTGTGACTGACATGTTCCATACAGGAGAAAATAGTTCCCAGCAACTAAAAAAAATCCATTTCAGCAGTTCACATTTTTCCTAGCAACCTACATCCCTTTTTCTTAATGGGAACATGCAAAGGGAATTTCAGCTTACACATTTTTAATAACTTATCACATGAGGAAACAGCAAAACTCTTTTTTCCACTGCACAGTGATCTAAAGGGCTTCCATTTTTGCCACTTTGTCTGGAGATTCCTAAAAAACACCTGATTTCAGGGAGTAGGTGACATTAGTAACTCTAGGCCCAGCCCTTGCCCTGGGACTGGGCACCACCAGGTGCTTCACCACATAGGTGACAGCACACTTACTATGGTGGAAACAAAGCAAGTAATCAGGGCCACACACTCACTGTTCCCCCCCACTGTCTTTCTGAGATGCTTCCTCTGAGTTCAAGCTTGAGTTCAGCCCCTGCCAGTGAAGTAGCTGGTTGAAATAGCTCTGGTCACACAAAGCAGCGTCCTGAATACTAATGGAGACATTTGAAATATAGCCCTGGTACACCTCTTCTTGTTTCATGCTGGGTTTTCTCCACTGATTCCAGAAGGTTATTTGAAAAGCAGGTAAGAAACAGATCAAACCCATAAAAATTTCAGCCCCAACAGAGAAATTGTTTTGCCACTTCCCACGAGATAATTAAATGGACAAAATTTGTGCAGCTTTTTTACTGAACTTTCTGACATCCATTTATCACCACCTCCCAATTTTATTTCAGATGGACAACTTTCTTTCAAATGTATGGGACTGCTGTTTCTATGATTTGTTTAAAAAAAATGGTACGTGTGAGATATCTGAAGCAAAGAGGAAAATACAGTGTGTGAAGGCAAACCAAAGACATGTTATTCAGTAACTACAAGTGGCCTGTTAGATCACCCAGAAGCTAGAAAACTTTCATTTTTATTTGATGAAATGGCTACACAAAAGCAAAATCTGATGTAAAATTCAGTTTTTATTGCATTTTCTGAATCAATTATTTTTTATGTTGTACTTTCCAACCTCCCATTCTTCATTTCAGTTTGATTTTAAGTTTCTGCTTATACGTAACTCTTAAAGTTTCTGATCCTGTCCACATTGTGCTTTTAAAAAGTACTTTTAAAGAAGATGCAAACAGAAGAGCAGCAGGAATAAATAGTTGTGCAGGGTGTCAGTAGGTGTTTCTCAGGCCCTAGAGGGAGTGGTGAACTGCAATGAGCTCTGGACTCTATTATTTGTTCTACCAAAAGAGGTCGAGAATTTTTCTGAAAGACTTTTTTAAAGTCAGATAAAAATGTATTGGTACAAATCAGTTCCTCTCAAAGTAATAAGAATAAAAGACAAAGAGAATGACTTAGTAAGTAAACCACAGGACTCAGAATGAAGAAACCTGTGATCTCATTTTTTCCTATGTGACAGGAGGCTACATTACTTATTTATTTACTTAGTATTATCCATTTATTGCTGTATTTAGAGTTTATTTCTTTTCAAAATGACACAAATGGCATAGCTTAAATATTGAATTTATGAAATATATCTTACATCTATAAAAAGCAACTTTGCAAAGCTGAGTCCTGAATGGCAATTCACTTGCTGCACAACAGTAATAACAATTATCTTCTCATTATTCGCACTTCCTCGTGGATGGATCATTTCACTTTCTTGAGATAGTTCTGTCTTTTTCATCTAGTTTTCATTGCTCTTTGACTGGAATTTTGGCACATTTTCCCCCCTTGTGTGTGGGTGTCAACGCGTCAACAGTAATGGGAAAGGCTACTTATGCTTTTTCAGATTAGTACTTTTTTCTTTTCTTTTTTTTTTTTTTTTCCTGGAATAAGCAGTACATTTTCATTGTGGTTTTTGCTCCGTTTCTTTTC
The DNA here is from genome assembly GCF_037038585.1 of Patagioenas fasciata. Classification (NCBI taxonomy): domain Eukaryota; kingdom Metazoa; phylum Chordata; class Aves; order Columbiformes; family Columbidae; genus Patagioenas; species Patagioenas fasciata. The sequence continues at coordinate 66,722,635 of NC_092522.1, forward strand.
TCTCTACATCTCTTTCCTTCTCCCTTCCTCCCATCCTCCCTCACGTTGTCCCGTGCTAGCTATCTCATGAACTTCTGCAAATGGTGAACTGTTAGTTCTGAGAGCAAACCTCAATGATCACAGGTGCAGGAAACGTAACTTCAGCTGGTATGTCAATAAAATCCTCTCTGTAGTTTTTCTGCAAAACTTTTTTCCCATATTTTAGAATAAATTAATTGGGAGAGTTCTGCTATCTTCTTTTTTTTTCTGAGAGTCATAAAATCCACAAGAAAATAAGATGACTGTCTTTACTCCGTCACTGATAAATATGACCTAAGAAAACTGATTCAGAAAGCCCTTCAGCTCTTGATTTGTTCCTATTGACTTAATGCTGACTTCCCTGTCTTTTCACAATCCCAAATTTGAGTTATTAGATTGCTGAAAAAGCAGACAAATACAAATCAATACCAGAGAATTTAGAAGAAATGTCCACCCCAGTCTCACAGATTTTTTAGGCAGTTTATTCAGCAGTTTAATGTAAATATCTCATCTTATCTTCTTTTTCCAGCCTGATCATGTATCTAATTATAAAATGTTTGGTCGGTTTTGAAAGCAAGGAATTGAAAAAATATCAGAAAAGATTATTTCTTGCCAACTGGACTTGGACAAAACAGACGGGGGAATCTCATGACTATTACACTCTCCTGCTTTTGGCTTTTTTGTCTTTTCTGCCCTTCTTTCTGAAGCCCATGTTCATTTGTCCAGCCTCAAAGGGCGCAGTTGTGGAGCTGGGACTTGTGCTCTTCAGAGCATCCGTAAGTTGCTTGCCTGGTGTTTGGGATTTTTTGCTTTCTGGAGCATCTCTCCCCACGCCCTGGTTTCATCTGGATTCCCTTCCCAGGCAGCAGCCAGAGGGGCAGAGCAGGTACAACCCCTTCCCACCTCGCAAACCCTCCGGCAGCGCCCCCGCCCCTACTCTGACTGACACCTCTCGCTCTCAGGCACACAGCAGGAGCCAAGTGGTTGTTTTAACAGCGAACATGGGCAAGGCAGGGACAGGAAAAGAACAGAGAACTGAAAAGCAGCAAAGCACACGCCCTTTTTTCCCCTCCTTATCCCATTCGTGTCTGCGGTGCTGGAGTTTTGTTTGTTTGCTTGCCTCTTTATTTCTGCTGGGAAATGGAGGGGGCACAGGGCTGTGGGACCAGGACTCTGTGGCCGCCAGCAAGTGTTTCACAGCCACTGTGTTTCACGAAATCACTTTATGACCGCCTTGGCTGCAGAACCAGCACAGACTGCTTTCCCTCCCTGTTTGTTTTCAGCGGCTGGAACTGGCCTTTTTTTCCAGTTTCTTCCTTTTCTGGGATGCCAGTTAACACCAGTTAACACCAATGCCACAGCTTTTTGGCCACAATTGTGAAAACAGATTCTTGTATCTGCTGAGCTGTGGCTTTTCAGTATCAGCTGACTACTGACAATGCTGCAAAACATCCCTCAAACTAATGCCATGCCAAGCAGCAGATCTCAGGGTAAAATTTTTCACATGCCTACTTACGGGGAAGTTTTTACCCCAGAACTTATGTAGAGAAATATTTATCACCCTGATATATTGCTTTTGGCATGGGGTATAACTTAAGGAGCAGGTTGAAGGCCGAGAATCCCCTGGTACGTTTGCAGCACCCACAGCTCAACATGGCAAGGGTGCACTGTCCTCTGGGCAGCCCAGACATAAATCCCCAGGATAACAATGTCTCTCTTCACTTTTTTCTGGGCATTGTGGCTTGTGCTGTGTACTGGCTGTTTTACCATCAGTGAAAGGTAGGTACCTCCTGAGGTTATCACAGGGGGCAAAGTTAAGCCATTGCTGCGTTGCAGCTGGCACGGGTACTGTGAAATGAAGGCACAACTAGGGAGGAAAAAATGAATTATTTTGCCTTTATTTTCAGGAGAGGATTAGTCTGGATTTCTGAGTAAACAAGTAGGTAAACATTTAAAAATAAATCTAAGCTCTGGCTTCTTGGGGGAATGCAGGTACCACTGAACTCCAGGTTTAAACACAGTTAAAAGAAATCCTACTGTCTAAAATATGCCTTTTTTCTATTACAAAAAATGAAATTAACTGTTGTATTTGCTTAACATTCATTACTTAAAATCTGTTTGTCACAAGATTTGGGAACTCAATGAAAGCAGCCTTTTATTTTTATTAGTTACTCAACAGCTTTTTATTTGTATTAGTTACTCCTGTGAGTAGTATGCTTCTTGTTCAGGGGAAGCTGCAGTTCCTGACAAGCTTTTAAAATCTCACAAGGTACGTAGGTGCCAGCAGCTATACATAATCAGTATATTAGTTGGAGAACTGTATGGGGGCGGGGGGGCAGGCACTTGAACAGAAAGGACTGCAGTTGCTTTACATCTCTTACTTCCGTCAAAATTAGTAATACCCTGTAGCTGATGAGTCTGATTCAGTTCACAGCTGAAGAAGGACACTCTACAAGTGTGACTGGAGTGGAGACACCTGCCCAGGCTGTCTTCATAGAGATTTGCAGAATCAGTTTTGGGCAGAACTGAGGTAATGAGGGGACAAAGAATGTCTGTAGAATTGCTTCACAAATACAAGAAGGAGTGATAAATACTTCCAGTCCCACCAATGCTCTGCTGCAAACTTGTCTTGATAATTTCACACAGCAGTCCCTATTCCAGCAAAGCAGCCACATGTTAGTTGGATGGCAAAAGCTAATAGTAAAATTAAGCACTCAGTTCTTGCATATCCAGTTACCTAAAGATGGGACAGATTTTCTAAGTGGAATCTTCTGTAACTCCACATGTACAAACTTAACAGCTGAGAATATCTGAAGAATCCTGGTGCAATGAGAACATGGGATGGGGAAGTTCATCATCGGCTCAGGCTGTTCAGGACGCCTCACTTCCCACTGGGCATTCTCCCTTAAAAACATCCCCCTTTTCTGACAGACCTCGCCAAGATCCTGAAGAGCCTCTCAGTAGTTCTCTGTGAAGCTGAACCTGCCATTCAAGTGAAGACTGAACTGAACTCTTTTTCTCTCAGCTCCTCAGCAGGCAGGGGCATCACTGCCTGGGGGTCAGCCCTCAGCAGGCAGCAGCTCTGGGCAAGAGGAGTGAACTCCAGAGCATCCTGGGTCTCTTGGTAGTTCTCTGGCTTCCCCAGGACCATTAAATACAGAGACATTTGGGAGGTGGAATCCAGTGTGTAGCTGTGGAGTTAGCTGGGTTTGCAGAGGGCAAGCACTTGAGCAGAGTTGTGGGTTACATGAGGTGTGGGTGGTTAGATGAGGTTGGTTACAAACCACATTATAACAGAGGAATCTTATCACAGCTGAGTTTAATCTTCGAAAAATTTCCGCTCATTCCCCAACCTAAACAGTCTCTGATTTTTCCTGACAACCTCAGAATAATATGTTTAAAAGTTGACATGAATTTGCATGTAGCCCGAGAGGAAACAACACCTTTTGTGGCAAGAAATTTGTGTTTGTGGCAAGAAATTGCTAACAGCACTGATAGCATCCTGTACTGCCTGACAGGTGGACATTTTACACAGAAAATATGTTACACATGAGAGCTGAGCTAGGGTGACTCTACACCAAAGGCACTGCCAAAACCAAACTCCCCGCTGGAACTGGTGCCCTCATGGTATCCCTGGCACTCAAGCTTCTGAAGCTGATAGTGACACAGCTGTCAGACAGGGCAGTCAGTCATGCTAGTTTTTGTCAAATTTTCTTGTTAAGAAAAGGCCAAAAAAGGGTGTATCATGCCTACTTGACTTAAGGGAAAAAATGTTTAGGAATACTCCTTCCTGGAAATATTGCAAAAGCTACCAACTTCCCACCTCTGTCTTCCCTCCCATGCTATCTGCAGACATTAGTGCATTAAAACAGAAACAACCAAGACAAAATAGTAAGCAATGAAAGACAGAGCACAAACAAGAAGCCTGCAGCACTGCCAAATTATACAACAGCAATTCCCATTGGGGATAGCTTGGACAACTTGCCTCACTGAAGCCACTGGGTAGGCTGGGAGAACCCAGAGGTTCCCACACCAGGACCAGGATCAGGATCAGGACCAGGACCAGGATGGGGCAGGCAGTACCCGTAGGCAACTCACCTGCACGTGTTGTAGCCTTCCCTGCTGCTGCAGTCCAGCCCCAGTTCCACCAAAGCTAGTAGGGATGGGGTGACTCCTAGCTCTCAAAAATCAAGCCTTTGACTGCATACAACTGACACAGTCTCAGTTTTCCCACAAATAATTCCCCCAGGAGAGACAGCGGCTTCCCTTTCATTTGCTTGTAAAATAGTAAGTGCATCTATGCTGTGAAAAATCCCAACTCCTAGTGTCACAGACTGCAAAGAGGGCATAGCTTGCTTTCCTCTCTGCTCTTTCTCACAACTTTTTAATAATGTACAAGAACAAAGTGACGCCATGCGTGCGTAATCAGTGCCCCTAACTTTAGCTGGCAGAAAAACGCTTCAAAGTCTCCTTTTCCGAGTGCCTTCTCTGTCAAAAAAAACCCTGTGCATATGAACACCAGAGAGAAGAGAGAATGCAGACGAGAGAGAAACCCTTTAAGCTATTGAGTAAGGAATGTACATCGAGCTGTGCGTGGACGTCTGATGTCTGCAACTATTTGTTAAAAGGCAAAAGCAATACTTCCGACAGACGGCCCTCCCCTCGCCTGCAATAGGCTCCCAAGAATAGCAACAGCCTGTGTCACCGCAAAGGGCAAAGCCTTCTGAAATAGCAACAAAGTTCTTCACAAACCACTTTGCGGTTTGCATTTGGTTTCAGCCAGCTTCAGCAACTTGTTGCAATGAGAAAAATAACCTGCGCTTTCCTCGCCAGCCAGGGAAGGACCGCTGCCCGGTGAAGTGCTCCTGCCCCAAGGTGCAAAGAGGGTGGTAATGGCACCTGGGCAGAGCACGGAGGACCTCGGCCAGCAGAGCCGGACGATGAGAGCAGGGGAGGATGAGGAGAAGAGCCGGGGCAGCCGCCGCAGCAGCCGCCGCCACCTCCACCAGCTCCCGGCTGCAGCAGGTAAAGCGGCAGGAGCTGAATGCTGCTGTTGGGGAGCAGCAGCGTGTCCCCGCAGCTCATGCTTGGGGCTGGGGGAGAACAGCCTCGCAAAACACAGAGACTTTGGCAGTGTGCTGTCTCGATTTCAAAAAGTACGAGAGGGGAAAATGTGAGTAGGGAAGGGGAATGCTGGCTTGGATTTTGAATGAAGGTTTATGTGATACTTTTCCCAAAAGGCCTTGGTCCTACTATTTGTGCATATCTTGTGTGCTGTGTAAATCCCTTTCCTTTTTGAGGATCAGTCACCTGAAAAATCAGAGAACCCACTGCTGCGTAAGATAAGAACAGTCCTCTGGTCCATGCGTGTTCGGGAGCAGTTCAGCCCTTTTCACTGAGTTGGAGGGAGGCCAGGCAAGCCTTGCACCCACTCATGCAGGGGGAAAGTACAGGGGGACACAGGGACTCCCTTCTGTCTTTTCTTCCCTGGCACTCCAGGAAGAAACAGGTTTTCTGTGCTGGCACCCAGGAAAATCAACTGTTTAATTTCTTATGCAAAGATATTTGAATGCTGAAGCTGAATTTTATAGCTCATCACCTTTGCTCTCCTACCCATTTTTTCTAAGTTACAGTATAGTTTTGCATCTTGAGTCTCTTCCACTGATGATCAGATCAAGGGGAAAATGACCCATGACTGTGACATTTCTCACCCACAAGACAGCTTTACCCAAACAGGATAGCATGATTGGAAGCCTGAAATGACTTATATGTCCTGAGCAGGTTTTGTGCACTTATAAATGAATGAACTGACTAACCCATGTATTTTCAGATACCACAGGCACACATGCTTTGTTGGAGCGTAATAGCGATCAGTCCAGCAACATCTACTGATACCTGGAAGCAGAGGAAACAGAGGTTAATCAAGAACAGAAAGCCAGTCGGTGTGCAGACATATTTAACATTATCTTAGGGTATGGGGGAAGCAATGCAGATGGTTATAGGATAGCATATTGAAAGGGAAGCACAGCAGTTACAATAAACAGCAAAGTTACTGCAGCACAAGGGCTATGGTTAGAAGAGTACATGCAAATTATATACTTGGCCTTACCCTCAGAAATTAAAGCAGTAACCTGAGGAATTTATAATTGCCTAGTTAGGAATTAAAATAACTTGTTGATTCTTGCTGAAAAGTAATAAAACAAAAACAAAACCAAAATCCTATTTAAAGTAATGAAGGACCAGGCTGCCTGTTGACATAACGAAAATACATGGCAGGACACTAAGAGATGGAGAGATAGCCAGGGTGGGTCTGTCCAGGATCTGCATTCACTGTCTCTCAATCAGTGCCAGAGGGATTTTGTTCATAAAATCTGAATATTACTCACACCATACATTCATCAGGCTTAAGCTATACGAAGTATGCAATGCTTCCCATCATCGCAGGAATTTAGATGTGTGAAAATGTGTGATACATTAACTTCCTTCTGCCTTGTTTTTTAGTTCAATTTTTAAAAAAATATTTATTTTGGTTTTGTCTTTCACATTTGAGTGGGAGGAGTCACATTTGTCAAATAATCACGATCCCACATGGCCCTGGCACTATTTTTGGGTGAATTCAACATTTTATAAGATTTTTCCAGCTCTGCTTGCAACACAACTTTGTCCCACAGCCACCATGTGTTTCATCCCTCAAGGTCTTGTTGGGTAACTACTTTAGATCCCATGTCAGACTTGTAAACGGACAGATAGATAGATGTGTCTTAGCTTATAGGAGAAATGCACCTATTGGGCAGCTACTGGATCTAAAGATCATGATGGAATGAAAAGAGGACAATTGCCTTTTACGAGAAGCAAAACCATGATTCAATTATGCAGCAATTTTCAACAAGTGCAATTAAATATTTTTCCTACAAAACTATGTGATCCACACACTATACACTTCAGCAAAATGTTTCTCTAAAGACAATTTGAGGAATTTTAAATGCTATTTCCCTGTAAAGGCAAACTTCTTGTATGTCAGGAGCACTCAAAGAAGAAATATTTTGTTAAAGATAGCTTAAAATTTTCAGATACAGATGCTGTATTTTTAAGATTTACCATGGATAAAAGTAGGTGCCTTGTTTTATTGAAAAAGGGAGATTCCGCGTTGCAGATTCATATCTATGCAATTCACTCAACTCATTGTGATTTTCTAACCTGCACTTATTAACCAAGAGTTGACAGGGCCTGATTTCACCTTCCAAATGTCTAAATAGATCAAAGAATCCCGAAGGATTTAAATAATATATATTTGACTTCCCACGTAAATCCTTTTGTTCCCTTCCAAACTGAGACATTTCTCACCTCAAATTAAATCAAAGTCAATGGAAGAAAGCACCGTGGTGGAAGAGACTATTGTATCCCCTCCTATTAAAATAGATGTAGTTGCACAGGTCACATCAAGGAGTAATCTCCCTTCCCATTCCATACCACTAGTTTTCTGTATGGATAGCGCATGTTCTCTTAGGAGAAAGGAAAAAAGAACTGCGTCACAGAAATCTCAGTGTCTGGACAAATGTGGAGCATGGTACTGCCAAGGTGAGCTGGAAGGGGATTGTGGGCACCTTTCTCACAGCTCTCTTGCACATTAAGTGAGGGAAGAGTGGTGTTTCCCAGCTCTGACTGCTTGCAGATCTTCCCTGACACAGACTATTTGCCTGTAATGCCAATAAAATACATGCACAGTCCTTTGGAAGGACTGTATTTTCTCAAATGTGTACTTGAAAATTAGTGAAGGGGCACACCCTTACTAACTTGGCCCCATCCAGTCTCATCAGCAGGACACTGTGCTATACAGCAACTGCACTTGGTCTCCTTTTCAGGAACAAAGCATAAACATTTCCAGCAAATGTTCTTAAAGATAAGTTTGTTTGCCAAGTAGTGCTGCTTTTGACTTGACTAACAGTTTTGAGAAAACATTTTGTTTACATTGGAAAACTAGAGAAGGGAGTTTCCAATCACTTGCTGCATACCAGCCACACACTCGTTAACCATGGTGTTTGTTGAAGGCAGAAGGATAAATTTCTCTGGAAGTCATAATTAAGTTATTTTATTGCCCTAGGCTGGACACTGCCACGTATTTTGCAGGCATGTCATAAAAATAAGAGGAATATACACTCTAAGAAGCCTTTTTTGTAAAATAAATAAATAAATAAATAAATAAATATTAAAAAAAACCCAGGAATGCCTAAGAACTGCCAGCAATATCATTAAAAGTGACACTTAAAAGGTTTGTGAGTAGAACTACTGCAACATGCTCTATCTGGAAATGTTAAAGCAAAACATATGCTGAAGTCAGAAGGAATTTTGTCTGGAGAAAAACCATGAAGGAAAACCAAGCAGAGATTTCAGGGTTTAACTCGGCAGGCAGTTCTAAGCAGGCAAGCCTTAGGTACCTCAGTTACAACAAAACCTCATGGTGATACAGGGATGTTGCTTAGAAGAATAGTGCCTGTTAGGGACAAGAGACACCAAGTTAACTGCTGAGTTTGCTGTTGATAATGCATGTTGATAATGCAGAAAGATGGTGTATCTCACTCTGCCTCACATCAGAATCTGCTTTTTGTTCAGAGGTCTGCTTTAGTTACAGTCCATCACTATTTCTCTAAGACTGTGGGCATCTATCACATGAACAAGGATATCAGTTGACCCAGTAAAAACAAACCAAAGAAACACTGAGGCATCAGTCAAGCCACTGTACTTGGAGGTGCAAGAAATATATGGTCTTGAGTGCTTCCTTAACAACTTTGCAGGTGTTCAAGCTCCACACCCAGTTTGTACAGCCTCTTGGTTTAAAAATAAATAATCACCCCCATTGCTCTGATCTGAGGACCACAGGCTGAGGAGAGCAAGAACAGTGCTGATGACAGGCTGCTACAAGGTATTTGACTTGGCGCTGTCATTTTAAATCAGAAACCAGGACAAAAATGACAGTCACACGTTTAGAGAACTAAAAGCTGTGTAGGACACAGATCTTAAATTACCAATTGGAGATACTGCCTACACCACTGTGTTTCTGCTGGAGAGTCTTAAACTCAAGGTTTCGTTCCTCTGTTACTTAACATTTTTTCTCAGTTGCTTGGAAGAAGATAATAATGGATTATTTGCAGGTGATAAAGGTGACAGGTGATTAATAAATGGGATATGTCACTGGCTGAATGCAATTTGGATGGCTTGGCCTGCTGACTGTGAGTGAATGTGCTGTTTGAGATTCCCTTCAGCTAACTTTAGACATCTGCATCTGAGCAAGCCACACAGATTCCTTTTATAGGCAATGGAGAAAAATAGGCATCTGACCTACTTCAGACACCTAGAAGTGCCTATTTTTTGCAAGTGGTTACAGAAGAAATTTAGAGATGCTGTAGATCTCTCACAGTTAGGTAAGTTAATCCCACCCTATGTGTTTTAATAAATCCCAGCACAAACTGATTTGCATTCCTAGTTAGGATGCAAGAAGGCAGGCCATATTTAAAGGAAAGGCAGTGCCTTGGAAAAAATCCAGTCAGAAAAGAAGTTGGTTGTCCTGGAGAAAAAACAGTAGCAAATGAGCTCTTGTACACTGCAGTGACAATTCCTCGATGAGTAGAGAGGCAAATGTTCACCAGAAGCAGGACAATTATGTCAGGTTCCTATCAACTCTGTGCAACCACTGCAGGAGTGCTCGATCTAGCTCACAATTTATTGAAGAAATTGATAATCTGGAAAGAGTTCAGAGAATGGGGCTTTGAATACTTAAAGGACTGGTAAACTTGTAAAGCCTCACAGGCTATGTAGTTTATCAAGGAGAGGTCTGTGGGATGACTCGATGACAGGTTATAATTTTGTAGTTAGTGAACACAGCTGAGCGCAGGCAAATGGAGAATGTGATCTGGCAGCTGGAAGCCAAAGCTGCAGAAAATAAGTCTAGAAATAATTTACAAATAATTTACAGTGAAAGCAATTAACCATTGGGACGATTTATGATTAAAACGATTTACTTTCAACCACTAGCAATTTTAAAATCAAAGCTGAATATTTAAAATGGCCTAGTTGAAGTAAAATGTCATTTAAACATGTCTTAAGGGTTATGTTGTGCTGTTCATGACAGTCAGACTGGATGACCGCAATGGTGTCTTTTGGCTTCATAATATATAAATTAAAGAAACATATTAGGTTAAATCTAAATAGCCCAATAACATAAAATACTGAGATATCCAAGAAAGCATGGATATCAGCACTGAGCATTAGTTTGGAAAGAGCACTGTGATCAAATTAGCAGTGTAGCTTTTAATACTCAAGCCCATTCATTCAGCACAAACACTGTTGCTATCAGCCCTGATTTCCAGCCAGGTTTCATTGGCAGGATATATTTTCCAGATCTGGTAATAATGAGGAAGCAGGCAAGTTGAAAGTATAAAGCGGAGGGAGAAATTAAGTTTTGCAATGATAAACTTAAGTTGCATGCATGCATTGGAGGATGGAGCACGTAGCACAAAGCAGCTTCACTGGAGGGAGTAGTACCTCCAACAAAGTGCTGTTCAGTATGGGAAGGAAGTACAACAGGACCTTGCCCTAACCCATGCTCTGTCTAAAATAAGTGCAATGATCTTGGATACTGAAGCCATAAAGGAAGAAAAAGCTTTAGGCGCAATACAGACATGGACAATAACAATATATATATAAAAAAAATGTTCCGTCACCAGAGCATTTTGCCATTTTTTTCTGACATTTTCTTCAAGCTGTCCCACCTCCATTGTAATAAATCTACCATCCACCCCCACCTTCTGAAAGTCTTCTCACTATACTCCCATTTCCCCCATGCCCTTATCATTATAACCAAACCATGTGGTTTTTGCCTGTCTCTGGTTTGCCAGCCCCCTGAGCCCAGAGGCAGAGGGGTGGCAGAGGAAGCTGAGGCACATGTGGTGCGCTCAGTTGCTTGGGGCTGCTGCCACTTGCCTTCTGCTTGGCTCATAGGGAGCAAACCCAGAGCCAAGTAGGGGAGCTAACAGACGATACTTATCTTAAGAGACTTAATGGACTTAAACATCTCCCCTGACCCTGGAGGCACAGCTTATATTCACACAGCTGTACTATGCTTGCTATCCTCCAAAATAACCCGTTCTCCTGCGTAGTGGCTGCAGGCTGTGATGTTGGGCTTGTACTGTGAGCCAAGCTGCCTCCAGGAATTGTTAGGACAGCATGAGGTGGTGTGGGGCACAACCATGCCAGGGACATGCCAGCCATTTCGCAGGATACGTGGCCTCATGCCAAAGTCCAGGCCTGGGCTCTGGCACTGTTTATTTTAGTAGTGCAGACATACTGCTAAGGTGGCACTCTTCCTCTCTTTTCACCATTTGCTCTAGAAATGTAATACTCTCTGTCAAATGGGACTGGTCCTCACCAATGAGCTCAAAAATTATTGGCAAGGAACTCCAGGCAGTCAGCATGATCAAAGAGCCTTAACACCCTAGAAAAATAAACTGAAAATAAACAAAGTCTGTGTATTATTTTCAATTAGACCATATACCACTTCCCAGCCAAGCTGGAAAGTGCTTGTTGCGGGAGAATTAACTGAAATATGGACTCTGTTATGCTGCAAAAGCTAGTTCTCCTCAGACACGTCCTATCTCTCCAACTAACCAGAAAATCAGAAGTCAATTTACTCTTTTCCTAGTTGTGTGGCAGCCAACATCATGATGAGAGGAAAATCATGCTGGGAGAAAGAACAAGACCAACAATAACAAACTGATATATTCCTTAAGGTTTAGGGTGCAAAAGGCTTCACAGTTAGTAAAATACGATCAGTTAAATCTGTCTTGTAATAATAAACAATGAGTCGCAGTTGTATAAAATGAGTTTATTTTAAAGTGTATGTTCAAAGGCCTATAATCTCCATTTAGTTTATTTTTCACCATCTGGTTTTTATTCCTGACATTCTGGCTGTCATAAACTACGCAAAATATTTGATCCTGATATTCTGAAGGATCTGAGATTAGTGATGAGCAAAGCTCAGAAAGTTCATGAATTTGTGCCTCAAAGACTGGTTTCTTTGAGTATCCCAGCTATCTGGGTCAGCCTGGTGCTCAGTGGATAGGTTTCCATTTAGCAAAATAAAAACACTGGTACCAGCAGCCTTCATGGCATCCTCAGATGAAGCAAAGGAATCAGTAAGTGGCCAGGGAAAACTTAACTTGTTACTTATTCAGGTCAAGGTTGAAGCAATTTGGCTGGGAAATTACTGCTTTTTTTGTCCATGTTGGGTGGACAAGAATTCCTCAATTATGTACAAGTAAAACACTGAGAACCTCTCAAGGCAAAAATTGCTTTCTTACTAGAAGATTGTATTGTCAGTGTTGCCTTTTGCAATGATATTCTGAAACAGGAGGTTTAATTCTTTGGAACCTGATCAAAACTTTATTAAATTTTGATTGGGAGAATAAGGAACTGAAAAGCATTAAAATTAAAGGGGCTTTTATATTTTTATTTTTTCTTTTCAAAAAGGACTTTTTATGTCACTACTACTACTGGGTTTGTATGCACCTAACTGCTTGCCCTTTTTACAAAAAGATTTGGGGGGCTGGTATATCAAATAAAGTTATTATTAGTATTCAGAATGTTGCAGAAGTCACACTTTCAAGTTTTTGTGTTTTTTCTATTATTTCAGGCTGTGGAACATTTGCTTTTCTGTCTTCTGCTGTTGCTGCTGTAAGTGGACTTCTGATGGGCTATGAGTTGGGCCTTATCTCTGGAGCCCTTCTTCAGATGAGCAGCATATTAGCACTCTCTTGCAAAGAGCAGGAAATCATTGTAAGTTCCCTGCTCTTTGGGGCCTTATTTGCATCTCTTACTGGTGGATTCCTGATAGACCGATTTGGAAGGAGACTTGCTATAATTATTGCATCTTCTTTACTTGTGTTGGGGAGTCTGATTTTACTGCCCTATGAATCATATGGGATACTTATTGTGGGACGGATTGCCATAGGTATTTCCATATCGTTATCATCAATCGCAACATGTGTGTATATTGCTGAGATCGCCCCACAGCACAGGAGAGGCCTCCTCGTATCATTAAATGAACTCATGATTGTGATAGGCATTCTCTTTGCCTATATTTCAAATTATGCATTTGCCAGCATATCTCATGGCTGGAAGTACATGTTTGGCCTTGTGATTCCATTGGGTGCCTTGCAAGCTATTGCCATGTATTTCCTTCCACCAAGTCCTCGGTTTCTTGTCATGAAAAATAATGATGAAGCTGCAAGAAAAGTACTGGAGAGGCTACGGGAAACATCAGACGCTACAAGAGAACTTACTGTGATCAAGTCTTCCCTAAAAGATGAACATCAGTATAGTTTCTTGGACCTGTTTAGCTCAAAAAACAACATGAGGGCGCGAATGTTGGTAGGACTCACTCTAGTCTTTTTTGTGCAAACAACTGGACAACCCAACATTTTATTTTACGCGTCAACTGTTTTGAAGTCAGTTGGGTTTCAGAGCAATGAAGCTGCCAGCTTGGCTTCTACTGGAGTTGGAGTGGTTAAAGTGATCAGCACAGTCCCAGCCACGATTTTTGTGGATCAAGTTGGAAGCAAAACTTTTCTGTGTATTGGCTCTTCTGTTATGGCAGTATCGTTGGTCACTATGGGCTTAGTGAACCGTAACATACATGTGAATTTCACCAATGTCTGTAGAAGCCAATCGCCAGAGGATTTAATTCTCCAAAGACCAAGAAACCTCACTGGTGTCACGAATGGGAGTCTCATGGACCTCTTTGAAAGACTGTCATTTGATACGCAGAGAAGCCCAGATGTTGCCAGGACAGGAGAACTGAACAGGACTGCCTTGGCAGGAGACAAAAGCACAAAAGGGTCTCACATGGAAAGTGGGGAGGTTCCCGTTGTCCTGAAATGGCTCTCACTGGCCAGCCTGCTTGTTTATGTTGCTGCATTTTCCGTAGGCCTTGGACCAAGTAAGTATTTAATTTTTCTAACTCTTTGCAATTATTTACTTATGGGTGGATTAAGTGCTGGGGTGACATGCCCAGCTTGGCATCAGGCAGTTCCCAAGCTGGGCAAAGCAGTGTTTTCTGATGATATGTGCTGGTATTGTCACAGACTGTCCTGGTAGGCCTGGGGTGTGCTTCTTAGCAATAGGTCCTTCCCTTTGAGGTCAGTGGCCTAACCTTGCTTCACTTCAGTGAAATCATCTGTTCCTCTTCAGTGAAGTTAAGAACTGGTGTGAGCTTTGTACAGCAAAAATATGTGCCCGCTGGCTATCTTTCCTGTTCCTAGTCTATTGTGTCCTTACATTGGGAATGTTAAGATGAGGCATTTGCTGCTGCTAACTCATAAACCCAAGATAATGATGAGCTCTAGACCTCTGTAGGATGGCTCAATCAAATCCATGAAAAGCCAACATGCCTGAGGCCAGCTGAGAACCTGGCCCCTTGGCTATATAACAATCTTCAGATACAGGAAAGTAATTCAATATACAAAAGAAATTCAAGGCATTGTGGTTCATTACCAAACCATAGTATCATCACCACTACCTGTGCTGAACAGCACAAGGGGAGGAACACAAAGCTGCATCCCTGTACAACTGATGTGCTGCTGCAGCTGCTGTCACACCTGTAGGGTTCCCAGTCTCTCCAGAGAGCATGTCTGCCATTCCCAGGAACTAGCAATTAAATCTCTTCATTGTTTTTTGTTTTGTTTCAATAGCACTTGCTTATTATTCTTCTTTGAAGGTGTTGATTCTTAAGCCATATTGCAAAACCACAGACGTAGAGTCTGTTATTTATTAACAGACTTCATGTGCTTTAGTGTCTTGGCTCAAACTTGCCTGCAAACACCCTGTACTCCTGCTGCACTATTATGATAAAAAACTTGCCACAGGAGTACAACCCAACAATTGCACTAAGAGCAACTCCCCTGCAGTATTTGTTTATTTTAAACACTACTCACTGGGAGAGCAGCGTGAGATAAGCATTCATTGCCAGCACAGCGAGCTTGACCGTGTTGTTGAAGCATTATTCTCTTCCTTGCAGGAGGGGGTTGGATTCTGCTTTCGGTGACATAGGTTCATAACCAGAAGTGCAGCCTTGAAAAGAAAATGTTACTTGAGCTCTTACTTGGGCGTTTCAAACACACGTTCAATAACCCTCAAGGCAGGGGCACATGTTCAGGCTTGGCCTCCTGTTGAAAGCTGCTTTCCTGTTGGCGTGGCAGTAAGTGGGTTCCCGATCGTTTGAGTTGGCGTGACGTGACGTTAATGATAACAACATCTACTTCATTGAGGGCTACAGAAACTGAGGTGTGTTTGCCAGGCTAATCTGAGAAGTCTTTGAGGCTCATGTTTGTTTTCTGACCCCTTTTTTGGCTAAGAGCACAAATGCTCTCCAACGGCAACTGGGAAAGGACACAGTCTCAGCTCCAGCATGTTAAAATCATGTATGATAAAGCCATGTTGAGGCAATTTACACTGACAGATGCATTTGTGTAGCAAGTGAAGGCCAGGTCCAGGAGAGATACAGGTATTTCAAAATGCAGATAAGTGCTTCCAAGACATTTCCATGCCTTTACAAACACAATCTTCAGTTAAAATTGAAAATTTATAGAAAATGCAAGGGTCAGAGAATCAAGAGATCGTTGGAATCTGCAGAAGATCTATTGTGGTTAAAAAGCCTTGTGTTGGTGCGCAAAGTTGTGATTTGTGGCTACTGTGGCCAGGCGATGTCTGGGAGCCTGGGACAGAGCATTGTAGCCCCTGCACCACCATATTTTCAATGCAAATTCTCATATTCCATGCAATGTCTGCCTATCCTGCTGGTTAAGGTGAAAGCTGTGCCGGTGATGTGTCTGTTTGTAACAAATCAAATCAGCCTCTTTTGGACAAAGAGCAAGAAAAGATCTTGCTCTTTTCCCACCACATCATGAGGCCATTTCTGGAACAAATTCACTCACTTTATTATGAGTCCATACTGCATTATGTTCTGTGGGGGTAAAGAAGAGTCTATGCAGCACCATTGGGAAATGGCGCGCTCTTCATAGGGCAGATCATGCAACATGAGCTCTATTCTTTTTTTTTTTTTAATTACTTTGCCCTTTTTCTTCCCATCCTTTTTTGGGATTCTGGTCAAAAGGTTAGTTACAGTCCACATTTGCACATCAGACATTTATTAATATTTTGTTTGTCCATGATTCTCTTTTGTCTCCAAATTACATGAAGTAGATGGATTTTTTAATGAACTAAATATATGCTAAATATATTTATTGCCATTTTTCAAAGCATCCAGGCAGCACAGTGATGAATGCTCAAAAATAGATGTGAGAGATAAAAGCCATTTTTGCATTATAAAAGAATTCACAGACTAGCAAGAATCTGTTTAGTCACTTTTTGATTCTAGAATGCTCTGTATTTATATGGTCAACTCTTAGGCCAGATAAAAGAATTATTTCTGAGGCTTGGTTTTAGATTAATTATGTTTGATGAACTGCTATTCAACTGCTTGTTCACACTCAATTTCACACAACTATGAGGACATTTTGTAGTACAACAAATCAGTGTTGCATCACATGACACCAAGGGTGTTTGCAGAGGTGTTTCAAGGCAGTTATTAGCTAAGGGGGCTTACTTGACACTCATCTTTGTCTTGAGTTACCCTTGTCTGTATATCAGAAAGGTCAAATGGGTATGAACTGTTCTCACCAGGGAAAGATGCCTGCAGAGCTCATGAGAAACCTCACTCTGGCTGTGAAGCAGGGGACACAAGAAATCTGAGCCATGTGGAAATGTTGCCATGCCTTGCCCAGGGAACAGTGAGTGCCAGCTAATGAGATGAGTACAGTGTGGAGGTAGATAAACAATTCATTGCCCAAGCTAGAAGTTCCATGTGACCCTGGAAATTAATTTAACACAAAAGACACACTGAGAAATTCTAGTCAGGGCCATGACCAAGCATGACCGTTTACTAAATGACACAGAGTTAACTAAAAGAGTTGCAGAGTATCTCATTTGCCAGATGCATTGTTCAAACCACTTGAGGTGCAAAAAAAGTGTTGTCCTTTCTTATAAAGAGATGTCACCTCCTTCACGCATCACTGTTGTGTGGTACAATATGTTGCAATGCATGAACCAGAAAAGCCAAGCTCCTGGAGTATCAGACACAATAAGGCTGCAAATGTGGGACTCTTGGGGCTGAATGGAGCACAGGTAAGAGAGTTCTTTTGCTTAACAACTGTAGGGCAGGTCTAACCTTTCTGAAACAGAAATTTTCCTCCATATTTTCCTGCATACCCCCTGAATGAGGAGGTTTCACTGGGTGATCTCACTGATAAGTAAATGAGAGACATTAGCACCGCACATATTAATACAGGGATGCAGTGTGGTCTGGAGGCAATTCTCCTCATTGAACAAAAATCAGAGGGGCTCCAACATGTCCTGGGCTGAGAAGCAAGTAGTGTAGACTCAGTCTGGACCCAACAGGGCATCTGTTTTCCCAGTATGAATTTGTTTTGGCAAATAAAAAGCAAGTGGGCAGTACCTCTTTACACATAGCACAGTTTAAGGAGATCAATGCCTATCACAGGGATTTTTTGTTGTGAAGCAGGGACCACGTTTATTTGATTGAGGGATGTTGAGTGCATGCGTTTGGACTGCATGTATGGCATTGATGCTGTGCACAAAAGAGGTCTTTGTCCTCTTGGTCCTTAAAACAGGTTTCTGATCAACTGCAAAGGTGTTTAGGCAGTCGGCCAATGAACTTTAGGATAATTTGCTGGCGCAAATCACATCAGCTCCACTGACATCACGGCAGTTGATGCTGAAGGTATGGATCAAAATTAACAAAAGCACCTACAAGTGGGACTGAGGGCAGTTTCATGTTGTGAGTTATCCTCAAAACCAATTAGATACATAAAGTCCAAACGTATTTATTTCTCTGCCAACTCATGACAACATATTCTGTTCTATTACTATTCTATTACTGTCTATCCCAGAGCAGTCACCAACTTCCGTGGCTCTCCAGAGTCAAGGGCCAAATTACCACAGCTCATCTCTTGGAGGTCATCACAAGCTCCTCTTCTAGGGGATTTCTCAGAGCTGCAGGGATGCCCTGGCCCCAAGTGCTTGGAACTCACTCGGCACACACACAGCTGTGGCCACGATGGACCTGTGGCAGATCAGTGTTTGGAGAAATGTCTTCTGCATCTCATGTCTTGGCACAAGAATGCCATATATACCCATCCAGATAGATACAAAATCTAAAATATGTTTTTTACATTTTTGTGGTTGACCAATAAATGTATAACAGATTCATGGAGGAGGAATTTACAACTTACTGCAAACACTGCTTTTCCACATAGCTGTTATAGTCCCATCAAAGCACAGCTGCCATGAGTAGGTCCTCATAGGACTGGAAGTACTGTGGTATTGACTAAAACCTGTTAAACAGTGGGATTAGATACCTGTGGGAAACCTTCTCAGGCTGGGATACTATGCTCTCTGTTGCCATCTGCTAGACTCAGCCATCAAGTGAATATTTCTGATTGGAAAACTGTGAAAAAAATTGCATGTTGATCATTCCATTCACACCAATGTTGCCTTTTAACTTCTGAAGTAGGAGCATTACCTGACAAATGAGGGACCAGCCAGCTGTGAGAGCACCTCGCCAGTGCCTGGGGCACACATGGAGGAGCTGTGACCTGTGAGATCCAGACCTGAGGTGAATGCAAGCATGTGTGAGGGTCAGGTATGAGTGGAGGATGAGCAATCCTTGCAGGCTATGTAGGACTGCCACATTAGTGCCAGAGCCAGCAGGGCACAGGGCCCATGAAATGAGGGGCAGTTTTGGGGTCAGCGGTTCCCCCCAGGATGTCTCCCTGGTGGACTCTCAGCCGCTGACTCACAGCCACCTCAGCCTGAAGCTCCTCCTGCATTTGGGGAGTCCTGACATCTCCCTGCTTCCTGTGTGCAGGTGCAGAGGCATCTCTGGTTTAAGTTGACAGGCAGATTCTGAGCTGTTGGGGCAGGCACAAGAGATGGACAGACAAATCCTCGTCTGTATCCACACGGGTTAACAGACCAGCAACTTGTGGTCACCACAGTCACCTTTGTTGGGAAACCTGGTGTCAAAGATGAGGCTCAGAAGGGAAATGGTTTCTCTTCTCAGTTACCTGGTGCTAAAGAATTTTTTTCTTCTCACAAGGTCTCCACTTTCCTGGATGCTTGGGCCTCAGGTCTGAGCATCCATAAGATCCTAGGGCAGGGAAGGGTGGCAGGCTATCCAACCCAAATCACCAAGTGGCTAGCTTCACACTGATGAAATTCCTCCCACATGAGGGACCTGGAATTGTGGCTTTGTGTTCCCCAGCCTGGGTCTCCCTGCGAAGGGACCATGACCATGCTCTCCGGCCAGCCCTGCTGTGATGCACCATCTCGCTGCTGTGGGAGCTCTCTGTGTGGGTCGACAGCCCTGTGAGGAACAAAACCCCTGCAGAGAAGTCAGTGAAGGCAAGCCCCTACTGGGGGAAAACCTTGGGAATATTTTTTTTACTGATGAAGGTCTAGTTTGGGATGAGAAATGCTAGTTTAAACTAGAGATTCTAGTTTAAACATGGGCAGATTTGCCATATTGAGTATATCAGGGTTAAATTTATATCAGCTTCAATGGATGCTTTAAAACTGAGCTAATTTATACCTAAGATGAAACAGATGTTTCAACGTGTTTGGAAATTTAGCTGATGTGGGAGCCAGATTCCTCAGATGATCAACAAAGGGAAATATTCTCCCCACTTAACGTGGTCTTTCAGACCCCTGGTCTCTGACATCTCCTTTGGCACACCTTTCCTTTCCTCACCACCTATTGAGGGAGTTTAGGGTGATCAGGAAGCTGAATTAGACTGTGTGATAGCATTTCACACATAACATGCTTTAACTTCCGGTCAGCCCTGAAGTGGTCATGCAGTTGGACTAGATGATTATTGTAGGTCCCTTCCAAGTCAACTGTTCTATTATTCTGTACCCATGTGAAAAACACATTTGTTTTGTCTACATTTTATTGTGAGATGTTGAAGTAATTTAAATGCAGTTTTAAACCCGTGTCAGGGACAGTGGGGAAGACGGGAGAAAGATCAGGCAAGAAGGATCAAGGAGGATGGAAGAAAGCTCAAGGGCTCACAAGAAAAGTGAAATCCGTGGGCGTGAGGAAGAAAGTAAATCCCTCTTTCAGTCCATCACTCTCCTTATGCAATCTTATGTGGTCTGTTGTGGTCTTTCTTTATGTATTTTATTCAATTAAGCAAGCCAAAACCCAGACCTGGAACATTGCCCTAAAGCCCAGCGAGTTACCCTGGAGACAAATTTAGTCCCCTTGACTCTGCTACTGTGATTCTTTGATTAACTAACTACCTGAGTTTAAGCATGATTCATTGGCACAGTTATATGCAGAACCTTTTCTGTTTTTTGTCCCTGCATTTTGAAATATCGTAAGCTGTATGGCTTTGCACTAGCTTGGAAAACACGGGTAAAAGGTATGAGTGTCTAGAATTCACATCAATATCTTTGATGTTAGAGCAATATTTCAGGCTTTTACAAAACATGTGGTTATTATATTCATTTATAATGCACATAAATTTGTTGTTAACAGGCAATGCTCAGCATTGCCTTGCATGACATTTGTTTGCAATGTGGTTTTTTGAGCTTCTACATTTTGCAGCGCTGCTGTGGCCTGAGCTTAAATTTCACAGAAATTAACAGCATCAGATTTATCTGGTATTGTGGTTTACTCTGGAAAAAGAGATAGTGGTAGGGATTAAATCAAGTGCTCAAACATAAGCGAGTGCTTAAATATTTTGTTGGATCTGAACCAGGATAATAAACCTTGGAAGTGTGCATGTTTCACTGAGGATCAGTACATGAAGTCCTATTTTTCTTAATTTAAAAGTGATCTTGAATTCTTTATTTAATGACAAGATTCCTAGCATTGTTCATTTGTACTGAATCATCTTTTAATGCATGCATCCATGTGGTTTGAAAATGACACTCCTAGTATTTATCTAGTTCATTATTCCTGTTCTGTTCAAATGGTGCCTCATGAGGCCTTTATTTTACACTGTATCAGCTGTACACTACCAAGCTGCAGTAGAAAGACAAGGCATACCAAAATGAAAAATAAAACAAGGATTGTGAATTGCTTGCTTTTCCTATTGCCTCGCTCCAGACAAGGTTTATCTAAAACCCCTTTTTAACATGTCAGCTACCCCAGGAACTGGTTTGCCTTTTCACAGAATGTTTGGTAGTAGTGAAGTGCAAACCAATTTAGAATCTTTTTGGATAGCTGGATGCTGATTTACAGAATTTCAAATTGCACAATGTGTTCTCAAAAATACCAGCCACATAGGTTAATGTTATGTAACTTGAGAGAACCTACAAGTTTGGAAGGCTTTTTTAGGTGTGAAAATGGTCACAATAAGGAAAAAATTGCTTTCACAGTAATAAGACATGGCAATGTCACTGGGAGGTTCTTCTTAAATATTTTAGGACTCCATTTTGCAAGAAGCAAAGTAGTCTTTTTCAATGCCAAGGCTGAACTTAAACTGCGTACTGATGTCCATAACTGAAATGTAGGACATCATTTCTGTGCTCCTCTTCATAACTTTACTTTCAAGTATATGAATGAGGGAAAGACAGAGACCTTGATACTGTGAAAAGAGGGAGCCACAGCAGCATGCCCCAGTCAATGCTCCAGTCTCTCTGCAATGACAGTGCTTCAATCTGCTGTTACTGGACACAAAATCTGGCCCCCTGAGAACTACCTAGAAAAGGCAGGGGACTACTTGTGTTTTGGCATACTACAGTCCACTTAAACAGTGACTGGAGCCAATATTTTGATTTTGGTGCTCTGGATTATATAAATATCTCTCTAGTAATAGTTATATGTTAGTAAACATATTGATGCAAAGGCACTGCCTAAGAGGAATGGCTCCTGTGCCTAAAATTAGTTTTAAAGTTTGACTCAGATTAGTTAGTAGCAGCTGGCCAAAATAAAGCATTTTACCTCCAGACCCACTTTATAAGAAGTCCTAGAGAATGAATCTTGCTGCAATTCTAACTAGAAATTGGGCATAACAATCCTCTTTTGTTCTACAGGGACATTATATTCTGTAAAGTGGTGCACTGTCAAGTGAGTCTAGCATACCATCTCCTACAAGCTTTCGTATGATAATCAAGGCTGCATATCATCAGCCAAATTTGCCCTTCTTACTTTGTAGGCCAAGTGTTGCATTTAATCATTCAGGAGAAGTGGCCTTTGATAATCATATCAAAGACAATGAAAGATTTTACATTCGTTTTCCTTGACCATGTTCTGGAAAGAAGATCATTGTGACACTGAAATGTGTAAAAAAGTTGATGGACTATATGTCAAGCTTCATAAAATCCAGTTTTCCTTGGGAGAGAGAGTTGGGAGGAACTTTTTAGAGTGAATCTGATCTTGGGCCAGCTTTGTGCAAAAACTAGAACTGTCAGTAGGACTTCAAGTGCAAAGATTGTATTTTTTTTCACTTGTAAAGATCACCAAACTAAAACAAGTATTATAACATATGAGAAAATAATAATGGTAGAAAGGTAAAAATGTCCAGTCACTGCCGAGGAAGGTGGAGACTGACAGCCCAAGTGCATAGGGGATGGCCCGATGGTAAGTCAGTGCATAGAGTCAGGAGACTGTTCCTCCCCACAGCAGCTGAGTTTCAATGTAATATTGAACTCTGGGAGGAAAGCCAGGGAAAGGGGGCACAGGATGACCTCCAGCTTCTGATGCCTTTGAAAATCCACCCTCAGTCAGAAAACTGTTATGAATAAAAGAGAACTAAAAGACACCTTGTGCTGGGTGATCCAGAGCCTTCACACCTTCCACCTTGCTGCCACCCTTCAGCAGCAACTGAAATAAAGCATGAGCAGCAGCGGCCAGTGAGGGACTTGATCATTGCAGGCCTCTCACCAAATACATCACTGTTGTAACAGGTTGCGTATCCTTTCCACTGGGCATTTTCTGAAGCATATGCACAAACCTCTATTTTGCAAGAGCAAAGGCTTAAGTTGCCCCAAACTGCAGTGTCCCAACAGCACTTTTCTGTTGTGCACCCCTTTAAGGACCACCATTGGCCTTTAGATACTGGAAAAACAGGCTCATTTACCCCACCCAGCTGTGTTTTAAAAAATGAAATATGTGATAATCTGAACTAATTCATCCACAACTTCTTAATGAATTAGACCCTCTGGCTTCTGCAGTCATTCCTTTGCAAATGCCTTAGAGGATTATCCTGGATTCAATATTCTGAACAAATAAACAACTACAAACAGGAATATACATTTCAGGTTTTAATTAAAAGGCCTTTTTTTTTTTGGATTACAGTATCATTATAATAAGCTTATTATAACAAGCACATTCTCCCTTGAAAGCTTGTTTTATTTTTTTTTCTTTTCTCTCTCTTTTTTTTTTTTTTCTGTTTGCCCTCTAAGTTGTTCTGCCTTTATGGGACAGTATATAGCAAAGGATGAGAGAGAGAGACAGTGGCTGTGAAATCCAGTTACAAATAGAATTGTCATCTCATACATCAGTTCAAATCAGCTTCTATTAGGGGACCTGAAAACATGTACAGACTATTACATGCCTGCCTACAGTAAAGCTATGATGCATCCAACTGATGTATTTGCATCCGAGTACTGTTATTGCACAAGATGGGCCACAAATCACATTAACTAAGAAAATTCTACCACTCCCGGAACCTTATACACCTATCATTTCTTGCCCAGTAATCCATCATATTGGAATCACTGCCTATAAGAAAGATCTTCTGGTTTGTGACTACTCTTTGAAGCTGAAAATGGATGGTAATTGAAGATCACTGAAAACAGGTTTAAGAATACATTTAACAGCTTGCATGAAACATGAAAATCTATACCAGGCATTACATTTTTTTTTTTCAACTTCATGGAAATGTGTAAATGTGTAAAATGCAGGCTCACAGTGGTGAGAAGTTTAGGGACGGAAGGATGGCTGGGGAAAATCTGAGGTGAAGTACGTCTCAGTGCCCTACTTCCCAACTGGCCCAGAAAGCAGGGGAAGGAGCTAAAGTGTTGGTCTCAAAGTCTCTTCCCCCAAAATGCTCCTGTTGTTCTAACATAAACTGGAGCAGGTGCCAGTGAAGGGTGATTTCCATGGTACACTGCAAAGTTCCTTAAAAAAAGCACATGTGAGTGTTGAGCCTATTACATAGTGAGGTAAATAGTACAAACACTGGACAACAATTTTTATGTACTCTGATACAGCCTCAGAGATAAAAGGATTAAATCCCACTTGTCCCAACATATGTTTTTTCAAGGAGTCAACCTAAAGAATTAACTGTTAAAAACAGAAACACAGTGTGCCACAAGAAAAGAAAAATAATTTAAGATTTGCCACACCACATCAGCTTTTTTTCGATCACCAATGGTACCAGGTAACTTTAAACCAGTAGTCACAAAGCTGCTCATAGAGAGGTGCCTTGGAAGTCATAGAAAAGTATATATTGACTTCTTCTGCAAAGATCAGGATGCAGCCAGAGAGATGCGATTAGCTGAGGTTTCTCCCGACTCCCCTATTGCTCAGCAATAGAGGAATTCCTCTCCTTTTAATGGGCACACACAGGGTTTGACTTGACTGGTTGGCACTCTGCTGGCAGTTTACACACTCTGCAAAGCAATATAGCTGCTTGTTTGCTCCATATTTGCCTGTTATTCATTTTGAGCAGCCACTTCAGTCTCATATTATGGGCCAGAGCCAGAGACAAATGGCTTTCATTAAGCAGATTCATTGATTTTTAATGTCAGTCATGGTTTTCTGCTTTGGCCTTTTGTACAAAACCACGGGCAGAGTTTCAGTCCACTTTTCTTGTATCCTACCTCTTTTATCTGCTTTGGAAAAGGACAAACTCCCTCTCACCCTCTCTTCTTTCCAATCTAAGCATCCCTCACTTTTGACAGCACCTCTAAACCTCCTTCACCAGAGATACTGCAAAAGCCCTTGCAGGGGCCATATTGTTGTGGATGTGTGGGTGCCAGGACAGTGCTGGTGCCTTACAGAAGCAAGTCCCCCCCACCCCAAATCCCAGCTCTGCCTCAGTGCCATCTGCCCTCATAGGTACACACCTCATCACCATGCACACTGCAAAGGTTTGTGCCATCGCCTGCAACATGCCATTTGAAATCAAGGCAAACTAGCATTGAAGCTGGCCTTTTGTGAGAAGTAGTTAGCCATCTAGCTATTTATGTTAATACCCAGCAGAGTCAGAAACCAGGTAAATGAAAAACCTGGGAGGCTTCATAAGCCTGGAAAAAAAATCTGGTCTTGGCAAAGTCAGTCATTAGCTGTGTCCTTTGACTTCCTTCCTTTCATGGCAGCTTTGCAGTGGCTTGCTTGCTTCCTTCCCCAGTACTGATCATTTGTTACATGTTCTTAGATGGTCTGCCTGCATTGCCGGTGGGATAATCCCTTCCTTATCTTCTCTCGGACCTCTTGTTGCTAACAACCCAGTCCTCCCTTTCAAAGTCTTACATACTTCTGCCTACTTCCCTCCTAAGCTGTAAAGTCTACTTAATCTCTTTCCATAGTTCATACCTCAGAAAACTGAATTCCTTCAAGTATTGCGATGGTTGCTTTCTAAATCATACCATAAAGAACTTGATCTCACACAATACATGTATAGGAAAGGAAAAAGTGCTAAGCAACAAATGAATACCAAGGGAATCCAATATTTCATTAATGAGAGCTGCTGAGCAGCTTCCAATTTGCTTCTGCCTTCTGGCAGGAATAAGGTCAAAACAAGGACATTTTTCATTCATGCACCTCACTTGAATGTTGAGTACCCTCAATCTCACAATATCTCTCAGATGTTCTCAGATGTTTCTGCTCCTCTGATGTCTGTCAATTTTTTGAAAATATTTTTTATTTACGACATAGCTGTAAAGTTAGGAAGTATGGAAGAAATAATGTGAGGGTTTGAGACATCTCTTTGCTTAGCGCCCAAATGTAAAGCTCATTAAGTTGGCTATGTTAGCTCAAACAAAAGGGCCACTCAATCAATCTGTTACCCTGCCTCCAACAGTAGCCAGTAGCAGATGCCAAGGGAAAATACAGAAGAAAAGGCACATGCAGCATGCATAGTGCGTCCTTCTGGCTATCAGTAATTTAGGGACTCCAAGAAAATTGTTGGCGATTTGTTTTCACTATTGTGAACAGTAGTCCTTGAGGGATTTTTCCACACATACAGAGAAATAATGTTTCAACACCCCGCATTTAATCATTTTAACCCACTAATGTTTTTCATACCCAAAGAATACTGTGGAAGTGAGTTCCATAGTTGGACACAGCATACACCTTTACGGAAGGCATATTTCTATTTCTAAAAGCTTTTTTCATTCAGTTGTTTAACTATGTTGATCTATTTATTTTTATTTTATTTGGTTGTGTTTCAAGGCTCTAATCAGGTCATTTAAACATTTTCCATAACACCATTGAAGCATTTACCCTGATCATTTTAATTTCTCTATAGAAAGCAGGGTTATTCTAAAGTTTTTCTCCTTTTGAAACAAAATGTGGTAGGGTACTGGATCTTCCATTTCTATAAGAACACTGAATTTGAGATGTTATAACCAATGTAACAGAATTACATCTTGAACTACTCCTGCTCAGCACTTAAGCAAGATTTGCTTTTTTTCTCTCATTAAGTATCAGTTAAAGTGCTAAAAGAAACCACCTTCTGTGGTATCTAAAATGTAGTCCCATCACTGTGCACCGTTATGCAACTTATTCAACCTTAATGGAGCAGCTGTAATGTTGCATTATTATTCTGTTTTCTGCCTTTACAGCATCAGTGGCTTTGTTTAGAGGTGAATGTCACCATCCTGGTCAAGCGGTTGTTTGTGTACCTGAATCCTCTGCTCTTCCTCTTTAGGAAAGGAATGTCAGGGCATTGAGTTTCTGTGAATATTTAATGAAATGGTTAAACTTCCTGATCCAATGCAATATTTTCTTCTGCGTTTGCAGTGGATGTTCCTTTCTCTAGATTATACTATAATAAAAGACCATTGAAGTGTACAATTTTTCTTAACTGTTGTCAACATACAACTCACTGCAGGTCAGTAAAGGTGAGTTATTAACTGCAGCCACTGCATGAACACATCCCCTAGTTGGTGAATCTAGGACAGAGACTCATGCTGAGCCCTTAGCCTCATCTCTTACCCCCATCTGACCTGGAAAGCACCAGCTCTTTTCCCATCTGTTCCACAAATATCAGCCAAGGGTGGCTGGAGCAGATGCTAAAACCTATTGAGTGTGTGTAATGTGGTTACTGACACAGCATCTTTTTGAAATAATGTTAGATTATGTAGTGGATGGAGACATGGTGGGGTTATCTGGACCCTCTTTACAAGGATGGGCTGATTTTCCCTGTGAAATGTTGTTGCTTAGGCAGAGCACATAGTTGACTTTGCAGTGACTTCGGCAGCATGCAGGTTAAATTTCTGCAGCGCTGCATGCACACAGCACGTAAGGTAGCAGCAGTCATTATGAATGGGAGCCTGAACCTAGTTACTGGCTCCCCAAGAGAAAGCCATATCCCTGCCATACCTACAGCAGCTGCTGCTTTTTGGCAAAGGTACAAATAGTAAAAGCAATCCCAGAGAGGTGCTAAAAGCAAAGAATCGATCGTTATCGCTGCCTCAGCTTGGGGAAAGGAATAAATAAAATGTAATAAGTCTCAGATTTCTACAACTGCTTGTTCTCCACAGGGAATAAGCCTCTCCACTCCTCATCAGCCAAGCAGAGGTCAGAGCCATGCCAGAGGAAGTAGCTACCATTAGCAGACATGAAGAACAGATCTGGTGTGTCGATGGGATCTGTCTGAACTAAATGACTAATTGAAATAAGAGTAGCTAGGCACTACTGCAGCTGATGCAGATGCTCAAATCTTTTGGTTTCTTAACAGGCAGATAACATATTTCGGATCTCCGGACAACTCGTAGTTAGCCTGACAGGGCCAGTCTATCCTTGGAAAAATGCACGGTGTCGGAGCAGCCACACTGCCACACACTTCAGGTGTGGCACAAACCGTACCCTGGTGCCCATCACACTTCTGAAGCTCATATGGACTTGCTGCTTTGCATTTTGGCAGTCCTGGTGGTGGAGGGGGACAAATTACAATAAGGAGATCCCCATGCATTGCCAGGGCCTGGTTTTGCTGCGATGCAGGGCTGGCTGGCCTGGCAGGGAAAAACACCTGCTTGAGAAGCCAGTTCTCTTATTCTTTGCCCCTCTGCCACCTGCCATGTGTAGAAACTCCCCAGAAAATGCTCAGGCCATTTCTTTAGATCAACGTTTGCCTTGTCACTATCAAGTATATTAAACATTGCTGTGATCCAAGTCAGAAAAAGAAAGAAAAGCCTCTCTAGGGCTGGTGTCAGACACAGTGGCTGTGTTACAGCTGTGCACCACTTGGCCGTGTGTAACAGTGTGAGGCCATTGTGCAGTGTGGTCTTGACTCTCCAGAATAAAACCAGCACCTTGACAGGTCACTCCCACTGTGGGAGTGAAGCTTTTTATATTTTTCCTTAATAAAAAAATTAATAAATAAATGAAATCTTGGCAAGCTCCAGAAAACATTATTGGATTCAAATCTGTGGTACAAAGATATATAGTTTGCTTTAATCCGCCCTGTTGACTCAAGGGTCAGAGATTATTTTTCCCCTTTCAGTTGGTCCTTCATAGTCTCTTTCATGTCTTTTTTTCTTTTCTACCTTTACCAGTACTGTCACGCAGGAATCCTATAAGCATCCAAAGAGATATTCCAGCAAGATGCACATCCAGCTGTACAAGAGTCTATTTTTAAAAAGCAACTTGAAGATTGTCCAGTGTCAGTGTCCTGAGGAATCTCCCATCTGTCATTATGCAGAAAACAACATTGCACCGGAGCAATTTATAATGGCCATGTCTTAGAGTCTGAAGATACAGTTCATCCACATGCATCTCTTTGCTCTTGTGTTGTGGTTGTCTGCTAACCCACAACCTCTCCATGCAGTAACCTCTTGCCAATGCATCTCACTTATGAACAAAAGGGGGGTGCTGTTTTTATTATTATTATTTTTTTTTTAATAACCAGGAGTGGTGCAGAAATGTAGTGTCTTTTTCTTTTCTTCCCTTGCTATCAAGGTGGTTACACAGCTCTTCATGACTGGATTTGTTTTTGTGGGCCAGTCACACCAGCATTTAGATCACCTGTTTTGTGGTGTGATATGAAGGAGCCAAAAATCAGGCCCTCTCTCTTCATTTATACCTCAGCAATCTCATCTATATGGAGCAGACAGCTGGAATAGCAAACTTGCTTCAGTGTGGCAGGTTGATTTATAAGGTGGCATAAACACACAGTGCCGCTCCGAGGCTGGAGATTATTTTGGTTTGCTGCCCCAGTTCCATTAGCATTATGTCACTGGAGAGTTATTTAGTCGGGGCTCCCTTTGCTACACAGATGTGCAGTCAGAGCTCAGGTCCCCAATGTTTTCTGAGTTTCCCTGGTTCTGTGTGTGCTGGCACTGCCCGGCAGTGCTGGTGTCACCTGTGGCCCGCTCGCAGGGCGCCAGGCAGGGATGATGCGCCGGGGCGATGCTAACTGCAGTGCGCTGCTTGGAGAGCATGGGTGGTCCTCAAGGGCTTGGGTTCACCCTGACCCTGAAAACCACCCTATTCTTTCAGGCAGCCTCACCTGAACTCATGGACTATCTCAATTTACAGCAAGGAAAGTCATCCTTTCAAAGACAACACCTCTTCTTTTTTTTTTTTTCCTTCTTCTATTTCAGTGTCCTGGCTGGTCCTGAGTGAAATTTTCCCTGGTGGGATCAGAGGACGGGCCATGGCTTTGACATCTAGCATGAACTGGGGTATAAATCTCCTCATCTCCTTGACATTTTTGACTGTAACCGGTAAGATTTCCCTGTGTCTTTCCAACCTGATATTCTCCTAGTGGGCAAAACAAATCTTTCGTATACAAATAACATTGATAAAATTGCAGCCATGGTGTCCCAGCAGCCATTTTCAGATCTTTGTTTCGATGCCGTTTATTAATGTAACTTCATCGTTTCCACCACATCTTTCTAAGTTTGTGCTAGTAATAATAGCCCCATGATGCTGCTTATCAGAGGACCTTGCATAATGACTCTATAGGCTGTGAACCCCAATTCTTAGAACACCATCTCCTTAGTAGATTGAAAACACATAATATTTAGGATTTAGTCCTTCATTTTCTGAAGTCTATGGAAGTTCTGCTCTCAATTAGACTGCAGCTTTACTGATCAAATATTTTGAAAGACAATCCCATTGAAATGATTCCTTTTCACAGGAATGTCCTGGCTTTGAGAAATTTTCCTTACAGAAAGGTCTGTATAGTAACTTGGAATGTGATGATAAGCAAGGGAGAAGGTTAAATGATGACGTTAAAATTCATTGATTGGCAAACATTTTTTCTATTTTATCTCATAAGTAGTCTTGCAAATTTTAGTTTTCAGTCTTATTCTGAGGAAAATATGTGTAGAAAATCAAAATATATAAGGGAATAGAAATTCCAGGTTTCCTTTAACTTTACATCACTCTCCACTAGAGGCAGGCAATCAACCCACAAAAAGTCAAGGTGGTTTTCATCCTGCTACATGCTTTTTGAGAGAGATTTGAAAACAAGTGTGTTCTATGACTAAAATGGGGTTCAAAAGAGAGAGAGAAACCCCCCTGATTACTATCTTGATTAAAATTAGGAAAAATATGCCAGTTCAAACTCATTGTGTCCACATTAGCACTTTAGTTAGATCAAGGGTCCTCTTCAGAAGCAGATCACCCAGTTTCCCCCACTCCCTGACCTTTGGTTTGCATCACAGGGCAGTCCTGAACTGCACAAGCTTTTGGAAAAATTAAACAAAACAAAGCAAAAGAAAACAAAGCAAACAAAAAACAAATACAAAACCAACCAAACAACAAAAACCCCCAAACAAACTAAACCAGAAGATGAACAGTGAATACACTCCAGCTGTCAATACTTGATCAGTCCTTGGAACAAATGAGAGCTATTCCTAAAGGAATGTCCCCAAAACCAGATCTCAGGTCCTCAGCATCAGCTGTTTCACTTGAAGGCCCCCTCCTATTGTACAGCTTTACTTGTTAATGCACATCTAGCTGTTCTTCTGGTCTCAGTTTCAATGAGCCACAGTAACTCTACTGGATTACCTGGGTCTAATCTGGATTTACGGAAGTGTAACTACCAGCAAATATGCATTTCTAGTCTACGGCAGAAATGAAGAATTGGAAATTCTGTCTTCAAGTGAATACACATGGAGGTCATGGTGGCCAGGAGCACCTGCACTTGGGTATCTGGTACAGAAGGCAACAAGTGAATTAACAGCTTCAGCTACAATTTTTAGCTCGTAACACAACTGACAAATGTTTCACCTGTCTGGCTTAATTTTAGCAGTGAAATAGGCAGAGAGGGCCGCAGCAGCCTCTTGGGTTTGTATGTGCTTTACCCTCCAATGGCTGCAGAATGCCTTCCTCAGCCTGAGACAGCAGGCTAAGAAAGCCATCAGCTCTTGGCTGGCCCCATCAGGAGTTCACTCTTTGATCCCTTTCTGGCCCAGGACCCAGGACTTGCAGTGGAAATGCTGGGAACTGACAGACGGCAGGGATTAGCTGGAAACAATAGCAACAGTGTGAAATATGCTTGGTTTTGCTCCATGAAAGAATTTGCAATAAAGCCAGACATGGTGGAGATTTGAGGC
Organism: Patagioenas fasciata; assembly: GCF_037038585.1. Lineage (NCBI taxonomy): Eukaryota > Metazoa > Chordata > Aves > Columbiformes > Columbidae > Patagioenas > Patagioenas fasciata. The sequence continues at coordinate 66,754,522 of NC_092522.1, forward strand.
ACTTGTAAGCCCAGTGCCTTCGCACAAATCAGGGATAATTGCTGCTCACTCTTAACATCCAAAGTGACTGTAAACAAAATAAATCAATAGGTTTATGCTAAGCAGGTCAATATGGGTTCTTCCATTTTCTTCCATAAGGACTATTAGAAAAAGCAAAACCACTCTTCTTTTTGCATATTATATCCAGGCACAAATAAGTGAGCCAAAAATAACAGCCTAACTTCTTTCTAACTTCTCCTGTGCATTTGGGGCTGTATCCTGTAAAAATATAGCGATGGAAAATTTTTTGTGACATTTGAAAATTTAAAAATGTTTTCTTCCTTTGTAGAGCTCATTGGCTTGGCCTGGGTGTGTTTCATTTACACAATAATGAGCCTAGCATCCCTGGCTTTTGTTATTGTGTTTATACCAGAGACGAAAGGATGCTCTTTGGAGCAAATATCCATGGAACTTGCTAAACAGTAAGTATTGAGTCTGTGACTGCATCCCGTAAGTACTGAGCCTGTGACTGCATCTCCCACGTGCCAGAGGGACAAAGCCTTTCAATCAATGCTGCATTCTAAAACAAAAAAGGAAACTTTTTTCTTTTTTTTTTTTTTTTTTCTGGAAAAATCAGATTCTCTCAACGCTTGAGCTTGCATGTGTTGATCTCGGTGGCCAAGTACACATTTTGTTGGTGCGGAAGGACTGGCCCAAAAGTGGTGGTGTTTCCAGCATCTCTGTGAGGAATAAGAGAGGACAAGAAGAAACATCCTCAAATTGTGTCAGGGGAGGTTTAAATTGGATATTAGGAAAAAAATAATTCATGGAAAGGGTTGTCAGGCATTGGAACAGGCTGCCCAGGGAAGTGGTGGAGTCACCATCCCTGGAGGGGTTTAAAAGGCATGTAGATGAGGTTCTTGGGTATGTGGTTTAGAGGTGGACTTGACAGTACTAGGTTAATGGTTGGACTTGATGATCATAAAGGTATTTTCCAATCAAAACAATTCTATGATTCTATGAATGCGTGCAGCCAGGCCTGGCTCCACAGCACGTTTGCTGACTGTCATTCCTGGACAGAAGGTGGGCTGTGTTCTCACATTTAGAGCTGTTTGTCTTGGCTTGCATGCAGAAAAAGGAAAGGAGTGAGACCCTATCTCAAACACCTCAAGTCTCCATGTGAGTTCTTCTAGATGGGCATTTTTTGTGCATTTACTGAGCCTTGTGGCTCTGTACACTTCATGAGCTCATACTCAAAAAAGGTTTTTCCAGCACAAGTTTTGTGTTCCCATCTCATCACATAAAAGGGGTAGAAGAGCAATGAGGAAGTGTTGGTGACATGAATGCCATGTGTCTTCTCCTTTAATATGAACCATTCCAACTGTATTTGTGTCTTTTGAGTGTCTTTTCTCATCCCTCAGAAGCAGAGTGGCCCTTGGAATGACATAAGTTCAACAAAAGTAGTACATCAGTTTGGAGAACAGAATTAAACAGTCTGCTGATACACATGCTGTGTACTCACAATCTCCAAATGCAAGTGTCATTGACCATAAATTAACTGGCAATTTTTATAATACTATCAGTTTGCTATTGCCCCCATATTTTTCAGGAGTTTTTGGCCATAAAAGAGGTAAAAAACCTAAAGATCTCTGTTTTTTAAAATCCAGCACTCTCCTGAGCTGAGAAACTGATGTCTCCGATCCAACCTGCGCTGCGCCCGCGGGTGCCGCCGCCTCCTTCTCCCTCCTCTTGAAAGAACCACACAAACCCCCGGCACCTGGAGCCGGTGGAGGGACGATCGTGCGGCGGGGCCGCCCCCGCGCGGGCAGGCGGGGAAGCGCCGGGGCCGCCGGAGCATCCCCGGGGGTTCGGGGTTCGGCTGCCGGGAGGCGGGGGTCTGCACAGCCGTGCCCTTAGCGGCAGCCTAGGGAGCACGGGGAGCATTCTGCCAGCGGCATTCAATGGCAAACCTTCGTGGGTTTTTTGCTTTTGTTTTTCTTCTCCAGGAAATACGTGAAGAGCCCCTTGTGCTGGATGAGCCAGCACAGAGAGAAACTGATGCCAGTGGAACTTGCCAAGAGAGAGAAAGAGCAGCTCTACTAGACCTGGTGCAATCAAGGCAGCTTTCACCAAAACACTGATTTAAAAAAACAAAAACAAAAACAAAAACAAAAAACTTCAGCGATGCTCACATTCTGATGCAACACATGGTATCTTTATTATACACAAGATATTCTCTCTTTCATTTGTTTGTAGAGCTTCTTTCAGTGGCAGTTTGCAGCCAACATTAAAGATTGTTGTAGTTTGTAACTTACTGGAAACCTTGGCTCCATGTGTTTCAAATCACCAGTCCTTTCCTCCCCTGAGGTTGCTCACCTCTTACATACAGGAGGTGAATGGAAATTGGAATATTGTGCACAATTCTAGTTAGCCATGTTCAACAAGTTCAGCCTGGAAGAAGTGCAAAGAACACCTGGGTTCCAAGGAAAAGGAAGTCTCACAGGAGGAACCCACCCAAGACAGGTCTATTTAGCCTAGCAAAAAAGGGGTTGAAAAGTGTTAACAACTCACTGTCAGTATGTTAGGGAAGACAACACTATGGAGCAAAAATGGACAACTGTGGAGTGTAAAGGATGATGTTTGTGCTGAACAACTGGGTATGAACTGTTTACAAATTAATTTAGGCTTCAGCTTTATAAGACTTGAAAAAGGATCTTGTTCATCAGAACTTCACTATTTACATCACAGAGCATGCTCAGCTTATAAGAGGAAGTCTACACACAATTTCCTAGCAGGGCCAGTGACCTGCTACTCAGAAAACACAGTAAAATTGTTAAACGGGGACATTTGCATAATCAATTACTGCAGACTAAGGATGGCCTTACAGAGGAGGAGATAGGATTTCTTCGGCTTCCCAGTCCCAGGAAATTTGGAAGCTGGAAGTACCAGAGTTGATGCCAAAATAATTTTATTTTGCAACACAGGGCACACTAGACTTTGACTTTTGGATTCAGAAAGCAAGAATCGTGTGGTACAGGGCAGCGCAAAGGGAATTCAGAAACTGTGATCACTGCAAATTGTAAGTTATGTCAAATTCTTGGTTGTTGCTTAGCAAGTGTATCCTGAAGTACTCAACAAGCCTCTACAAAGGATTGTCTATATAGCTCCATAAAAGAATAAAGCTCTTTTTTTTCTTAGAAGATTAACAGATTTTGTTAGAATGATCAGTAGGTAAATATGTATTGGCAAATAAATAAATGGTTCTTTGCTTAAAGAAAAACGCATGCTTTAAGAGCATGTTGGCTGTCTCAGCAGCCACACATCGGCATCTCTTCCAGCATTTAATTGAGGAAGCAAGACTGACACCGTCAGCTGGCATGGAGATGCTACTTTGAATTAAGCACATGATACCACTTCATTTGCTGTCTCATAGCACTAAAACCACCTGACTGTGTCCTGCACTGAAGGAAGAGTAACTTACTGATCTAGGTAAAGTTTTACTTCTGAACAGAATGGATCAGTTCTGATCAGATTTTCACAGGGTCACTCTTCTAGATAATGACATTGCAAATTTATAGGAGCATGCCTATTCAGACAGTCACCATGTGTTCAAAACCTGAAGAGAAACTATAGAGGCTAAGGACATGATTTGCTGGAAATCTAGCTACCTCAGAATGTGAACCTACTGACCAAGTCTGTACCACAACTTTCCTGCATTGTAAGCTTTAAGGGAACGAATGTCAAAACCCTGTTGGACTTTTGGTACAAAGGTCAGGTAAGCAGTTATCACAATGCAAGATTCTTAACTATGTAGATCCCATGTCATCTAAAACAAGTGAAACTCTGAATCACTGGGCCACTGGCTAGCTGGTCATCTTATGGCTGCCTTATTTTTCCTGTCCTGATCTTACAGCCAGCAATCATCACAATAACCTCACGGGTACCACGAGACCAGGCTGTTTCCAGGGATGCTTATGACAGTAGGCGTAAGGCTCTGCAAGATGCCGTTTTTATCATAGACAATGCACCAAAGATTAAGCAAAATCTTCTCATAAGGGTCCATGTGAGCCCTTTTGACATAGTCTATAAGCAACAAGAGACCAAGCATGCCCAAAACACATGTACAGACGGTGGGGCTGTGCACCTGAGACGCAGGTGATTCAGACCAAAGGCCCCATCAGAACCAGTAAGCTCTAAAGCCTTTTGCTCTTACTTCCTACAGAGAATCAGCAGGTTCCCATCCCAAGTTAAAATTCCACACTGGATCTCAGATGCCTCCACCTTTTTCACAGACATGGAAAACTTTTATTTCTATGACTCTGAATATTCCAATAAAAATTGAAACCTGCTTAGAATTTTGTTTGAGATCTACAGTTCCAATATCAACCCCGAGAAGCTAGAAGAGGTCCCTTTGCCCCTGCATGAGAGAGCCCATAGCGCTGAGTCTCCTTGCGCTTCTCTGACCTCAGCAGTAAGTTTACTCTGTGCTGCAGCAGCAGGAATTGGCAAAGGTAAGAGTATTCCTGTAACTTCTACAAATAATCTGAAAAAGGATGCAAAATGCATTAGAGCTCAGCCACGCGAAAGTTTCGTAGCAAAGTGAAACAGCGAAAGCTGGAGAGCATTGTTGGTTAAGTGGGAGAGAAACCATGGATGAGGAGAGCACCCAAATGCAAGGAGGGATGAAGTCAGAGATTGACTGTCGGCAGGGAAAGGGGGCGGCTGAAGTTTTTAAGAGTAGATGTTTCATGCATAGAAAGTTGAATATTTTACCTTGAATTTTCACACTTGGATGTGTGAGGAATTCAAAAAGCAGAACATGGCCAAAACCTATAAGATTTGGTGGATTTTTTTTTTTTTTTAATTTGGAATGCTCAGTTCAGGATCTGATTTTTGCACTTTGACGATCAGTTCACATTGCAATACACAGCATGAATTTAGTTGCTTTGTTTGTTTGTTTTGTTTTTTACCATCATAGGCTCAAACAAAGAATAGTTTTGAAAAATATCTGTGCTTTTTTTGCTACAGAAAACAACACATTCTATCACTGAAATGGAAACAACAATAAAATACGGGATACATGGTCAGTGCCATGTGTTGCCTAATGAGCAAGTGTCAAGCCTGGGAGCCTAACAACTTCTCAACTGCCAGCAAAGGGCTGCAGGCTGAACCTACTATACTGTAAAGTGGGGTTTTTTGAAAAAGTTTTTTCAACAGTGACATTTTCTTTTTATAAAACCTACACATTTCACTGTCAGTTCTGAGCACTTATAAAATGATATTGTCAAAAAACAGGGCCCGAACCCACCATTTTCTGGGTTTCTGCACATTAGCACCTTCCTCAGTTCTTTAGCATTGATGTCTACTGAAACCTCTCCACCTGCTTCATGTTCAGGCTGGAGGACAGTTATCAGTATCATGCATTCTACTAAATCAACTTCAGAAAAAGAAATATTAGGGTGACTCAGGTTGTCTTCCAAACATGCTGTTAGTTTCTCCACATCATTCCCATACTAACAAGTGCCTCAGATTAAATCAAGTAATATAAAGCATTTTTAGTAAGAGTATATTGCAGGAAATTAATCTACTTCCTGATCTGTGACTACCAGGTAGTGGATTGCCTGCACTTCCAATAGCATTCCCATTTGCTCTGGTTGGTAGTTCTCTGACAGTTTTCTCGCTATAGCAGACCTTTGCACATGCAGTCCAAGGCTATACTTAAAATTTCTATTACACCACATTTAGCAAAAGGGGCATCTGCAAAATCTTTCTTAGTGTTGCAGCTTACTGAACCTCTGCTGCAATAAATTGCACGAGTGTTCTTACAAAAATAAAATCAGAAAAAAACACAGAAATCATCTCTCCACCTTACGGACTATGGGTTCCTTGTGACTTCTTCTAAACTTTTCCCATGCATACCTATTTAGTGCAGAAACAAATAAGTAAAAATACCATTTTTCTGAAAAAGGCTGAGTTTGAACACTGGGTAAACTGCAGAGACCCTAATAGCTTCAGGTACCTCCAAAAGGTGATGATGCTGTAGTCAAGGGCTTTTAAAATAAATCCAGCTATAGTCTTAATTGTAGTCCTACAGACTTAACACTGTATAGCCCTATAAATGTAGCCCTAATTGGACTGTTCTTTTGTGACAAAGCCTGCACATCTGATGAGACAGAACTGGTAGTCACCATGTCATTGACTATGAAAATTCAAGCGAACAAAGGGACACATCTTACAAATCACATCCCTGGATTTCTGCCACAGTTCACCAAAAAGTCTGTCCCAGATCTAAAATTATTCAGTATCTTCATTAATTGACTGGATTACAGAACAGCATAGGCTTCTTAAATTTGCAGGCAATAATAGACTGGGAGAGTCTGGGTTGGAATTCAGGGCTTCAAAAATCCATGAGAAGGGGCTGAAAAAAGCAGGATACAATTCTGAAAGCATAAGTGTAAATTTCTCTGATAACACCAATTACAAGTCAGAGAATGATAAAATGGAGCTAGAAACTGCAGGAAAAGATCTAGTGGCTATGACAACTCAGAAGCTAGCAATGAGTCAGTTACCATTCTACTGAAAAAAAGCAGCCTTTAGTAGGCTCTATAAATAGAACCAACCCTTCTCTCTACGGAATACGAAATAAACTTTTCATGGTGTTGCGAGCGCCACAGCAGAGCGCTGTGCAGTTTTGCGTGGGATCCACCTGGAAAATCCAGCGACAGATGAACAGTGCTCTAGAAAACATGGCCATTGAGGAAAAGCTGATTGATTGACAGGTAAGTTTAATTTAAAGCACCACTCCTCAGGTTGGAGGCAAAAACCAGCATGCTGGGGCACGCTGTCCGGCCTGGGGTCCGCATCGTGACTGCAGGACTGGATAGCAAGTGCCTGGGTGGATGCAGCACAACATGGCCAAGGAAGCAAAGACTTAACTCGTGAGCATGGGGAAGGGTGTGCACAGATGCAGAAATCAGCAGCAGCAAGGCTTACTCCACACTGAGGTGGGCACCTACTGATTTACAGCAGTGACAGGAAATAAAGCGATAGCCCTGAGTTTAAGCACACGCTGCCAACTGCCCTCCATCATCAGAGGTTTTAAAGGCTATTTGTCACAAAGTTTGAGGCTCCCTTCCAGCTACAGGGACAGGTGGGCACACATTTCAAGGGATCTTTTATTTGCTATTATTCTCTTTCTCAATACTACCCTGCAAGTTTAATAGTGTGCTTTTGGGTTCCCTTATGGATTGTTATGACAGCCTCAAACCTCCAACATGGATTTACACAGCACTTCAAAAGAAACGGTTCCCATTTTAATACATTACAGCTTATTATTACCTTTCATTTTTATTCTAACAAGCAGATTTCATACTATGTGACAGTGCTAACCTAAAAGCAAAACATTCCTCTTCCTCTATAGATAAAATTAGAAGACACAGATACCTGATAAAAGGCTTGGAATTTCACTGGTAGCACTCAAGTGCTATAATTTGATCCAAGAGAAGAAAAGGCAAGCCTGATCTAAGACAGCTCCTGTAGTTACACTGGCCAAATCCTCATCCATCAGTTTAGGACCACACTTCGTTCCTGGAAAAACCATTACAATTCTGTTCACTGTTTTAATATCTTCTGCTTTTTTTTTTTTTTTTAATTGTAATGATAACACACTAGTGCTCTCTAATGGTGATTTGACCATTGCTCTCCAAGATCTTTAACAAAATCCTCATTAGTGTCAGGAGTGCTAAGATCCACGTTATCTTCTATGCAAACTGGAAAGCTTGCATACAGCAAGCAGCCCTGGCCCTGCTCTTCATCATGGGTTCTGCAGCAGTTGAACTCAACTTAGTAATTTAGTGGTTACGAGTCCTCTCCTACCTACACTTAAAGGGCTTTTAGGAATATGTAGCTTGAGGCCTGTGGCAAACGGTTGCTTCCTTCTTTTTGTTCAGAAGGATTTGGATGCGCGTTTCACATACTGTTCCTTCCTTTCCATAATTTCTGCACAAAGTCACTACAGACAGCCCCAACTTGCACACCATCCCATGAGACAGATTAAAATAGATGATGCTAGGCATTTGCTTCTTCGGGGTGTTCTTCCACCATTCTTCTGCAGCTGTGACTTTGGTACAGTCACAGCTCATGGTTTACTCGTTTTAGCACCCACCAAGACTGCATATTACCCGCAGTACACAACAGCAGTGTTACATTTCTCTTCAGTGAGATAGGGAAAAAAAGACATACATATATTTATACATATTTATTGTATCTTTTTAAAAGTAGCATTTGCAGTTACTTTTAAGCATTCACCTCTCTTCTGCTTCAAATGTGCACTTACTGAGAGAAACACCTACTGGCTTCCAAGTCCAAGATTAATACCAATAATAATACATGCCAGAATCAAGCTTCTTTGCTTGTTGGCAGCTCCTGTCATGAAAATATTATACAGTGAGAAGAGGGTAGAAAAGGTCTGTGTTAATCATTCATCAATATGCTAGGGCTGGATTAGCGTGACCACACCATCTTCTCAAGTTGAAGGTCATCACATCATCACATCACTTTTCTGAAAAATGAAGCTCACATAGTAACTTTCTTCCTTTTGCATCCAGTAGGTGGGCAAGGCAGTTGGTTTTTCTATAGTAGCTTCTTTAGTTGATAAGATTTCCTCATCATCTATAGGAAAACACTTGCTGTAGACGTTTACATTTAGAAATGTCTTCATGTAACAGCAAGAAAATACTTGAAATCTGGCATGTAGTTAAGAGAACTTGGAACAAACCAAATTTCATCCTCAGATAAACATACGTAACTACTATAGATTTCAATCTAACCCACACACAAAGTTTTACACATACTACAAATAGAAACAGAAGGTATCAGCAAAAGACTATTCTTACATTGTTTCAAATTAATTTGCAACTATACAATTTTAACTGTATTAGAAAAAGGGAAAGGAATATAACAGAACAGGTATGAAGAGAAATATTTTCCAAATTTTTATTTGTGCACATTCATCAGGTGAAAAAGATAACTTTTACATCTTCTTTGGTGCCCAATATTCAGCATACAAAAATGTAAAAGACTATTCACAAATAAAACACAAGCTCAAACTAAAAAAAAAATGTTCTAAAGGTAGTGCACATCGTGACAGCTTTGCTTATGAATACACAGAAATTACTGCAAAAATAAATAGAATGTCTTTTTAAAAGCAGCAATTTCATATCTTGTAAACTTCCGTTTTTACAATACAGCACTGTTAAGAGTAAAATCCAAAAGAACTGGAGTTTATACTGTGGCCATGAGCAAGTAAAAGAGTCTGTATTCCTCTGCTATGGTTGGTCCAGTTTTTCTTTTTGCTTTTAGTCCAATGTGCAGCAGTCTTTAAAGGTGCTTGGTTAGGGAACCTAACCATGAAGTGGTGAATTATAAAATTTATTTCCTGCTTTCAAACACGAATGGGTAAATCTGTTCCACGGCACTGGCAACAGCCTTTACGTTTGGCCCTGAGACATATTAAAAAAAGCAGTAGGAAAAGAAAAACCACAGAATCAGAAATTAAAACAACAATAGGGTATTTAAAATAACATTATTTTTAGCTACCACAACTTTATACTGTAGGCAAAAAATAATTCCTCCCCCATTTCTCCCAACTTAAGAAGCTGTTCCTCTGATCACTTTTACCTATAAGAAAAGACTCCAGCACGACATCTGTTAGATGTTCTACACTTGTCAATGGCTAGACTACAAATAAATAATACTGCCATTTAATTTCATAACAACTTGTGTGCTTTCCCACTTACTGGCTTAAATAGTCAGCCCAGAAGAGGCAGCAGAGGGAAAAGAAATATTTTTACTTACGCTAATCTTCTAGGAATCTGTGTTACTCAAAGCCCAGCCACTTTTATCCTTTCTTTTAAAAACCTACCAACACAAACTACCGCTAAATTTAACACAAGTATGTTTCAAGCAAGATTATTTTATATTTAAAAATTACAGACTTTCTAATCTGGATTCTGCAAATAGCTCCACCGTTGACCTCAAGACAAAACCTGCAAACCAGGGAAGGGTTATTGTCTCAGGATGAAACACCTGCAGGTTATCTAACCTGATCTATGAGCATTTGGGGAAAGAAAAGGAAGAATGCACTAGTGATGCTTTTTAATGGTACTAGACCATTTTAAGCAATGAATAATTAAAATTGAAAATAAGTGAGCAGTAACATGCCAGAAGAAATTAATCCTGGATAGAAGTTTGGTGACGCAGATAAACGAAAACAGCAATTTCTCATAAGCTTTAATTCCAATGAACTCTTTTTTTTCTTTACCTCACTTCAGACTTGTGAAGTTTCTTCCAAGCACAGAGAACTGTTCAAAATGCTTCCCAAAAATCTTAAACTAACTTAAGGTAGAAATTCCTTAAGTAGTTCGGGAAGTATTGTTTTAATTTACACGCTCAGTTGGAAAAAAAATAGAATGGAATCTTGATTCTTCCTGTATTTTCAAACTTGTCGAGTAAAGCACTCACCCAAAACAAGTCTGGTGAAACACACCCGCCTTTTGGGTAGATACTGTACCTTCCTTAAATTTGTCTGCTACTGCAGAAATGCAAGTTCTAGAGAAGGTCTTCAGAAAGCAAGAGTATGAGTGGGCAAATAACTATTGTAGAAAAAAATGCTACTCTCTGTAGGGTTCAAGAGATGGAAAGACTGGATCATCACTGCAGGGAGTATAAGAGAAAGAAACAAAACACACCCCCAAAAGAACCCCCTCATCACTCATTTTGGAGGAAAAAAAAAAAAATCAATACTTCTTCCTATTACATTATCAGTTCTTTTTACTTTCTCAGTGTAACTCTAAATCTTTTTATACTTGTCCCATTAAAAAAAAAAAAAGTTAAAAAAATCACCTTTTTTTGCCCTAACATTTCTAATTCTGTATCTCAAATAAAATCATCTGAATTAGTGGCATGACAAGTACTAGTACTACACAAACGTGAATGGTCTAAAGGAACCTCATTTGAATGCACTTGAGAGGGAGTAGAGTAAGTAATCTAAAACATTTTTAGAACCAGAAGCATAAGACTGCGGGACAATTTTTTTTCTCCTAGAAGAAAGGCCTAGGCAAAACAGAAGCCTTCAAAACCAGAGATCTGACATATTTCAAACTCAGTGTAACAAGTACACCAGAAGGAAGTAAAACATTGATGTTTACCATATTTCCCTTCACATTTGAAAGGACTATTCTGAAAATATTCAAATGATTTTGCCCCATATATGGAGTAATAAGAATCTTACAGAAAGGCTAAATCACATTAGGAGGCTGAGAAGATGCGCTGAGAACCTTTTATTAGTGCAGTGATACTCAAGCTTCTTATTTATTTTAAACTTAGTTTCTAGTTTTGGCTAGACCAGTTGTTCTGTTTAGAACACATACTGCAATCTTGAAATACTTTTTAGCCCTATATTTTCACATTCCCAAATTTGAGGGAGTTCGTCTTCTTTAAAAAGCACTTCTCTTGGTATCTTTTGAGAAGCGTACCTCATAAAGCCTAGGTATTTGTTAAGGAATTAAGATGCGAAAATAAAAATCCCTACCCAACTTCTGATACCAGCAGCTGAGCTCTAACAACTGCAAGATGGAATTCCCACTAAAGTGATGTAAAGGGATGTTTTTTGCTTCTATGGCATTTTAACAGGTATTCTGTAAAAAAAACTGACTTCTTTTATCTGGAAACCTCTGATGGACACCTCACAAGCAAACATAACAACAAATGGAAAATGAAAACTAGGAAAGACCACGGACAACCATGTCTTTGATCACATGGGGATGACCGCTGCCTGTGATTCAGGGAGTGGTTTTCCCTTCAGTTGAGCTTTAACAGAAGACAAGTCTGAAGAACTGCAAATATTGGTCAACTTCAGTTATTACAAAATGCTATGCTATCCTCTATGTTTCCACATATCTCCAGTTTGGAAACACGTATTTATGAAAGAGATGTCAATGCTACATGCAGTGTAGTTGACAGCACTGAGAAGATGAAGGAAAAAAAAAAAGAAGGAAATTCAAATCTTTAAATAACCAATAAATGCGTGCATTCTCAAGTCCTATCTCAACTTTGTTTTTCTAAAAAACCAGACTATCTTCATTCAATCAAAGTAATTTTTGAGCAAACCAATAACACTTTCTCTACAACTCTTCTGGCACTTTCACTCAAAAACAAACTAGGTGTTAGCACTGGAAAAGTAAATCCCTCCAACTTTTGACTGTTTTAAACATTCTCCTTTCCTAAACCTACTGGTCCTAAAGTTAAATATTCCCAACAAGTTAAACATTTATTTTTGACATCAAAATACCTGTAACTGTGATACTGCCGGTGGAAAAAATCTGTAAGGTAGCTCTGAGAGTTTTTATTCTGTAACACACGGCAGGATGAAGTTCTGGTTCATAACTAGAAAACAAAATAAAAGGTAAAAAAATACAGACCTAGAACTGAAAAATAAAAGCTTAAGAAACATACCAAGACTGTAATGCTTTAAAATCCTATCTTACCTCGCATGAGGTCTGTTATTCTTCGTAAATTCCGGCAATCTGATCTCAAAGGGCATGTTGCACACTGCTAAAACATTCACAACTTTAAAATCTGTGAAAATTACCTTTTCAAAAGAGAGGAAAAAAAAGACATCAGCAAAACAGTTCGAGAAAGTAAAACGTGGTGATTGATGCATTTCTAACAGGAATCTAAACAGTACTTAATGGACTCAAATCAGTTACTTCATCCTTCTGTGGCACACTAACTGTTGAACTACATACTTCACAGTTGTATTTTGTGGTTTTAGTGCAGTTTGAGACAAAGAAACAACTCATATTGCTGTACTAAACACCTCTAAATTGAAAATAAACTAAGTTAAATAGCTGATTGAACATCAAAATAAGCAGAGAAAAAGCTTAAATTTCATTGTTTTAAGAATCTTACGCAATTTAAAAACTTCTTTAATGCCTTGTTGCTATACACCATTTTTATTAAAGCTAAGAATAAGAAAAAAGGCGCAAGTTGTTTTGTTTCAGATCTCCAGTGGCCAGTACGGCAGGCTGTTTTTCTACTGTTACTTGCTGAAACCCAGCTCAAACTACTGGTTTGCAATTATTCTTCACCACTGCCATCTTAGATGACAATAAAATATCCAACAGACAATGACCATTCCTCAGTCAAAACCTTTTAGAAGTATACTACCAGGCGAAGCAACTTAAACTTATAAAAGGTTAACTATCAATTTAATCTTCAATATATTCAGCTTAAACTGCTCACTTAATTATAAAACCTTGTGCAGTGTTTGTCTCACTGATTTAATGTTCCACTCCAACTTTAAGAGGCTGGGTCTAATGCATTGATTCCTGACAGTATAAGAGTGTCAGGAATAGTCTGATGCAGCATTACTAGGACGGGCTGTCACTGCTGCCTTCACGTTATTACAATCAAATGGACCCTCCCCTTGCCAGAGCACAGACAGTCACTGTGTCTATTTAACTGCCTGTCTATAAACTGAAACTGTGGGTAAACAACACAACTGACTACCAGGAAGTTTTAGAATACTAAAACATGTCGCTTTTAAGTCATTCAAGTTGCCATTTTTTGACCTTTACTATGAAATGCAAGTGGTGTTTTTGACTGGTAATATTAAACCAGACCCAGAAAAAATAGAGGGGTTCCATGTCCTAAGTATTTTAATTGGCCTGGTGTTACAATCTGACAGCGCAGAGCCACTTTTTTCCCCTCACTTAAAGAGGATCAAATTTGCTCTTAACAAGATGCTATTCCATGAGAAATGATGGAAAATTATGTTCAAATGACTTTAGGTTTATACTCTTCAGCAGTTCTTCCAAATAAATCTTTCAAGATATTGTAAATTCTATCCAAGAAACATCTGTGGATGGTTCATTTATTAAACAAATTTTGTTGTTCATTAGCCAGTGAAGAAGTACTACTCCAAGCTGCCAAATGAAACTCAAATCCACAAAATAAACCAGCTTCTCTTTAACCAGCATCTGGAAAATGTATGCTGACACAAAAGGGGCATATGAGTGAAAACATGCTTACTGCTAAATTGTTATGCTCCCTCATTTTGTTTCTTTGTAACAAATGGACTACCAGCATTTCTCGGGTCATACAAGTTCTTTTTCATTAGAATTACCTGAAAACCTAGTTTCTGTAGACTACGAGCTAATCGTCTGGCACCAAATTTAGCTTCTTCTTCACTATAAAGAAAAGAATCAAGCATTAACAGAAATAAGAGTATATATTTGCATGCACACATACCACAATAGCTACTCAGACTACAAAATGAACTGTTAAACCATGTAACATGAACCACGATCACATGGACAGCCTTCATTTTATCCTACTGTACATGTTACATTTTAACTATCTAGATATTCAAATGAAGTTCTTTATGCGCTGTTTGAAGAATATCTTAGCACTAGGCTCCAGCTGAAGTTGGAGACGTATGTTGATCATACATGATGCTAAATACTCTTACAATCACAGGTAGTCTGAAGTTAACATCTTCCATTTTCAGACAGAGATCATATACAGAAAATATGCAAATTTACTACTGTACTTTATCCTTACTCCACAATGCAGACATATCTTAAAGGAATTCGGCTGTTAAGAGTTTAGTGAGTTTCAGATGTATCTGAACAGAGTTTGCTTTTGCTTCTTTCCCATCCTTCAACACTGTATAGCTTGATTACATTCAGGTGGGTGAAACAGTAAGAGATATCCCTCAAAAAAGGTCATCCCTACCCAAGCTTCAAGTTCTGGCTAAAATGAGAATTCTTAAAGAGTTCTCAAATGAAATCTCTAGGATTTTCTTCATAGAGTAGTTTTCCCTGCTGTTCTCCCAGAAGGCTGAACTGATGTTGCTTGAGATTTCAGCTCAGTCTGACGCAGACTCTTCACATAGAAAACTTCCTCCCAAATACACAGCTTGGCAAGGATCTGCATGTGATCCAGTGTGGGTGAATCTTAACAGTGGCAAGTATTGCCTCTTCCCATCTTCTTCATTTATATTTTAAAATATAAAAGAGTTCACTGCTAGAAAAGGAACCTTCATGAACTCACCTTGTGGCTCCCGTGCAAATAACTTTTCCTGAGGACCAAATTGTGGCCGTAATCCTAGGTTTCCTAAGCTTCATTAATACTTTCTAAAAAGAAAAATAAAAGTGCAAGAACTGGAAATTAGTTGTAGCTTAATTTCATACTGAAAAAAAAAAAAAAATTGTTAGACAAATCAACTGTTACAACAACAATTCCTTTAGTTTTGATAGCCTTGAACTGTTCCTTCATTTCTTTAAGTAGTCAAGAAAATTCAGCTCCTGAAAAGAGTAAAATAAACGTGGAATATCTTAGCCAGTGATATAGTGTTCACAAAACAAATTAAATGAAGGTATTTTCCTCTGAATAAAAAGCAAAAGCTGTGAGAACTGTGCTAATTTTTTCTTATTACAGTGACTTCTACATTGCTGACTATCAGTAGATATTTTCTTGATCAAACCACCACTGTTATTACCATGAGGTGTAAGAGGCCTCATCGCATACCTAATACTCAACATTCAGCCCTCTAGCTGCAGTCTTCTGAGCCAATATTTACCCCCACCCCTTACTGTACATTTAGTGTAAGACAGACTAAATGCCTATCAAGACAGAAATACAACTTTTTTTTTCCTCTATCCACCATACACAGATATCAGGCAGAAGAATGTTTAGCTTAAGGAATACTAGTTAAAACAGATAACTGAGATATGTTGAATCTCTTACCCCAACATCACGCTTGTATATCACATTTGCTCCCTCTAATGCGATCTTCCTCAAGTTTAAATGACATCTTGTTCTAAAAACACACACTACATTTGTGATTAAAATGTCCAATGCAACATCACTGTCTGCATCCATTGGGGTGATTTGCAACTCAGTTTTCCCACCAGCTCACCATGAAGACCACATCCTGAGAAAGGAAAATGATAAAATTATACATACCAGTTGAAAATTACCTATTAATGCCATTGCATACATCCGTCCTTTAAATGAGACAAGAAGTGACTACACTCTGACTCAGTTAACTCTGTGTCAAGAGGGGAGTGTCTGCATCCAGTATGCTAGAAAATAGGAGGTTACTTGTTTGAAACCATGTTGCCAGACTTAACAGAAATAACACGTATATACATGCATAATATTTAAACTTGCCAGTTAAGTATGTTACAACTCTTACCAACTATATTCAGACACAGTACAGATTACTAAAACTTCTTCCATAGCTCCAGTGTATAATCTTTCCTCAGTTCATTTGACGATGTCATTAGACACCTCAGGAAAATGCACTTCTCTGACTGCTGAAATTTGTAATTCTAAACAGCTTGACATCTGTGTTGGAATAATGAGCCTGCTGAATAACTCTGAACTAACAAGGGTTACACTAACTGCAGCCTGTAGACAGCCTCCTAGCACAGCTTTCCTGTCTTCATCTAGCACTCTTGGCCTATCCCTCCCAATATAATAGCATAATGTGAACTACACAAAATGTCCTGGTAGCATCAACAGCCTGGGCTGAGCCACAGTGGCCTCTCACCCCACAGGAAATGCACAGAATGAACATATTGTACATGCAGACCAAAATCAAGTGTTTCTGAGGAAAAGCATAAGTAATTGTGAAGGCACAGGACACTCGCCCAGTGCAGGCACAGCAAACCTAGCGCAGCCAAGAATCGCTCTGGCGGCCCATGCTCGCTAAAGGTGACGCTCCCAACACACTCCTCAACTGGGGAGGAGGATCACCAGATAGGGAGTTGGTCGCCCAGCCCCAGACTGCCTGACATCTCTAAGCACACCAAAGCCAAGACAGCAGACATCTCTGATAAATCTCAGGTGAAGTATTTGGGGAACGGAGAGGAGAAAAGAGCAAGAACATCGGTATACAGTGAAAAGGACTTATATCAAAACAGTAGTTCAGTAAGGCATTTTTCTTTGTAGAACAACATAAAAACCTTAGTTTTACTCCAAGAGAAGCAGCTTAAGTAGAATATAACCTAAGACATAGAGACAATATTGTCTTGATACATTAATCTAAAATTTTAGTAGTATTTCATCCAAAATGAAATTGCAAAATTGAAGAAAAATAGTCAGATATATTAAATGCTGTACATCGTCATTGCCATGGAAGAAGCAGGAGACTATGCATCAAGAACAACATACATAACACACTGTAATGCATTTATATAACTTTAAATGTTTTGGTGTTATGTTCCATATCAGAAATCTCCAAGATACAAAACTAATGTTATTATCAGTATTTTCATCTGATTACACCTTCCTAAACATCATGCCATAGTCTCTAACTGGGAACTCACTCAAGGTGTATCTTTGTCTAAAACTCACTGACAATACAGAAGTAATAAACTACAAGGTAAATGTGCATAATGTACTCAACTGCTGCGATGGTTGCTGGCTGCTTTTACTGTGCAGCTTGTTCCCAGTTGAAATAATTATTCTGCAATTGTTGGCTTTTCCAATATAAGAAAACACAAGATGGGTGGTAACACAGAAAGAGAGATGGGAGAAACAGCAAGAGAAAACCAGAAAAACCAAAGGCTATGTATGGGGGCAGGAGAGGAGGTAAGCAAAGAAGAGAACAAACTAACTAATTAGTATTCCCAGATCCTTTTTCTATTTTTTTTTCCCTGAACTAAAAATTATATGAAATCTCAAAGTCAGAAATGACTTATCCCATCTGGTTTTGATGGGCTACTACAGATTGGGTTAGCAATTTATGGCACCAGACCCAAAGATAGCACATGTGCAAATTTTGAACAGCACACAGGCAGGGCCAGCAGAGCAAGGAGCTGGAACCCATGGCATCTTCAGAGAGGTATCTGTTTTCCACCCTGGCTCCAACTCCTGGCTCTCTCCAAGTTCACTTGCTGGAACCCAATAATGCCCGACGTATAAGAAAACAAGATATCCCAATCAGCAGCATCTCCCAATTATCAGCAAGTTTCTACTGGCATCCTCAATCCCTACATTCTGAAAGAATAACACCCCCATGCGTAACACCCTTAAAGGGTTGTTAACCTCCAAGCAGACCACAACACTGTACAATAACGTCCCCATAAAACTCTGATGGTTTGTCTTAAACAGATCCAGGGAGAAAAGACACGTGCTCATTCAGGACAAAGGAGCAAGTGTTTGAAAGAGATGAAAATTACAATTTTAAAGGAAAAGCTCTATCATTAAAAGAGGATCTACAGGAAAAAAGAACATTAATATGCTGTGGAGCTGTCAGTAAGGATGTTATGAGCAACTATGATGTACCATGGTTAGAAGTACAATCTACTTGCATAGATTTTAATGGCAGAAAAATTACACATTACAGTAATGTGCCCCCATTTTCCTTAGCCATGTTCTGCAAGTTCAAGACAACAGATATTTAGGGATGAGCTTTTTCATTTCAGCTGCAGCTAACATTCTGTAACATTCTAGACTATGTTTTGGGACATTGAGTTAAGAAGAGACATAATTTGTTATAGAAGCAGTGTCTGAATACAGCGTAAAAATACTGAAAACTGCCTTTGTTCTACTTTAATGTTACTTGATCTAACAGAAGCATTGTTAAACTTTTCACTCAAATATTGGACATTTCAAATATTAATTACTAAGTTTCTCTCATTTGTACTGATAAAACTCTTTATTGGCTGCTGCTAAATACTATCTGTGTTCTTTGAGAACCCAAATCTACATGTCAACGATTTTGAATACACCCACTCCCATTTAGTTTACAAATACAATGTTAACCTCTTCCAAGGCATGGCTTAGAAATACTAGGCTTGGACACCTCAGTCCAAGCAGTGAGTGAGCATAACCTATTACGACCTCTGCCTTAAGCGTTCATTTTAATGTCACTGTACTGACAACAAAGAAGAAAATGTAGAGAAAAGAAGTCCTGCTACCTTTCTTTGGGAAGTCTCAAATCAGAATTCATAGGAACCATGAGAACAGAAGGAAGCTAAATGTTTTATTAATTAAAAAAAACCAATAATACATGCAGTGCATATTAAAAAAAAAAAAAATCTGAAGAACATGCTTATAAAGAAGGTGGGGAGGGAAGGTTGTTATTTATACATATCTCCAGTAGCAGGACTAGCCGGAACACAGGAGTCCTAAACAACATCCTGATACTCCTCCTTCCCAGCTTTCTCTTGTCTTCTGTGCTACTGAGACACCCTGTTGTATCCCTGCTGCATAGCCCTGACCCCTTATGTTGTTTCCCAAAACCTGAATTTCTGCATTTTTGTCTCCTATCTGCAGAATGGGGAAAATAATACTCCCATGCTTTTACAAAAGACATTTTAGATCAAGCAACAACCTCGCGTATATGCTTGTTACTATTCCGTATTTATGCAGTTACACTCGCAGAACAGAGGGACTTAGTAGAAACCAAACATCTGGTTCTTTATAGTTTTGGATTTCCAAATACCTAAGTCAATTTTATTGAGTCAGCTTAGGTTTTGCTGACAAATTTTGCCCAAAGGTTCTCTCACCTGAACCTTAGAATTCTGGCAGCTCAAATCTCAGTTGCAAAATTACATTTTGCTAGTTAATTTAATAGTAGGGAAAAATCGCAAATAAAATAATTTATTTTCTATATGTGCAAAATTTCTTTTAAATTGTGTACTTCATTCAGCTTTCTCTGGCTCAAGAAACTAGCCAACTTTGATTTCAAGTTATGTTCTACCAGCATAACACAATCTACCCTGACAGAAGAAGCTTAAATACATCTCTGTATTAAAATTTCCTTAATAAGAGTTAGTTCTTTATTTTTTTCTAATGAAAATTTCAGGGATACCTCTGGAATATTAACCTAAGAAGGGGAAAAAAAAAAAAAAAAGAGAGAAAAAAAAGTAGATAGGTAAAACATGATAATGAATGTAAAAATAAGAGCAAAACCAAAGGCTAACTCAAGGATATTTGACACTGTAAAGTAATGTATTCTGCACTGAAACTAGAGAAACTTCCCAGAACAAGAAATACTTCAGAGGAAGGAATGAGACTCAAATTCTTAAACAAAGCATTACCCATACATCCCCAGTTAGGACCATGGCCATACTATTTTAGATACTATATAAACATACATGAAGACAAACACACTGCACTGAAATCTTACAACCCAAAAAAAAGCCAGTGCTCTTTGTCTTCAAAAAGTTCCAAACCAACCACACCGTCATCATCAAAGAGAGGAAAAGCACTTGGGATGGGGTATATAAACAAAGTATTATTTTAAGCTTTTGGCTACCTTTGATCTGAGAAACTCACAGCTATAAAGGTAGATGGGGGATATCTAACAATGGTTACGTTAATGTCAGAACAGTTTAATAAACACCTTTTTCACCAGCAGTGTAAGTATAAGCAACTTCTACTGGTTATTTTTAACCTTGCTCCAAAGCAGTTCACCAACTGACTGACTCCAAAGAATTACAACAGCCCAGCTGAAGGGATAGGCAGCCATCACTGCACCAGTAGGCATTCATCAGACCATTGCTTGCAAACCATTTCTGAAGAAGTTAATGGGAATATCTATATGAGGTTTCCATACGAGAACAGAGAGAGAGTCAGTTGCATCCTTCCACTGAAGATGCATTTTTTAACCTTTGTGTTCAGACCCTCAGGAAACAGCTCCATATGAAATGCTGGAGGTGACAGACATCTGAAGTCTGCTTGAATTCTTGGATACAACACAGTCCCAGTGATAGGTGGATGACTCCCCAGAACTAAGAGCAACATAGCTACTACTGTCTGTATAAAAAAATCCTCTGACCCAAACAACTTTCTTAGTTATAGTCACAGATATAGAGGTGTGCTTTTATTTTCTGTTGTCTTCAGGGGCAAGCTGAATTGTCCCTAAAGCAAAAGGCCATGCTGAAGCTATTATTTCACCTTCCAAGCTTTGCACAGTCATGACTATTTCCTACAGAATTGAAACAAATATATTTTGGAGAAGGAGAAAATTTCCAAATAGGCAAAAAGACAGTGTCAAAGCAGGGATTTCTCCAATTAGATCAATGAACAAAATTATGCTATCAGCTATACCATAAGCAAGTAGGATACAAATGCCCAATCCTGCTGTGAAATCTCTTGGATAAGCCTACTGCATCCCCATGGAACTGGCGTCTTTCAACACAATTCCAGATGGAGGAATAAAGCTAGACAGCTTACAGAATAAGACCAAGAGATATATCCTTACACATGTAACAACAGCCCATTTTCCTCAAATCTTTCTCATCAAAAAGATTCGTTCACATTCAAAGTGAGAATCATTTGCATCCAATTCTGTGCCACCTTTCCATTATAAGATCCAGCAATAGCTGAATGCCAGGCACTAAGAACAACCCTTTAGGTCTTTATGGTATGTGGAAAACCGTCATAAATATGGTAAAAATCTGAACCAATAGGTTAGGTGGCCATTCCAACTTGATAAAACATTGTAAGGAAAATAAAATGCTTTGCTGTTACCAAATATTTTAACACGGGTGAGCCTCTCATCCTCCTCCCAGTCCAACGTTTACCATTTGCGTGTCTTGCCTGAGGAAACAGCAGCACTCCTCCTACCCACACCGCCGGGAACCTCACTTAAAGCCCTACATGTACCTGCGTTACAACACTCAGGTTATCAAGTCATATTTTTATCTTTTTCTTCCCCCCCCGTTTCAGCCCCAGACGAAAACTTCTCGGGCCAGCACAGCGCAAACAAAGCGCGGGCAGGCGGCGGCCCGGCCACGCCGGTCTCCGCCGCCCGGCAGCGCGGGGCTGTGCCTGCGCCTCGGTACCGAGCCCGGGGCCGCCGCGGTTACAAAGCCCCCAGCACCGGGCACGTTGTTTTGGGGACGCAGGGGCAGGCGGTGTCTCCTGGGGAAGCCTCGCCGGTTGCCAGGGAACAGACCGTTTCTCCCGGAGGCTGCTCTGCCCCCCGCCCGTCCCCGAAACGGCGGCCCCGGCCACGCATCAACCGCCCTCCCCAACCCGCCCGGCGCAGGGGGGAACGGCACCGTGGCGGGGGCAGCCGGCAGGGCCGCGGCGAGGAGTGGGGGAGGCCCCGCGCCGCCTCCCCCACCTCAGCGGGAGGGGAAGGGGCAGCGCGTAGGAGTGCCAGGCGGGGCACCAGCGGGCAGCAGGGCCGCGTCCCCGCGGGCAGGGGCTGCAGGTCCTGCCGGGCCGCGGCTCCCCGAGGCAGTGGCGGGGAGGAGGAGGAGGAGCGTGGCCCGTCGGCGGGCGGCAGACGTTACCGTGCGGGCGGAGGGTCGGTCGGGCGGTGGTGTGGCCGGGGGGAGCGCGGTGCCGTTGCTAGGCGCCCCGCCGCTGGCGCCCGGCGGCGTTCCGGCTCCTGGGCCCACTCCTCGCGACAATAAACATCCCCCAGCGCCGCGGGCATAGACGCGGCGCTGGCTAGAGCGGCCGACGGAAGTCACGGCGGCGGGAGGGGAGGAAGGGGGGCCGCGCTAGCGGCGCACTTCCGCTTTCGTCTGCCGCCCCCCTGAGGCGCGGCGGCCGGAGGCGGAGGCACCGCCCGGGGCAGAGGACAGGCAGGCGGCTCCGGCGTGCCCCGCAGCGGTCTCAGCGGGCAGTAACCGCGGCGGCTCTGGCTTCCCGGCGCTGTGGCCCGTTAGCGGCCTCACCTCAGCCACGCCCAGGCGGCCCGTCGTGAAAGGCCCCGAGCGGCCGCGTTCATTCCGAGCTCCCCGGGAGCTGCCGGGGCCGCGCAGCGGGTGGTTTCTGGTGAATTTTTCCTGTGTGTGCAGCAGGAGGCCCGGGTGAGGGCCGCTCTGGAAGCCCTAGCCCGAGCGCCTGTGGGCGGTAGGACCGCCGTACCAGGCTTTTGGGTGACTGGAGAGGTCTGGAGCCCAACCACATAGTGTGGGGTGGCACCTTTGCCAGCAAACCGGCAGGAGCCTTGGTCCAGTTTGCAGATCTGATGGTGTGAATGCTCACAGCACCTACCTGTGGTTTCTGCCATGCTACTTGCCTTCAGACTTGATACACACACTTGGATCGCTGGCTTGGCTACTCAACACAGGACAAAACCAAGCTGTCACCAGTGCTCTTGGCACTACCCAGCGATCATGTCTGGCAGCAACAAATGCTGCTACTATTGCTATTCCATGCATGCATGTTGTGCTGCAGCAGGATTCTGACCACTGTCTCTCATCTCACAAATGGTCTATGAAGATTTTTTTTTCCTTAAACCCACATTGTTTGGTACTGAGGGAGAGTCCACAGCAGTACACTCTGGTCCTAACCCTTTGTGTGGGAACAGACTACTAACCCCAAGTGAAACAAAGATCCAAGCAGGTGACTGAGAAGCCTCTAATATTCCAAAATCCCCTGAAGACTGTATGGCCCTCAGCAATTTTTTTGGTGGTTCTAATGTTAAAAGGACTCAAGTAAGACTGCAGCTTTGCGTTCTTCCAACATGCAGCTTGTTTCGTCTTTGCAAAGTGGGCACGTGGCACATACTATGAGGAGAGATAGAAGGGGATGTGAGGACACAGCAGGGGTATCTGGCATGGCAGTGGCTCTCTCTGTCCAGGACAGTCCACCAAATTTGGCACTGTTCCACCTATGCTGTATGTAGGGAGTAGAGACTGTGATGAACTGCCTTTCAGCTATACTTAAGTTTTCTCTTGGAAGAGCTGTTTGTTGTGCTTCACTTGGAGACATAGGAACAAATGAGTGTGGCAGAGCAGCCAATTAAGGACCCAGCACCCAGACTGAAGAACAAAATCAAGTTTTAAGATTGACTTGAGGTTTATAAAGACATCAGTCTTTGTATGAGAAGTATATGTATGTATATTTATATGTGTGTAGTGCAGAGTATTCACTGTATGGACAATTTCTTGGAACTGAAGCTCTTTATTTATGTACTTCCTGCATCTAAAGTCATAGCAGAATAGCTTTAACTAGGATAGGGAGAACAGTATGGAATTTGAGTTCTTCAGAGCTGGGAGGTTTTCTTCTGCTAGATTTAGTTTAACTCTTGAAATGAATATGCTAGGTTCACTTGTCAAGAACAATTGTTTCTCTTCAAACCAGCTGCGGGTACATTAGTGACAGGATTGCTTATTAACCCTGGTTTTGCCTCCCTGTTAGCCGGCTGGCTGTACAGTGTGTGCGGCAGCGCTGCCGCCCTGCGGCTTCTCACTGAAACGGATCCACTGCAGCCAGGTGAGGATGCTCAAGCCAGGAAAAAGCTTTTGGAAACGACAAGTCGGAGTTTAGAGCAACTCTTAACAGTTCAGTAACTCTGCGCGGGATCTCCAGAATTTTTATGGAGAGTCTTAAGACTGTTATAATTCTTCACAGACTTCAGCTTAAAGGCTCTGAGTCATTACAATTAACACGGATAATGCGGGGTAATTTGTTCTAATGGCTTCTCCCTGACAATTCTTTTGAGTTCTATATGGCTGTATCACAACAGATGCTGATTTTTTTCTTTTTTTCTGAACAGCAGATTATATAGGCAAGTTATGAAGAGAAGCTTTATAAACCATGATTTTGCTTGAATTCTGACTGAGCTTCCATGTTTGTTTTGTTTGTTTGTTTGTTTGTTTGTTTTAGCATACTCATAAAGTTCTACATAAATTCAACACAAAATATCTTCTAGCAAATATACATTCATTGTTTATCTTCACATGCTGCTTCTTTTCAGGATACAACTTTTTCTAGCAGATGTTCCACAGAAATGTGCACTCATCCTTGGACATTAAGAAATATTTTTTTACTGATGAAGAGATGAACTCTTACCATGTCAAAGTTTTGACTGCTCTGTCAGCCTGAGCTTTTCCCATTTAGACTGGCACATGGCCTGAAGATTGCCTCTTTAAACATATACTTGCAAAATGTGGACATGGAATTCAAATAAGGTGATTTGGCATCTACCTAATTTGACATGTAAGTTTATCAGTTGTGCCTGCAATTTTATTCCACACCTACATAGTTACAAAACTGCTTATTCTGTCCGTATGTTCTCCCCGTCCTGATCTCTGTCCCTCCATACAACTCTAACTTGGCTCCATGGCTTCCCCCACTGGGGTGTCTAAGATGTGAAGGATTTCCCACCTGTGGGAACTGTGTCCTCATTAACCCATTGCGTGTTCTGACTTCACAGACACTGTGCTGACTCAAACAGGGAAGGCACAGACACTGTCCCTTACTACGTGATTTCATTTTCCTGTGCCTTTTTTCTCAGTTCCTTGTTTGGGAAGTAAAGAGGAGATGGAGTTGCAGGAAGACTGTTTTCTGTGCTTGGACATTCTGCAGAGTAGAACCATGGGCTGCTTGGGACCACGAGTATCAGTGCAGTAAAAATGAGGGTAACCAAACTTTAGGACACCGCACATATTTTGGTTCCACAAACTACAGCAGTGAGAGTGAACAAACGTGCAATTTCATGATATTGTTACACAGATCTAACCGCAGGTTTATGTCAAAAAAATAACTCATCAAACTGAAGCAAATGCTTGGTTATCTGGATTTTTGCATTTTTGCAGGATCAGTTTTCAGTCAGATAAAAATCTGGTGCAAGTTGGACTGTGGAGAAGTGTAGAGAGGAGAGAAGAAAGATGGACGGCCCCTTGAGGCAGCCCACAGTGAAGGCTAGTTGAAGAATTTTATGCAGCTCCCTGTTAAGTACTTTGGGCTCTGTGCAGAAGACTGTAGTGAAGTATTTTTGTTTGAAGAGGAGCAACCTGTATCTCCCATGTTCCATAGAAATGACATTTTGTGGAGCGGTCATCAGCTACATGCATGTGGTACTGCAGGTTAAGTATGAGACATCTCCCAGGCTTGCAGCCAGCAGGGAACAAATTTAACCCTGTGGCAGGAGATCAACCATGGAGGGAATGCTTCGCTCCAGGGCTTAAGTTTACGAGATGAAACTCCAGTGTGCTTTCTCACACTTCTCTGATGATGTACAGTATGACAACTCATGCCAGCACTATTAAACTGTTGCCTCCCTGCTGTCGGTGGTACTTCAATCAACTCCATAATATATATTAATTTTTACATTTGTATTCATAAAAAACCAAACCAAATCAAACCAAACCAAAAAAAGCCCGCCCAACTATTAACATGAAGCTGCTTGGCAATGGCGAGAAAGAGTTACTCAGAGGACATATATAAAATTTTGGCATCAGAGAACTCACAACTCAGGTAAAAAATGTATGCAGAGCTTGGTAGAGTTGGGCAACAAAGGAACAAGGGTTTTCAATGTTAAAATTTCAGATATAATGTTTAAATCTCATCTTAAGTTTATTTTTCAACTTGTCCCCTTGCTTCTAGTGACCTCTAGTCTTAATGTATTAGTTATGAGATACAAATAGCAAAGAGGGTCCTCATGAAGAATTTTTGGCCCATAGAAGAAGATAGCAGGTTGATCTAGAAAACAAGAGAGAAAAGCATGGGGCTGGGATAAGACAAAGGCATCAAGTACCTTTATAGCTCTAGCTTCTCAGGCTGCAGCAAAACTGACAAATAACACAAGGCCAAGGCTTATTTTTTTGGAGTGCTGAGTTGTTAGCAGGGTCCTTGTCAATCCTTGGGTCTGTCTGACTAACTTTATCCAACAAAGTGCCCAAGCACAGTTTGGGAATGACGTGTGCCAGGGGCAGTTCTCACCCTTTGGTGAGAGTGGAATAAAACACAGATGTGTGTGGATATGATCCCAGCTACAGCACTGGCTCTCAGAACCACAGAGTGGTCCATAGCCTGTTTTATCTATACTAGCAAATATAGATATAAATATAGATATACAGCCTGAGAGGATCCTTCCCTGTGCCTATTTTTATGCTGAATTCAAAGAGCAAAGATCCCTGGAGATTTCAGTGTCCCTGGGAGAACACCTGCTCAGTTTTTGCCCCAGAAGAGCTGGTGCCTTGAGCCTGTACCAAGCCAACGTGTAAACCTTCAGCCAGTTGGTTGTCAGCTCTGCTCCTCTTTGTCTTCCCATCCGTAAATTGTAGTGACCTCCTGTAGAAAAACATTTGTTTATGAGGCGACAGCAAATGCTCAAAGGTATCTGCTGTCTTCTGTTTAATTTCTGCATTAAGTCTGAGGTGCTAGCCATATGGAAGTCCCTACATAAGAACAAAACAATATATGTTATCGATGAGGAAGAACTGTTCTCATTCTGGTCAGCTCGGCCCTCAGAAATCACCACAAGCAGCAGGATGCTGAAGCAAGAGGCCGCACTGACACTTGGATTGCGTGTCGCACACGATGGTCTTTGCCTCATCTCTGCTGGGGGAGGGAAGTGCCGCTGCAGCAGCCTGGGAAGCCGTCCAGCAGGACAGTTATCTCTGTGAGCACATCCCTGGGAACCCTTGCTGCCTGTGCCCGCTCCTCCTCCACTGCTGCTGCCGCCCAGGATTTCACAGATGTTCCTCCCAGAGAAGGCAGCTGCAGCTCCCAGCCTCCTGCTTTCCATCTCCCTGGTGGTCCGGCTCCACCCGGCTGTGATGGAGCTGCTGATAGTTCCTCCCTTCCCAAGCCCGTCCTTTCACAAGGACTGAGCAGTAGTAATCAGAGGAAAAGGGATTATTCAATGCTTTTTCCCCACTTCCACTCATCTGGCTGTGTAGCTTTTTTCCCTAGCATTTCTGATCCCTGTTCTTAAACAGCATGCAAACAACTGAGAGAAAACTTGAGTGTGTAGATAATCCGTATTTACAGTTGGATATGGCCTTACAGTTTACATAGCAGACTGGGATGTAAATAAGGGTTGTTTTTTCCGCCCTTGCTTAAGGAAAATGGCCTCGTAGAATTTAAAGTGAAGTAGGAGTTTGCATTGGTTTTTATGTTTCTGCTTTTGTTATGATCTTTTGTTTTCCTTCCAAGGAGGTTTGAATCTCTCCACTCCCATGCAAGGACAGTGTAGCTGTGTGCACGCATGCGCATCGGCTTGAAGACGCATTTGGTCTGTTTACAAGTTTCAGTTTAAGGGCAAAACCCTAAGGCAAGAAAATGCGTCATCTCAGGGCTGTTGTGACCCTAGGGTATGTCCACGCAGCAGTTGGGAAATGCGATGACTGCATGCCTGGGCCTACTCAAAGCTGTTTTTATTCAGCTAGCTCAGATACACCAGTCTGAAGTGAGCTGAAGAAAAATCAGTTACTTGCGGAACTTTGCTGGGTTTGGCATCTGCTGGCAGCAGTCCTTGCAAAGGTAACTCAAGTTTTGGGTTTTTTTTCCATCCCTTGCAGAGCATAAGTTTTAGGTCAGACCTATGACATTTTCTCAGGGTTGCAGAAATTCACCAAGCCGTAATACACAAGTAGCTTTGCAGCACTAAGGACAAAAAAGCCATTATTACTGGTTGTGCCGCTTCCCATCCATAAAGCACTCTGGGCTGAAGAGTATGGAGCAAGCCACGGCTGAACAGTGAGCAAAAAGTTGTGTTTATCCTGTGGGTCTGTGTTTGGCAGCACAGGCTTAGTACAAGAATGGTCGGTGCTACATGGGTCAGCAATGAAAAGGGACAATTTGAATTATTTGCTCTTGGGGGAAATCCTGTACAGAGGTGTTTCTGGGTGTGTATATACATGGAAATTACGGAATGCTTGTTTGCTGCTACAAATTTCCATTTCATGGAGACTGAATTTCATTTCAATGTCATCTAAATATCTTCTGAAAACCTGTCCCTCTTGGCAGACTCTGAGTGATAATCTAGATTCAGATATCTAGACAGAAACTAGAAATACACTGCACCTTTATCACATTATACTCTCCACTTGTGCACCAGATATATGTGAGTTTTGTTCTCTTTTAGATGGCTTACTACCTGCAAATTAGCGAATGTCTTTGGTGTATATGTACATATGTATATATACATATATACATATGTACATATATATATATATATATATTTACTACAAAAAACAATGAATGACAATGACAATGGGGTTTCAGGAAAGACTACCTTTTGAAAAGTATATATGATTCATTTACAGGGAAGCATGTGTTTCTAGGCAGACACAGCTGTGTGGTTACCGATATAAATGCTTCAAACAAACCCGTGCTTGTGATCCTGTCATTATATCCAGGATTCAAACCAGCTTCCTTACAGAAGAAACCACATGGATTTTCTCTGGCTTTTAGTTGCTGAGGTGAGCTGGGAATTTCAACCTTCTACCTTGCAGACACTTCAAAGAACAAGCTATCCAGCGTGTGTTCTCCTTGTGCACCTTGCGGCCTGGGGGCTGCTGCCCCAGTCAGTGCCCAGGACAGCAAGGCTTTGTGGAGGTGTTTGTAAAGTGGATTTCTTGCTATGTTGATGTTTCGGGTTGGCAGATTTCCATCCCAGCAAGAGGATAAGATAAGCCTAAAATGTTTTTTCTGTAAGGTACGGAAAAAATGCTTGCTCTTAAAAGCCTTATGGACTGTGAAAGCTGCTGCTAAGCAGTATAACATGAGCACCAAGCCCAGGAGCCAGAACACTGAGTGCAGCTCTGCAAATAAAGGATTTTTCTAGTCTCCAGCTGAACTGAAGAATGGTTGTGAAGTAGTTGGGCGGAACTGTGTTTCCTTAAAAAAAAAAAAAAAAGCATAATAGTATTAAAATCAGATAGGACTAAACTATTTTTAGGGACTTCTTATCTTAAAACACATAGGTCCATAAGCAGGTTTTCTGTGAACTTGCATCCTGTGCTTGAAGCAGCGTTTGAAGCTTCATCTACAGCTGGCAGTCTACTCTGTATGCTCTGGTATCTGATAAGGGCTGAGTTAATGTTGAAACTTTTCCTCTAACTGCAGACTTAAAGATTTTTTCTTTTCTCTAGTCAGCTGCCTGTTTTCACAAAAGAAAAAAAAAATAGCGATTCAGTTATCTTTGAGACCTCTGTCAAATTCAGTTGAAATCAGGCAATGAGTTAAAACATTATTAGGAGGGAATGTACACAGACACTCATGCAGCTGCATCTACATCCATGTAGATACAGAAAGATAAATCAAGTCAGCTTTGTTTCCACATGAAGAAGGGATCTAAGTATATTTTGGTAGATCTTAAAATGCATCATTTTGTACAAAAAAGCAGGAAAGCAAAAATATTTTCTTTAAAATCATTGGCATCAATATTTAAACTGGTTGCTTGTTTTCCCTTAACACATTAGCAAGTTCCTTTCAAAATCATCAATTGCTTCAGTCAGACTAAACATACATTTTCTGTTTGCAAATATTTTTATGTAAAATTGTATGCAGCAACAGGGAAGAATGTTTTCACTCATTGTTCTCCTGACATACATGGTAGGACTCTTATTTCATCTAAGAAATTTGGGCTGTTGAAGCCAACTGCCAATGCTATCAGGGCTGTGCCCTTACACAAGAAGACAGTGGACCAAGGGTTCCCAGACACATAAATACCTCTGGAAAATACGCTTGTTATCTTTAAAATGGAGATAAAGCCACAAATTATTTTACAGTCAGAGTAAAGCAGTTATTTACCTTTCTGTATATTGCCGGTTGCATTTGTTTATTGTTCGCTGCTTTTTGCCTTTTTGTTTATTACTGAACTGTTGCTTAGAGGCAAGGACTGAGGAAGGTGGAGGATGCTCGAGGAATATTTCAGTCCCCAAGTGGCTTGCAATCTAGACTGGTAGGTAAAGTGAATAGCAGCACAAGAATTAACAGTGCCTACAGCCTCCTCTTACCGTTCGGTTTACATCGCAGCTTGTGGCACGTGGTTATGGTTGTGTTCCTCATATTTCACAGGGGACTATCGCATTTCTCCCTTCTCTTTTTTTCCACACTGCATTTCAGGTGGCAAATGAAGAGTGAACATGGCTAGCTCAAAAGGGTTCAAAGGGTGCTGATTGCAGTTAGTAAGCATTGCAAAGCAAGGTGGCAAAAAAAGCATGTGTGAAAATATTCAGAATTTAACTCTTAATTTTATGCACATCCCAGATGCCTATCAGTTTCAGCTTTCTAGAAGAAAAACAGCACCTTGCTATGAGTCTTGAGCAGGCATTAACTAGTATGAATTGAAGTCGAGACTTTGAGTGGTTAAATTAAATGGTTCATTTGAATTCAGAGGGTAACTTGGGTGGTTAAAGTGGTATTTGTACATTTGCTGTATCAGTCATTTGCACTTAGTTCAAGATTGGAAGGCTTTTTTCTGTCTCAGTTTAAGAGAACAACAATTGCCCCTGAATTTCTTAGTGTCTGGGGTGAAGAGATCAGCCCTTTCAACTGTATTTACCAGGGTTGCTCATCTCTTCAGCGAGAGCTCTGGCTGTTCAAGGTCATGTGTTTGGTAGTAAAATCAGTCAAGCCTGGGTGTGCAACTGTGTGTCTTGACTGGCGCAGCCCCGCTCATGACAGTGAAGTTGTGTATGGCTAGGGCAGGCGAGGAGGTCTGCTTTTAATTGTGCAGGATGGAGATAAAGCTGTGAAAAAGTGAAATTAAACAGCTCTCCCCTTTTAAACCATTAGGACGATACAGCAGACCCTGGCCCTTTCCATGACGAGCGCTGAGATGTTTGCACAGCCCTCGCCTCACAGCAAGCTGCTGTAATTAAACCTAGCCCACGCATGAACCCGCCTGGTGAATTTGGGTCGCCTGGAGGACGCGCCACCTCACCCAGTTATTTCGGGGGGGAAAAGGGGCATGAGAAGAGACATAATCCAGCTTGCGGGAGGTTGCCGGGGGGAGGCAGCTCCTGGGAGGGTCCTTGGCCCCCGCGCTGTCACCGCGCCCCGGTCCCCGCCGCCGCCCCCCGCCGTCCGGACGGGACGGAGGGCTTGGCTGGGGGGGTGACCGCGATGCATCCCCGACTCCGGGGTGGCCCTGCTGCCCCCGGACAGGGCGCTGCCCCGCTCCTGCTTTCCCCTAGAAAATACTCAGGTATCAAACGGAACCGAGGGACGCTATTGAAAGAGCAAGTGAAGCGGAAATTTAAAGCCCCTCTGCTAATAATAACAGTATAAATAACCGAAGACGTCTTGTAAACAGTGCGGTCATAACCCTGAAACATTAAACAGCGCGGTGGGATCTGGTGCATCAGCTGCCGACGGCCGCTGCCGGGGGAGCGTCCCGCAATCCTGTTTATCTCAGCCTCATCTCCCAACGGCTCGCTGATCGATAGAGGGGAGATGTTTAACTTAAAAATTCCCAGCACCGAGGACCGGGGCCAGAGGGGGATCCTCCGTCCGACTGTACTTCGTCCATAGATAACCGCTCTCGTCCCCGCCGAGCGGCGCGGAGCGGCCGGCGTGGCTCCCGCAGCGCCCGGGCGCCGGGCAGCGCGGCCGGGCCGGGCTCCCGCGGCGAGGACGAGCTGCGGGCCCTACCACTCTCTTCCCCGGGGATTTGGTTAGGTCCGGGGAAGCAGCTCTCCTGCGGCTCGGGGCGGAGAGGTGGGCTCCCCGCACCGCGCTGGGCGAGCGCGGCCGCTTCGCGGAGCACTGGAGGCGGGCGGAGGCGCGGTCCTTCCCCGCGCCGAGCCCGAGAGTCGGAAACGAACATTACACCGCTCTGTGATCAGTGGAAAGGAAGGTTTATTCACAGAAATAGAGCAAAACCTGCTTGAAGAAAATATATCTATATATCTTTAGGGTGAATTACTTCATAGAGATGACTGTCAAAGTCAGTTTTTCTAGGCATCTACATATTTCACAGGTCTCAGACAAAAGATACACACGTGGTAGGTTTTGTTTGATCTCTGTCTTTCCTCTAGTAGCTCTTGAACCAGCAAGGCTCTTGTTGCAGGACATTCGACTGTACACGCATTTAATAAAGTTAAATAGAGTCGGGATCTCTCGGGGTGGAGTCTTTGCTAGGGCTCATTTGGTCTCCTCTGCTCCCGGAGAGCGGCTCTGCCCGTCGCTCTGCCCGGGGCCCAGGGCAGCGGCGGGGCCGCGGCGTGTCCCTGCCCGCTTCGCCGCCCGCTCCCCGGCCGCGCCGGGACGCTGCTGGCCCGGCCACCGGGGCTCAGGATGCCGTCGGGCCGCACAAACGGTTTGTGTTCACCACTTCTTTCAGGTCACTCTCGGGTTTGCCGGCTACCATAAAAGGCCAAGTCTGTAGCCAGGAAAAGACACGGGTGGGAAGGGGGTTACATACGGAAAAATGCACATTGCAACGCTTATTCCGCCAGCGGGTCCAGCTCGGGAGCGCCCCGGGGGATCGAGCCCGCTATCTACCGCTTGAGGCCGCTTCTGGCAGCGCGCAGCGGGGCTCGGGCCGGGGCAGTCGCCGCTGGCTGCGACGAGGACCCTTCTGCCTTTTGCCGGCGGCTGATCCCGCTTCTCCTCGCAGCCGCGGCGGGCTCCCCGCGGGCGTCCCCGGGGCGCCGGAGCCCGGCTGATCCGCCCCGGGAGGGAGGCAGTGAGGGAGGAGGGAGCTGCGCCATCCCCGGCACATCCGCGTTCCCCCGGCACTAACACCGCGGGCACCCCGCCGCGCCACCCCCTGAGTTTGGTTGTGACCACCCTGGGGACTCTTCCCCACGGGAGCAGCCCCATGTCCTGCCGCGGGCCCACCGCAGCCGCGCTGTCCCGGCTCAGGAGCCGCCCGGCGGCCCCTGCAGCACCCGGCCACCGTCCCTGGCCTCCTTCGGCTCATGGGGCAGGTTTGGGTGTTTCTCTGTGAGAGGGGAGGGCGGCTATATTTGGATGGAGTGTTGAATCTGTTTTACTTCATCTTTTTTGCCCATGTTGTTGGGCTGAGTATTTTGTTTGTACACACACACAAAAAACAAAAAAACAAACCAAAAACCAAAAAGAAATCTCCCAGGCCCTTATCAGCTGACACAGCAGGTAATGTCCTTGCCTGGGGAGTCCAGAGCTCAAAAGACAGCTGGATCCTAGTGAAACTTCCCCAGATCCCCTCTGCCATCCCTTTATCTGGCAGGGTCTGCACGTGTGGGCAACATAAAGGCTGTATGTCAGAAAAGCCCAGGCAGATCTTGCCCATCGCTGGTTTACATCAGTTGCACATATTTTTAGAGCTGGAAATTCGATGTCTCTGGCAGCTGGGATTATTGGGGAGACCCCAGGCTGCTGGGGAAAACTTTCTGTGGGTAGTGGGATCAGAAGGAGGGACGTCGTGCAGCCCAGGGAGGCTTTGAGAAGTGTACCTGAGGCAGAATCCCCCTGAGGAACGACAGTGATATTTATTTTTCCTTTGCTGGTTTACATGGATAGGAGAAATATCCTGGACCCAGCAAATCCAAGAGGCTGCGCGCAGAGCCCCATGAGTTGTGTCTTTTAAAAGCTAGGACTTGAGGATAGCAGGAAATATTAGTAGAGAGGAGGAATAAAGATAAATCCTGGGGTCCTTGTGTTGGATTCTTCCTAAAATATGCTTTTCTCTCCTCAAATTCCTATAACCACCCGCTTGCAAGTAGAAAGCTGCCATCAACCTGCTGAGGTTTCTCAGACATTCCTGTGGCAGTAAAGCCCATCCCTGCCTATCTGTGGCCAGCGTGGCTCCTGCCTGTCCCCTGGAGGGGATTGCCAGGAGCAGCGGATGGGGCACAGGGCAGGAGGGCAGCTGGGAGCATGTCCCCTTGCACAGTACTGCTTGCCACCCCACTGGCATCAGACTCTCTGTGAGAAGCACAGCGAAGGTTTCTCCCCCAACATACCCCATCCCAGCTCCTCACCCACCTCTCCCCATGCACACGTACATGAACTGCCTGGCCCTGGCAGGCTGTGACTTACCAGGTTGACTGGGTGGATGTAGCCGTTTTCATACTTGTCATTGGCCAGGATCTGCCTCAGGTGAGCGATGTAGCTGGAGGCCAACCTCAAGGTGTCCAGTTTGGAAAGCTTGGTGTCTGGGGGCACCCAGGGCAGTGTGGTCTTAAGCCTTGAGAAGGCTTTGCTAAGGACCCTCATCCTTGCCCTCTCCCTGGCGTTGGCAGCGTTTCTCTGGACCTGCTTTCCCTCCTGGCTCACTCCATTTAAAGGGCTCTTCTTGGGGGGAGCTTTTTTCCTCTTTCCCGAGGCCCCTCTCCCCTTCTGAGGGGAGCCATTCTCGCCATTGGATCCCTCCTCGTTGCTCTCGTTGGACGCCCCAAACTCTTTGTTAGTATCCATTTTCAGGCCATCGCACTCCAGCATCTCCACCTCCTGCAGATCTTCCACATCACTGAGGGACCCAGTGGACATGGTCTGGAAGATGCCAAAGGACCAGTGGGAAGGGGGGAGGGGGGAGGAAGAAGGGCAGTTCCTCAAATCTACTTCAAGGCAGTGGAGGAGAGAAGGGGCGCCAGTATTTTCTTCCCCTTCCCTCCCCCCCCAACACTAAGGCGATACCAGTCCAGAGAAGATCCCCGCCCTCCCGCCTCGCTACCCTGCTTTGCCTGTGTTTGAGGGAGGGAGTGAGAGTGTGTGAGAGAGGGAGAGAGAGAAAGAAAGCCGAGGAATTTAGTGAGGACACTAGTAATTTATCTGGGGGATAAGAGAGGCGGATCCAGCCCAGGGGAGGGGCCCTGCCCGCTGAGCACACCACATCCCCAATCACAGACCTTTGCACAGGACAGGGAATGAGGTATCCCGGCAAGCCTTTGCCGAGAGCTCGGAACTGGGATTCAGATCTTCACCACTGGAGCAAAGCAACTCACTCTCTCTCTCCCCCTGCTCTGTCTTTCTATCCTCCCCCTTCCTTCTACTCCTCCTCTTCTCCTTCCCCACTTCCCTTTCAAGCCCAGGGTTGCTCTCCCCCTCCTTGCCTTCTAGATGACCCAGGCAGCTGGTGTCATGATTCTTGAAGAAAGCCAAAATGGGTCATGAGGAGAGTGAGCAGTAGATCCACTGGCCAAGCCTTCCAGGGAGCTTTGTAATGTGTCCTGTCAAAACGCTGTCCTGCAACCTAGTCTGGGGGAGATTTGTGAATGATGATATTTGAGAACACATCCTGTCCAGCTACTGGTGTATTCCAGGAAGAGAGTGCTCCACCGCCCGACCGGCAGAATGGACATCGCCATCACAGCCCAGGGGCTGGAGGCAGGATGATCTGACTTTTTCCAGCCTTCCTGGGTGACCTCCAACAAGTCTCAGTCTCCTCTCACTCTTTGAGTCCCCCCAGCTGTAAGCGTCCCAGAGCCTGCCCCGTCCGCAGGTGTGCCAGACAGATGAGATCCCGGTGGTCCATGGAGCCCTGCCGAGCCAAGGGCAAGCCCCGCGCCACTGGGGTGGTTCAGTGTGGCTGTGAATGGGGTGGCAAGGGTGTGGGCTGAAACGAAGGAAAGGGGGGTGGTTATTGGATGGTAGAGATCGCAGAGAAAAACTCCCTTTTCTCAGCGTGTTGTTGCAGAGCAGATGTCAGCGTTTCGTTTTGTTGTAGCCACGGAGTGCTTTGTCTGCTGATTCATGCTCACTCGAAAGTCAAGGAATTTTGCCTAAATAAAGAGGAGAGATAAGGCCCCTTCTGTGGGAGCGGTGGGGGTGAGGGCATTGGGCTGTACTTTGCAACCTCCGCAACCAAACCTCCCCAGTCGTTTTACCACTAGTGTGAATGAACAGGTTGCTGTGTAGCTTGAATGAGCAGATGTACGCTGCGGTTATGATCTTTTTGCACGTGTGTATTCAGTCTCTGCCGAACAGGCTTTTAAAAGCAATTAACTTTGGCCTATCTCTTCTTCCTCTCTGTGTAAAATCTCCTAAACTCACATGTAGAGCCCAAAGAGGCCAATAAAGCATTAGCTTGTTCCCCTACCTCTTTTCCTCCTCACACACTTCCCAAAACCTCACAGATTCCCCAGCAGTGGGCTAAATAACTGGGCACAATCTGCACATTGGACTTGTCTGGACACAGTGTCTGATCTGATTGCAGGAGCAACTCCATTTATGCAGCTGCTTACCTGAGTATTCACGTAGGTCTGGACAAAAATATACAGCCTGAGATGTCACCATGGCATGCAGTGGCTTTGGAGTTAATCTAAGGTCACCGGAGCCAAAGGAAAGTCTCATACTGATATGAGTGAGCATCACATTGGGTTTTCTACATACACTAAACAAAAGCAACACAAACAAACAAACAGAAATTGTGGAGGGCCAAACTAATATGTCTGGCAAATGCTATGTATTATCTGCAGATCAAAGTTTCAGCAAGAGGCAGAGTGTCATTTTTGATAAATAGCAAAGAAATCTTTCCTGTCTCTTGATCCATCTTGGTTCCTTGGCTCACGTAAGCTGGAAGAAAAAGGGCAGATCTCAGCATTAAACCAGCTTTTTACTGTTTGGCTGGAAGATAAGACCTTCCCACTCGCAATAGGATAAGTACATTAGCATATCATATCTCCAAGCCCTGGGCTCTTGGGAATTCACTAACTTCTAACGTCATGTTATGTTAACTGTGCCCTGTTTGTGTTTTCTCTGTGTATAAACTAAACAGATTGTCAGCATATCACTCCTAATTAATGCATTAGCTTTGCTTTTTTTTTTTTTTTCTTTCTAACATCCACGTTGCAGATCCAAAATATTACTAATCACCAGCATGGAGATTTATGAGCCTGTTTATTTTCTAGGTCTAATTATTGTTTGTGCAGGTGGAGATTTAAATGGCCATATCCATTGCAGAGATTTATAGTCCAAGTGATTGATGTTAGAAATGAGCTACAAGACTCTTAGTGGAGCAAGGATGACAGAAAACCAAGTTGAAGTTGCTTGTGTCTCTAAGCATGAATGACCAGAGAGCACAAAATCCCATCAAAATTTCAGCATCAGAAGCTCCCAGAATAACAATACAACAACAAAATATATACTCACATCCTTTCTATCATGTTTCTTTAACTTTACTTCAGTAATTTCTAAACATTTTTTTTGGTCAAAAGCAGAAGGAATGTTTTGGCTTCTTAAAAATGGCTTTAATATGCTGCTACATGTGTGTTCTGAAAACCAAGGTATGCTTAAATGTGTGTTATGAGCCTTTAGAACTGCCACACATTTTTTGCTTTTACTGACTTACATACATTTTTGAGTCCTCAGAGCCAGTAAAACTGATCTAATATGGACCACACACTTTTGTGGAGACACATGACACATTTTTGTATTCATTTTCTGGAGATTTTTGTCTGTGTGGAACATATACTCACACACATGTAGCAATATGTACCTTGAGCCCTTTATACCTACAGGCTGTTACACATACTTTTAACAACATAATTGTCACTTTTCCCCTCTCCAAAGCACGTCCAGCATGGGCAGACCTAAAAAACTATCGTCTCATCTGCAGGTAGCTCCCGGTTCCTTATTTGTTTATTGCATGAGTTGGATCTCTCCCAACCTTCCTGCTCCTTATGTCCCTCCTGGCAAGCTCAGGGCTTGTACACCTTATCTGCCTCCTGGTTTCAGTTCCTCTCCCCTCACCTGAGTTGCCTTGCCCAGTCCTCCTGTCTCTCATTCTGAATTGCAACCCTGCTTTGGGGTGGAGAGCAACTGGGTGGATGGAGACCAACCCAGTCCTGTGGGAAGGGTAAAGTTGCGATGGCTGCAGCCACCACAGCAGTGGTGTGGCCACTTACTTCTCCAGTTAAATGGCTGGGACCACGGAGCAGCCACCAGGTTAATAACTGACTGGGAAAGACAGATGGAGCTAAAGTCCTTTTGGCCTTTGGAGTGAACTGACTTCTTCATTCAGGTTTCAAAACGGAAGTTGAAATACTGGCACAGGGAACATCAGTACAAATCAGTGGATGACTTTCTCCTCTGCATTGCTCTGGCTACACAGGAAAGTGCACATCTCTTTTACATCTAATTGAGATCCACTAAGACAGAAGTCATTTAGGACATACAGGAGTGCTGGGGGCAGAGATTCAAGGTACCTGGTCTGAAGGGTGTCTGATGGGAGGCTTATCACACATAGGCTTATGCTGGTCTACAGCAAATTATACATTTCACCCTGGAAAAAATGCTTCACTTTTTATACTTCCAACCTTCCCTCCCCTGGGCTGGAATAACATAGTAATTTGAGAAAAGCTTTGGAACTCGAGGCCAAGATTTCTGCTAGTGTGTCATGGTTCTATGTAGCATGGCTTTTCTTTTTTTTATGTTTTGTGTCATTTATCAAGGCACCATATTTTCACTGTGTATTGAACAGTCACCCAAGAAAAACCTCACATCACCCACAGCTGAGGAAAATGGAATCAGTAGCTGTTTTTAAAACTCCTCACCCAAGTACAATACAGGTATTTTCCTATATTTGGAAAATAACCAAGTAAGTCACCCACAGGCAGCAAGCTGATCATGAATATTATTCAGCCAGATTTGAGAATGATTAGAATAAAAGTACAGCCAGGTCAATGTTTTCAAGTGGCAATTAAAAAAAAAAAAAAAAAAAGATCTAATTGCCCTGAGATTTCTCCTGCTCACTCTTGGTCTCACCTGGAAAATAAATAAAATGGTGGAAGGACTCCAGAAGAATACTTTTACATACCTTAGGTAAAATAATACTAATAATACACTATTTTATACAAATAATACTACTAATAACTAATACTACTAATAACTAGTGCTAATAATATTAATACTACTAATGATATAATAATCCTGTGATGTTTTGTGGTTGGATTCTGTCTTGTCCATTGTAGCGGATGGATAGTGCTGGGGAAATGGATCAAAGTTGTTTGTGACAGTGGGGTAGGAAGGGCCAGGGTACTGAAACCCTCCCACGGCTCCTTTCCGGTGCTGTGTGTCTGTTTCTGGTCACAGCTTTGGTTTGAAAGGTAAAAGACATTGTGATAAATAACATAAAGCAATACATAAGGAGAAAAAATAATGTCACTGCCAAGAGAGTAAAAAGGTCATCCTGGAGAACTGGGCCAAGAAGCACATATTTGTGTGTGATACCAGCATCCTTACCCCTCCCCAAGAAATCCCAATGTCTTGCTTCAAAGCCTCAAGAAGTCAGAGCTTTTTGAGAAACTGATGTCTCAAATAATTTATTGTGGGGAAAAAGACAACAATATTTCCTTCTATTCTCATCTAGAAATGTCTGAAATATCTTCTGATACCTAGAATCAAAAAATTTTGGTCTTACGGATTACTGATTAGAAAATTTAACAGCAAATAAACCTCATTTTCAAGAAAATGTATGTAGAAAGTTATGCAGCAGGCGTAATTCCATTTCCTGTGACTTTTTA
This sequence comes from Patagioenas fasciata, assembly GCF_037038585.1. Taxonomy (NCBI): domain Eukaryota; kingdom Metazoa; phylum Chordata; class Aves; order Columbiformes; family Columbidae; genus Patagioenas; species Patagioenas fasciata. Next base: position 66,794,670 of record NC_092522.1, read on the forward strand.
AACCCTGAGATCTCACAAACTCACAAACACTGAAGCTCCAGGAAACAGAGTTCCAAAAAAATTGCTGTAGTAGATATTGAAAAAATATTTTATGAAACTCAAAATATTTAATTCCAGATTTTATATTTTAATCCTTTTTGTCACATGGATGACAAAATCTGTGACACATATAAATAATGCTCTCGTATACTGCAGGGGGTACCTGTACATGAAATAACTGGATGACTTCTACCACCCTGACTTATGCCATATGGTACACAAATCAGCTTCACAAAAATCAGCAGGCTGCTCACAGAGCAAAACAGACCATATGAACAAGAATTGCAATAGCTACCTCTGTAGAAATGAAGTCATGATTAAATATCTTAACACCTAAGAGAGGTACTGTCAACAAGATTAGCATTCTAATCATGAAGGATGCTTTGACTCACTTTGCCCTCCCGTGCCAGGTCTCTGATGAGGGTTTCTGGTGCTGCTGCTGTATTGAGCAATGTCTTTCAGAGAACGGATCAGCTGGAAGATGGGTGCACCAGAAGCAAGAAACATGTGAGCCATAGAATTTATCGAAGCAGGGACATTTACTATTCACTGCTTCCAGAATGCATCTCTGAAATATTACCAGATAGTTCACATTGTAAACTGCAGACTCTTTTATGCAAAGGTCAAAAGACAAATATGCAAAAAAGCCAATATATCTTATGCAAAATTATCACTGAAGGATTAAAGTGCAGACATAACTGTTTTATTTTGAATATCTCTTTCCGTGATGTTTCTTTGTTAGCTAATCCTTTCCATTTTTGTGGTTTTAAGACATGATTTGTTGAGAAGAAATAAGATCTTTTTTTTTTGCCTTCCAATAATTAGCACATTGGATAAAGTTTTGGAAAATAAAAGATTTTTGCTTCAGAGGGAAATTTGGAGAAGAGAACATTTTATAGGGGAGTCACAGGAGGAATGTAAACTATTCTGGTGAGCTTTTATTACTTGTATGGTTTATGGCATAATATGCACACATGTAGACAAACATTTTCTGAAATTCCTGTTCACTTGAAGTGTTCACAGCTTCTGAAAGTTGGGTTCCCATAGCATCCATTATTAAATGCAGTACGTCGGCCTATATCCTCTGTTTCCATCCAAGTGAAACATCCCACACAGGGACCCAGACTAATTTCGGGCTGCTTTATACTGTTAGAAGTCAAGTTGGCCACAGTTTGTGCTGTTGGATGCCCTGTACCCCATTTGTCATGGAGACTTTATATTTTACCAGGTCTGATAGCTGGCCACATTAAACCTTTACATACATGTACCTAATTGTAGTGGCATCCCAAGAAGTGACCATACATAGCTGGGAAAACATTTGGGCCAAAAATATTGATATAATGAAACAGCAAACTGGTAATACCCAGCTACTCACATGCACGATTTCACATAGGGATTCATTCAATGCAGTAGTTGGCTGAAGACAGTATATGTTGTGTACAAATCTTAAATGGGAACATCAGCTGGCTAGACAAAGGAGAAAGCAGATTACGCCTCCAACTCAAGTGACACAGAAAGACCACAGTCACTACGCATTTCTTTTGACTGACAGTCCTTATATATGCCTCACAAACTGTGACTCTCAAAGCTCCTGGAACATCCCCAAAGTGGGGTCATGGCGCCTTGCCATAGCACAGTCCTCTGGTTTTATGGTGCGTATCGTAGTTCGTAATACATATTGAAAATGGTGTTGTTTTAGAAAGTGGTATTGCAAAAGCACACAATAAAAGTCTATTTAAGTAATCTGGAGGAAATAAATTAGCTATAAAAATGAACCAGACGAAGAGCATATAAAGAAGACCATAAATGTGGGTTGCAGCAGAGTCCCATAAGACTGAGAAGGGACCAAAGAACTGAAACTACAGAAGTTAGGGGAGAAAAAGCCCCGAGCATGGACCGTGAAGGCAACCTTGCTCTCTTTCCCCTCCCTGTTCCTCTCTTTTCCTTTGCATATACTGCCTAGTATTAGGTTTTAAGTGAGGTTGTGACTAACCCAGAAGAAAAGCTGATTAAAGGAGGAAAACAGAGATGAGCCATCAGACTTTCTGCTAGCCAGGACTAGTAGGACCTGCATGCTTGTGCCATAATGTCTATTAGCTGCTCTGAGTTCATCCAAAGCAGAAAGGCCAAGCTTTTAAAAACTCCCGGCAAGATAAGGTCTCTGTTCCAAGGGACCAACCATTTAAAGCAGCCTTTTTTTTTTTTTTTCATAAAGAGTGATATGAGACTCAGATATGTATCTGCTTATGTTTTAAGATCAGATGGGATGGTGCCCGAGGGTGGTACGAAGCTAGATGTTATCCAAAACCTCCTGATTTAAAACGGTAACAAAGGATATTGTGGCTAGCTAAAGGATTTTCATTTTGCTGCTTTATTTCAATCTCTGTATCATTTCAGCTTGTTCTGCTCTGCACAGTAGATCCCTATTATCCAAATTTGCACACTGGATGAAAATAAGGTAGGCCTTTCTTTGTCACACAGGACATTTGGATGGCACAGCAAATTTACCGGACACCATATTCCATACCATTTACCATATACCAAAATGTGGTGTCAGAAATATCTTGATCTGTACTCTTTGAGGACTGAACAAAGATGTACATGTGATCACTATGAGCTGTGTTGACTGAGATTTCCACTGAGTGGAAAAATTACATAAATTACATAGCCTCCACAAGTTTCTCTCAACACTGGGAATGAGTTCCTCATGAAGGCTTTCCACATACACAAAACCCTCATTGAGGAGCTGCTCAGCTATTCTGTTCAAGCACAGGGGCTTTAAGGGGAGTCAGGATGCAAATTTCCATAGGGTGCCAATGCACACCAGATGTCTGGGGCAGCTTGGGCTTCACAAGATGACAGCCATGTTCTGCTCTGAAGAACAAGCAATTTCAGGTAAAACCTCTGTGAACTGCTCAGTGCAGCACCCATAGCCATGCACCACATCATCTTTCTTTTTCTCCTCCCTCCATGTCCTTGCTCACTGGAGTCTTTCACCTCTCGTTGGTGGTATGTAGCCAGAGCCCTTTTTGGGATGCAAGCCCTGGATTGCTCCTGTTTTCTTAAGTGTTGGTGGAATTAGCCACCTAACTATTGGCTCGGTGATATGTGTAACAAAGCCTTCCTTCTATAATTTATGGTACAAATTAATGAAGTTCAGATCAGGCTAATTTAAAAGAGTTAGACTCTTCTTTGATTAAGGTTCTAGTCAGAGACTCAGGGTTTGTGGGTTGATTTTCTGCTATGTTATGGGCTTCTTAGGTGACCATAAAAGGAGGATTCTTTCTCCTCCAGTTTCCCAGTGGTAAAAAAGGGATGAGAACACTTCCCTGCCCTGCAGAAACATTATGAGGGGCTTAGACACTGTGGTAATGGACACCAAGGGTAGCTAAGATAAATAACCTGATAGTTGCAAGAAAATGATTGATGCTAGAATACTACAAATATGTTGAAAGCCTAAAATATCTTCGTGATGTCTCCACATTTCTTGAAATGCCTATTAACATTTTTCACTCAGATACCTGATGTTTACATTGGTGCATTTTTATGCTCACAGGTCTTACAAAATGGATACTTGCCTGACTTTGATTTTAGATGAAAGCACTCGTCCCTCAACCTTGTAGTAATTCTGAAAGACAGAAAAGTTGCTTTTATAGGAAGAGAAGCAATGAGTTTTGATGTTAGTGATGACTGACAAGCCAAAAGTTTAATAAACAGATCATGAGTACCATCCTTGGAAACACTATAGCACAAGTAGCAAATCACCATTGACTAAATTACTCCAAAGTCCCCAAGCTCTCTGTGAAGAAAAATAAAGTGTTACTTTGGTTTCCTGTAACCCTTCCTCAGTACAAACACAGGATTCCCTTAGGAGAGTTGAAATCCATTACTGGGCTTCTTTATGCCTTTTTGTAACTAATTGTCTCTTCCATGAAGGGTCTTCCTTGAATCCCGAGCAAATGCAGACTCTTAGGGTGCAACGGGGCTGCAGACAAGTCAGCCCATCGTCTTTCAGCGTCCTCTTTTTGAGTTCCCCTGCTATAACTCACTGGTTTCTGAAGACTCCCCTGCTACTTACCTGGGCAGTAGCCTTGTGCAGGTTAATGTGCTCTGAAACATCTTTTCCTGCAAGTGTGGGAAGCATCCAGACAGGTTCAGCACCTGAAACAGAGTATAATACTTGGTACCACAAGCAGCACGAAACTGTATTTGTTAGAAGGAGGAATACAGATTAATTTGCTTCCCTGATAGCAGAACATACATTCAGGTCACCAGAGCAAGCCTAGCTGTTGCTTCTCACCCAAGTTACTGCTTTTTCCTATGGCTATATAAATATATCTTGACTACTTTTGTTTCCCATCTTTGTATGCCACCCTTCACCTTTTCCACCTTCTCAGTCTGTTTGTCTCACAGCAGATCTGTAATTTTTGCAGTTTGTTCCATCTGTTTGGTTTTTTTTTTCTCAGTGATTTAAATAGCTGATTTAATTCAAGCTGCTAAAGGAACTTCTCAAATAATATTCTCTGCTTTCCACAGCTGAATGTTAAAAGGACACATTTGTAAGTCCATAAGCTACATCTGAGCTGAGTTGGAGATCTTCAGTACACAAAAATCAATGCAAGTTTTTATGAACAGGTAAGATTATTTATGAGCACAACCGTAGAGGCAGGATTAAAAAAGGAAGTACTTTGATACTAATCTTACTTTAACTTAAGTGGCATGTGATGATACAAGAGTTGAAAATAGCAACTAGAACAATAGCCAAGTAATTTCCTTATTGATCTGTGCCTTTCAATTGTGAAGCATTTTTATTACAGGAAAGTTGTAAAATACATATCTTTGTACTTGAAATTTTTTGTTTTCTTTTTAAGAAATGGATGAGGAAAGCTAAACAGCACCAGGATATACAACCCTATACAAGGTGTTGGAGAGGGGGGATGGTGGCTCAGTGATGAATGACCAGTCGTTCAATTGTTTTCTTTCTTGCAGAAATCAGAGACAGAGTACAGTTTATCTTACCCTGACTTTTAGCAAGACAGATTGCCAGGCAAAACCCCCGGGTTGAAGTCATCCAACCACCAAGTAGAGTAAAGAGACCATTGCTGTTACCTTTCCAGGACTCATCCCCTCCCCCAGTGCCTTTTAAAAGTCTATGGTGTTTCTTTCTGAGGTTGTAACATGAACTTTAGCTACTTTCACACCATTTTTATGCTGAACACAATCTGGAATGATTCATTCTGGGCCTGAAACCTCTGCTGTCAGCCAGGCTGACACCAGCTTATCCCTCTGTATCCCTTGCAAAGGACCGTCACTGCCACAGAATTTGCCCTCGCACTGTGTTCAAACCTTCCATACTTTCTTTCAGCTGCCACTGAACTTGGTTTCCTCCAGTTTGAATGATTCATTCTTGGGCTACTACACTGGCATCAGCCAAACCTGTCTTTTGCCACAGGGGTGTGAACAGGGAGGAGAACTATGTGCCAGGAGGATAAAATCACTAAGTAATAGCAAGCTAATTTGAAGGCGAGCTGTCATTCCTCCAGGTTTTTCCTGCACTTCTCTTTAGTTGTATTTTTCTTATCACTTCCATTCCAGTCATTTGGAATGATACTTCTGGACATGACATCCTGAATTTATTCTTTCTGCATCTGAGAGGCCATGTAGATCTTAAATGGCCTTAATCATGCCGTGAAGATGCTTATTTCCTTGTGACAACTATAAATGGATCAGCAGCTTAAGTCAGCTCTGAAGAAACTGGAACAAAGTGTACATTATTGAAAAGTTTGATAAAATTCAGAGGAGCACAAAAGGCAGGACAGACAGAAAGAGTTAAAGAGAAAGATGGATGCAGTTGCAGTATCTATTACGTGCAAGTGACCATAATGTGTTTATACAGCTCTCAGCCAGGCTAGCGGATAATTAACGGGAAGAGCTGACACTGGACACTACACCACCTTATACACTATGGCATGGGGAAAGTCACACAAGTGGGATCATAAGAAAACAGCAGCAGATTTCCTCCTCCTCTTTTTGCCATGCTCAGTCTCTTCTCTTTTCCAGTTAGAAGGATGCCTGGCTAGTTTGCATTTCTGGGAAGGAGTTAAAAGATACTGCCAAAGTTACAGTCCAAATTGATCCTTCTGCATTACAGGCAACTATTTTATAAATTCTGTCTGCAGTGGGACAAACAGCTTTTCCAGGCTCCAGTTCAGCAGGACATACCCACATCAGGACAAATCCATGTCATGAGCCCTTTGTTACCTGCCTATTCCTGTAGCTATAGACTATCGGCTCAGACTTGCCTTTTGGTGAGATCAAGCATAGATCTGAGCCATGGATGACCAGATTCTGGGTGGGTAGAGAAGTCTTGGCAACAATGTGATTTCTGTGCATGTTTATGATCGGGGGAGTGATTACCTGTTCTCTGGCCATGCGAGGGGTCAGAGAAGACCATCCTCCCTCTGGACTGCACAGACTGCTCAGCCAATTTGTCAGGAATCCCATAGGATAAATAGCTGTCTCCAGAGACCTTTATAGTGACAAATCAAAATAAATCAGAGTCACTTTTACTGAGCACTTCAGCAGACAGCTCAGATTTAATGAATCAGCCTTCAGACCCCCAAGGAAGATTTTCTTCCCCAAGCCCAAGGGGAAAAAGTAAGTGCCAAAATTTACTTCCAGGGTAAAACTCTATCAATCCAGCTTGTGATATTTTGAGATTGCCATTACCAGTACTACGAACAGTGTTTTTAAAAGCCCTGGGAATTCACCAAAGAGCTCTCAGGATCAGCTGTATGATCAGTGTGCCCAGTGCAGAGAAAAAGAGGCTGCTGTGGATCAGATGATTTTCTTCATCAGTGATTGGGGATGGACTTTGCATTCCTTTGCTAGTGCCCTTCTGCACTTTTGGCTGGAATTCCACACCAGCACAAAAAAAGAAAAAAAGAAAAGAAAAAGAAGACAACAAAGAAAAAAAAAAAAAAAGAAGTAACAGAAAAAGAAACCAACCCTAGCCCCCCAAGCACCCCACCAACAAAAGCCTTGCAGGTAGTCATTGTGGGTCATTCAAACAGTTTTAAGGCTTAACATCTTGATCCCCTCTAAAAACTTCCATCTCTATTTCCTTCCCTCCTTTGGGATCCATGCGGATGCCTACTCAAATACCTGCTGGCGCCAGAGGAAATTCTCCTGTAACAGATACCCTCTGATGCAAAACCAATATTTTGTTGCCGGGGTCATCCCTTTCACACCCCCACAGATCCTCTTGCTTCCCCAACCTGCCTCTTGGTCAAGCCAAAACGTGAAAAATTGTGAATTCAAAGGGTGGGATTTCGGAGCAGTTTAATAGGCTTGGTGATTGCTAACCCACACATTTCCTCAGCTTCCTCCTGTTGTGGTAGCCTTGTCTGATAATTTATGTCAGGTTAATAGGTTGCTGGGCAGATAACTCCGCTCACAGTTCAGCAGAATGAGGGACAGTAATTTAAGCCAACCCAATGTGCTCATGACAATCAGACTGGTGACACATTTTCAGATACTTTAGTACCCAACAGAAAGGCCTAATAAAGTAAAGAAGCATCGTTCAGTGAGTGGTAGGGTATGAGTGCATCAGGATCCAATCCCAGGTAAAATGGTTAATTAAAGAGCAGTTTTTGGTAGCATTCATGTGAGAACAAAAAGGCAGAAACATTTTATTTGTTATGGTTCCTCATCACTTGTCTAGGAAATTTTGTTGGCAATAAGAAGTGGATCAATGTTTGGAATTTGATCAGGAACTTCTTGGTTCTACACTTTATCCTGTTCTATTTTTGTTTTTATTTATGCTCCCCGGCCATTCATACACGGTACATGATAATCAGAAAATCGCTTTATATTAATGTATTGCAATATAATGAGCTTTGTTAGTTGTTGTATGGGATACATGAGAAGTAGTTCTTCAGAAAGGACCAAAAAGAAGCAGTCTTTTAAAGTGAAAATGTAAAGTGACATTGACAGGACAAGGGGTAACGTTTTTAAACCAGAAGAGGGGAGATTCAAGCTAGATGTGAGGAAGAAATTTTTTTCAATAAGGATGGTAAAACAGTGGCACAGGTTGCCCAGAGAGGTGATAGATGCCCCATCCCTGGAAACATTCAAGGCCAGGCTGGGTGGGGCTCTGAGCAACATGATCTAGTTGAAGATGTCCCTGCTCACTGCAGGGGGTTGGACTAGGTGAACTTTGAAGGTCCCTTCCAACCCAAACCATTCTATGATTCTGTGATTCTAGATGCCCATTTCGTCATTTAGTCTTATAATACAAAATATGGACAATACCTCCAGAATGATAATTGAAGAAAACAGTCAAGATTATTTACTTATATAAAATAGAGAATTCTACCCTTTATGTAAGTTTAATAAAGCTAAGTGCAAGGATAAGTAACAAGGACTCATTTCAGGTCCCTCTGATTGGATTGCAACTGAATTTTATTTAAGAAGCTTTGTCTTTTAAAATTTTGCTCATGAAGGAAAGAGAGTATCTGACTTTTTTCTCCTTTCAATCTTTTAAATAAAAAATAATATACTGATGGTGTCAGGAAAAAAAAAAAACACATTCTTTTGTCCATGACTGAGAAAAAGAATCCGTAACAGAAATTTTTACAAAATGGTTGCATGTAAGACTTTACTATAGAGTGGGGAATTTATTGCACTAGAAATTTGTCATCCAAAATCCTGAAGAATATGCCAGAATGCTTGTGCACTTCTTGAAAAAGTCTCTTCCATTCCAACATAATATATTGCATAGTGCTGGAGAACAAGAGTAAAAATGTGTTTTTTTAATGATTAAAGACTGATCTTGTTCCAATTGAGTCAATGGCAAAACTCCATGGAATTGAGCTGAATATATGGGTATAGATAAGATGTTGTTTACTGTGCTCTCGCTTTTTCTGAGAGCAAAATGTAAATGAAATATATTCCTTGCACAAATTAGATTATCTCAAGTCATCTGCTGACTCCTACTTAAAACAGAGCACAGGGATCTCTCCATGTTCTCCAGGAGCTGCAAGCCCTTATATTCATGCAGCCTTAAGGACATTCTTGCCACTGTGTGAACTGTCTTGTTGCACCAAAGAAGGACTTAACAAGTCACGAAACAACAGTTCGTGAGATTTTTTGCCTGTATATATAAATGAATGTAATATTAATAAGTTCTTCCAGCCCTCTTTCAGTTGCAGTTACAATGTTTTTCAAAGCAACATCTATCTTTGTGCAGTCTTGCCTGGTATTAGCACAGCCATGAGTAGAGGAAGAGCAAGGTCTTCCTCCACATGCCACATTTGAACTGGGAAATGAGCAGAGGGGGCGTGAGCTGCATCATTTGTGCTGCAGCTCACTCTTCAATAACTGGGTGGGCACTAGCAAAAAAAACAAACCAAACCAAAAACCAAAACAAAACAACAAAGAACCCCACAACCTTGAATGGGGTTATGTCAGCATCAGCCAGGTGATGCACATGGTAGAGGTGGACAGAGATTATGCCAGTGGTGGAAATTATTCCTTCCAAGGAAGAAAACAGGAGCAGAGAAAGCACTGTGTATCTACGAGTCTGTGATTTTCCCAAAACGCTTCTTTCGGAGGTAACTCTCCTAGTTTGCATGTCTTATAGTTGAGACTCAACCAGTCCCCCTCATAAGATGAAAAAGAATTTGCCAAGGGAGCTCTCATTTTTGTTAACAAAAGCTTTGGAAGACAAACAATCTGGCAAACTTCACCTAATTGCTTCAGTGGCAGAAAACGTTCGTCAGCTTGTGTAATGCCTCACCAGCAGAGATGGAACCACATGAAAAAAATAATTACCTCTGAAACAGGAGGTAGGGAGCATTGCTGCAACTGCTATAGAGCAATGTTATTAGGAAGTGTGAAGGAGTAGAAGGGAGTTGTTTACGATAACCTGACCAAATTATTCCTAACTTGTTGGCTGTACAATTCATCAGCCCGTCAGGTAAAAAGTGCAAGGCAAAGTGAATCAGTACGGTTTCCCCCTTCCCTCTCTGGCTCATCCTGGTGGGTGATAGAGCATAACAGTGTTGGTTTTGACATTATTAGGTTATCCTGAAAATAAATCACTTTTGAAAAGGTGAATAATTGGACAGAGCTTAGTGCTGACAAGCAAAAGGTTGGAGGCGGGGGGGGGAGCGGTGGTGAGGAGGAGGGGGCAGGGAGGCTGTGGTGTCAGAGATGCAAATCCATTCCAGGAGGCCACCAGAATGTGAGGAGCTGTAAGTCTCATTTGGCTTTATACTTTGGCAAATGACTGCAGTTTCTGGTCTGATAAGTATCAAATTGCATTTATGGTTTCTGAAACTATTTTTGATCCATTAGAGAAATGAGACATACCTTTTCACGTAATCTAAACTGTGAAAGGTATACCCCTGCTCAATAAAATTAAAAGGTAGTAAATTTTGTCCCTATAAAAGGAAATCCCCACTTTTCCCAACATTTAGCTAATCCGTGGAGTTCACTGCCATGAGTGGCCATCAAGATAATATATTGTGGACTCTTAAAAGAGCTAGATAATTTTATGACCATCAGCAACATCTGTAACTATGCAAACGAAGATCATGATAATGGCAATCCAACCTCATATTTTACAGCATAGAATAAACTCCCTTTGAAACATAGGAAATACTAAATAATTGACTAGTTATCTGACGGGTGGTTTTAATTCTTCTTCTGACACCTAAGAGACAGGGCAACATTAGACACAGTGTACCAGACTATTTGCTTGTATCTACTCCCACCAGAGACCGTGACAACCATTCATGTGTTTGATATGTACTCAAACTTTGTGTAGACATGTCTGAAGGTTTGTTGCTAATAGGGGGTTGTAATTTGTCATTTTTACTAAGAACATGTAGTGAGGTCAATCTACAATTCCTAAAAATGAGTGCTGAGGTTCTGGTGCTGTGCTGGCAATTAAGATATATAGGTTCACATCCTAATGCCCAGACATTTGCAATGTGATAATGAGTAAATCCTGTATAGCTGCATTGCACATTAGCTTCCCCTCTCAAAACAAGTTTAAGAATAGGTTTACTTCCATTCAGTGTCTTTCTGTCCCATCCATGCCATCTTAACTTGTCTAGATGAGGGACCTTATAGCAATTTTCTGCAATGTCTAACACGAAGACATAGCTTGCATCCTGAATTACTAGTGCAAAACTCTCCATTGCAATCTATGGATTCAATTTTTTATTTTTCCAAGGCTTTCAGAGATACACCCACCCTGTTTGTGGCACCAATATACTAAAAGGCTTCACTGCTCAAGGAATACACTACATTTAGGGACTGAAATAGTGAAAAGGATCTTGAAAATGCAGTTCCAAGTAGTGTAAAATTCCATGTTCCTCTTCTTCTTACCTTCTAGTAGATACTTAAAGGACATTCAGAAATCTTTCTTCTGGGAGTTCCCCTGCCAAACACCCCCATTCTGTCACAGTTCCTCACTGCGTGCAGGTGGTGTGGAGATGGGAGCACAAGGGCCAGAATAACAGGGATTGTCAGGGAGCTGGGTGTAACATTCATTTCTTCTCCTGGCCTTTTTAACATTGCTGAGCAAGCCCTTCTCATTCAGAAAATGCGTGACAGGGAATTTATGACAGGAAAACACTAACAAATGAAATGGGCCATTAGCCGTCAGCTTTTAAGGCTCCAGAAAAGTCCAAAATGAGCCCTTCTCCAAGGGAACCTTTATAAAGCAGTGCATTTTGCAACCTTGGGCATGGTTCTTCTGCATGAAAACCCCTGTGGTGATGGACCCACTTGAAGAGATCCTCACAACCCCCTTTGCCCTCACAGTTCCTTCCTGTCCTCCTCCCTGCAATATCAGAGTTCACAAAGTTCACGATCTGCTCTGCAGTGATGAGTCAACTGTTTGCGTGGCTGTGCTCCCAACCAGATTTGTCACAGTGCCTACTTTCAAAGCAATGGAGAAAAATATCTCTTTTTTTCTTCTTTTTTTTTTTTTTTTAAATCAGACCATTCCCTATGTCTGGTTTGGAGTTCAGCCACCCCAGCCATTGAATTGGCATGACCAAGGGATGGTAACCCTTGTCAAGCAAGGAGGGAATCCCTTAACACTTTTTTGCTTCTAAAGAATTTGTGCCATAGAAAAACACCCTCCTGTTAGATAAGGGACAACCCAGAAAAGCCACCATCCATGAAAAGTAGAGGGATATTTCAACCCACACTGCTATTCTAATAGAGCTATTCAAATTCATTATCACTGCATGATGCAATCAGCTCTATATAGTTATCAGGTTCTGGGGCTGTTTTCTTCTTCTGCCACTGACAAATAGGCCAAAGTAAACCAGATCACTGATAAGGCAGACCCCTGGGAAGATCTGCCACAGATGCATGGATAGAGCTTTTTGTTCATCACTCAGATGATTTTGCTTTGCAGCATCTGTTTATTTTCCCTCTTCTTTCATTGCCCAAGTTTGAAAGCAGCCTGAAATAGAATAGGATTTATGGTATGATCTGCAAACCCTGAACTTTTTATTTAGGACACTCAAAGACTATAAGATCGAGAGAGGCCTTTTGTATCCTCTTGTCTGACCTCTGCTACAACCCAGCCATTAACTTTCTCTGACTTAATTCTTGTTTGGTCTATCTAGTGGAAAAACATCCAGTCCTGATTTAAGAATTGTGAGTGGTGGAGAGAATTCATTACAACTCTCCACAAACTGTTCTTATGGTCAGTTACCCCATCTGTTAGAAAATTTCCATCATAGTTCAGTTTAGATTTGCTGAGCTTAAATTCTCAGCCATTGGCTCTCGTCCTTGCTGTGCCTTTGCAACCTTAGATTTCCGTCAAGAGACAGTGCAGAGAATGGAGTGGTAATTAGGCACATGTGTATCACTTAAAGGTAATTTCAGTCAGCTTGCCTCCTGAGCAGAAATGGGGTCTGAACAGAGTCATGCAAAGATTTTCTGAGAAATAGATTATAATTTGTTATCATTCCAAATACAACTGCTTTCATTTGCTGTCATTTGAATGACAGGCATATGATTTTCCAATACCTGTGAAACGGTAACTCCCACTAGATGCTTTTAAGGATCACTGGGCAAATTTTTAGATGAGAAATGGCCTGTTACCCGGAATTGTAGAGGATCCACATTTGTCATTGTTGTCAACTGAATTAAACTATTTTGTTTGCAAAGAGAATTCACCAAGTATAAGAGGCCAAAGTAAATAGAGATATCATACTTCTGATGTTACAGACTTACGAATTACAGTTGATAAAGGGACTTGAGATCTGTTTCTGAAAGGTGCTTTCGTGCTATTTCAAGGTGTTTCTCTGATGTGATGACCGCTTTCCTGAGGATGCTCTGTCAAACACTGTCCAGATCCAGGGAAGCATGAAAAGATGGCAGAGCTAGATTGGAGTGATAAATCACAGCCAAGAACCCATGATCTGCCTTTTTAATTGTTCTGAGAGTCTTATGTAACATTACCCTTTCTAGCCTTTCTAGGGCAACATCCACTGGCACTGAACCACATTTGCTTCAGATGATGCTTTCTGATCTGATTACATATAATATTTTCATTTTTTGGTTACATATAATATTTTCTTTGCTTAGTTATTGTTATGCTCCCTTGCCTCTGCTGCCCAGCTCTTGATTTGGCTACTGCCAGCACCTTGGACACCAATAACTTCTCTCTCAGTTTTTTTTTTTCCTGTAATCTGGGAAATCTGGGGTTTATCTCGCCCTCCACTGCCTGGTGACTGAGCTGGCCAATCTCCTCTGTGGGAAGGCTCCTTTTATTCTGTCCTCAGCTGAGGTGAAGGGAAGACCAGAAAGTTTTGAGCCTGCAGTGTGTCATTCTTGTAACAGAAACTGAATTGGCACCAAGAAGAATTTCCTGGGTATTTCTTAAGGCTTAATTCTTTAAGAATCTTTGGATAGGAAATCTTTTATTGAATGTGAAAAAGAGGGAAACAAAGATCAAAGACCAGGGAAAAGAATAAAGCATGTGTGCTTGATCCCTGAACTGGTTTCTGCTACAGGCACTGGTGCGCCTTCCACTGGGAGAGGTGCGTCTGGAAATTGAAGACAGTTTTCAAAAGACTGTGGAAGAGAAGCAGCAGTGAGACTATTTAAACAGTGAAACATATAATGACATAGCCCTTTATGGCTTTATATCTTGTCCTGGTCTATTTTCCTAATTCAAAAAGCCACGGGCTTGTGAGGGTCACACTGGGGACAAAAGAGCTGTCAGGGATCAGTTGCCTTGGCCTGGTTGCTAAACCTTCTGGGACACAGCATGCAGGGTAGATAGGATGTTTTGTACCAAATGCAGGAGGAGGCATTCAGACCTCTTTAATTCCATGCGTAGCTTTCCCCAGGCAGGAAGAGCTGCTTTCCCTATTGCTCTCTTGTGTTGCTAGTCCTGCTCGCTCATGAGGCCAGGACAGACTGAGAGTTGGATCTAGGAAGTTTTCCCCAGTGGATTATGCCACAAGACAGTGAAGAGTTAGCAAGGCATGAGAAAATGCCCTGTGCCATATGTCTTCTCCCACGCAGAGCAAGGAGAGTAGCTGGCCCAGGAGGGAGCTGTGCTGGGTTGATGCCAACCGAGAGTTTTCCTTTGTGTATGATGAATTCTCAGTAGCTATTAAAGATCAGCCCAAATGGGGGGCAGGAAGGGGAGAACCTGGCCCATAGGTTGATCGTACTGACACTTCCATGAATACAAATTGGCCACACCAGAGCCAATCCACCAGCATAACTGAGCAGACAGCTTGGTGAAAATTACTAAATCTTCATCCAAGTGAAGACAGCAGTAAAAAGCCTGTTGTCACCTTTGAGACTCGAATATAATCGTACCACGCTAACCACTAGCACAGTTTTTTCTTTCAGTGCCACTTGACAACAGCTTGGTGCTGGGGATGGAGAACATTTAAATAAAAAACAAATCTAGATTTAGATAATTTTCAGTGAAACCCTGTAAATGTTCCAGCTAATGATGCTGGATCATTCATTGAGAAATGCTGTGTTGCCATCCATGTGACGGAGATGCAAGGACAACTTACTTTTTAAAGTTACAATTGGATGGTTTGTGCTTGTTTTTTTTTTCAGTCAAGTTGATGCATTAGGACTTAATACTACATGGGAATGAACAATAATAATTATTATGCTCTGCAGTTAGAAGTTCCAGTATTTTTGTTTATTTAATAATTTTCTGGAATACTTCACAGACATTGGCTCCCGTTGTCCAAATATTTCATTTAGATTCAACTTTATAGCTGTCCTGAAATGTAACTGGTCATCTGGCCGAAACCAAAAGGCAGCCAATTAAATTCACAGGAAAACATTAATCTGAGCTGAAGAATGCAGAGCACATGTGTGCAATCATTCCTCCTTTTACGTATCCTTTCTGTTCTTCCCCTGCTCCTGCTCCCCCAGCTCCCACCCCCTGCTTCTTGTTTCACCAGTCGAAGGAGAACATGCCAACTCTAACAGCACTGTCTGAGGAAAAGGAAAATTAACATCAGCTTTGCTTTTGTGCATTCAGGACCTGGTCCAAGAACGCCACTCATGTGAATGTGAGTTTTTCTCCTGCTTTTACCAGGCCTAGGATCTGGCCCAAGTGTTACGCTGCTAACACGTATTGGTGCAGGGCGTGAGGATGGAGGAGGCAGGAGCCAGGGCGTGGGTGGCAATGAATGAACCATGGGCTGGAAGGGAGGAATGAAATGAAGAGGGAGGGCTTGCAGGAACTGGGGAGGAGGAGAGGGGAAGTTGGGCAAGCTGGGAGCAGGAGCAAAGGTTTAGGACCATGAGGATACACTCTCGCCTGGGCTGGAAACTGAGACTGGTCTCCTTACTCCTCTGCTGTCAGTAAACATCTGTGAACACCCATTGGAAATCTGTATTTCTTGTCTCCTTCTCCCTTCTGTTTCATTCTGTTAAAAGCATCCCAGCTCTGCTGTGAACTTCAGCCAGGGAGAGATGTGCTGTGGCTGCAAGGGGGTCACGCACCTCCAACAAACCCAGCTGGGGTCACCCTGCTTCCACCTCCTGGCATCTCAGAACAAAAAGGGAAGTGATGTTTTTCCAAGGAAGGGATTGGATCAAAAACCAAACAGACTTATGTCAAAAGGGCATCCAGATGACAAAAGTTAAGCATTTGCCATATGGGAAATACCGCAAAGGATGATACTTGTACTCTCATGTTGAATGATAGCTGTGCAGCACAGGACAGGGTAGTCTGCAGGACTACTGCCTTAGATGCAGCAGAAGGTGGTAAATGGGTGGTAAATAAAGTGGAAGAATATCAAAGTGCCTAGTTAATGCTCATGCCAAAACCAATTCTACCCATTGCCTGTGCTTCAATATAAAAATAGGTAATTGTGTATTCCTCCTTTTGCTGGGGTTCCACACATGGTTCCTAGGCTGGACTTGCATGAGTGCACAGGTCTCATCAAGAGTCTTGGCATGATTTGAGCTTAAGGGTCATCATAAAAATGCTCCACACATTGGAGAATCAGATCCTTGCTGTTGCGAGGCCTGACACTCTCTGGGCATTTGGTTTATCATTTTTAACTGTGAATAGTTACATCGCCAGCTTATGGGTGACAAGTTTCACAGTATGATGTTTCTGTGTCTTTTAGGGTTAGAAGTGATGTCTACATGTATGGAAAACTGAGTGTAATACAGTACACTGATTTATATATACATACATTTGTGCATATTTATGCATGTGCCATATATAGTATTCATGAACACTGAATGAGAGATCATAGAAAAGCTATACTATCCCATCCATAAGGGTCTGTGTGAAACGAGGGACTCTGCCATATAAATACCATGATTACATTTGGCACTTTTAAAACCCCTTATTGATGGATCTCATCAATGTTTATAAATATCTGAAGGGTGGATGTCAAGAGGATGGGACCAGACTCCCTTCAGTGGTGCCCAACAATAGGATGAGAGGCAACAGGCACAGGCTGAAGCATAGGAGGTTCCATCTGATAATGAGGAAAGACTACTTTGATGGTAACAGGCCACTGGAACAGGCTGCCCAGAGAGGTTGTGGAGTCTCCTTCTCTGGAGACATTCAAAACCTGCCTGGACACATTCCTCTGTGATCTGCTCTGGGTGAGCCTGCCTTGTCAGGTGGGTTGGACTAGATGATCTCCAGAGGTCCCTTCCAACCCCAACCATTCTGTGAATCTGTGACACAAAGAAATAAAGTTGAATGGGGAAATATGTCATCTTCTCAACACCAGAGGGAGCCCATCTGGGATATAATCCGCTTACTGTCAAAGGGAATGTGCTGTTTTTCCCTCTGTGCACACGCACAGATGCACACACACACACACTCTGAGGTTATATCAATCACTGCAGATCCACACCACTTACGCGCATGTGTGTATTTGTGTGTATAGCCAAAGTTGTGCGATGTAGTGTGTTTTATGCTTTTTGTTTTGATTTGGTTATTTAATTCATAATTCAGTTGAGATCCAAGATAAAAATGCTAAGTAGTTTTTTGGCTTGATGTCATAGAAAGTTTTAACACAATGCTTTTGCTTATGGCCTCTGGCCAATGTGTATGCCTTGCACGTCATTTGTGGATGCTCTCAAGAAAGAATGTGCAGAATTGCATTTATTTTTTGGCATTGTGGGTTGTATGAAAGCTACTTTAATGCTTATTCTAGGCCAGCTATTCAAAAAAAGTAATGCTACTTGAATTTTATAAACAAGAGTTTAAACAGGGCTGGCTTATGTTATTGTTACTTAAATTTTAGAATGAAGAAGCAACATACTGATCACCAGAAATCAAATTCAGCTTTTGCTTCTAGAAAATGTACATTACAGGTACGTTGAAAGCTTTTCTTACCGTTGAGCACAATTCTTTTTGACAGAAAGCACACAAGTCACAAACAGCATGCAACTCTCATTTAGTTAGCAGTTTTGTGATTGGTTTCAAAGGAAACAGAATGAAGTACAAATGTGAAGGGCAAAATCTACCTAGACTGTAAGTAGGCATTTTGGGGCCACGGGCTTCACTTTCACTCTATAGATGTGAAATTTCCATCTGTAAAAGCTTTCTGACTGGTGTTCTCTGCAGTATCACGTGAAAAATATGGCATTAGCAACTGCATACGAAATGGAATGTTCCAGAAGCTTGAAAGGGAGATGGCAGGAGAGGTAAATGCCTTAGCTGCCTGGAGTGCAAAACAAAGACGATCCATGTTCCACACCTGACTGAGATGTGGGCCTCAGTCTAAGCACGCCTTCTCCACTTGGGAAGTTTTCCCCAAATTGCATGGCAGATGCTGACCTGTTCCTGCAGTTCCAGTTCCTGTCACAACTGGTGGCATCATGAGTGCAATTGTTTCTGAGAAACATCACAGCAGATGCTAGAAACAGAGGGAATTTTTGGAGTGAAAGGTGTATATGTTCAACCACTTGGCCCTCAGACCTTTGTCCTGGCAATCTCTTGTCTAGAAAGGACAAAAAAACTTGCTCAGGATCTTTGGGTTAAAACTTTGTGATGCCCCTCTGTTCACAACCCAAAGCAAGCAGCTCTTTCTCATCTCTGGGTTTTGGCTTGCTCAAAGGAACATTGCTGTAAAATATAACAGACACGAGCTGCTCTAATTTACAGCTGTCTGCAGGCTTCTTAGCAACCAGCAGGCAGGACTGCTAGCTTTCCCATATGTGTTTCTTCCTCCTTCCAGTCCAGCCCTTGGCAGAAACTAAGGCCTAAAGGAAAGAAAGGGAATGGCTTGAGGTGACCCTGTTCAGAGTTAGTTTATTCCTCCTCAAGCAGCCTAGAGAACCCACAGCAGAAAGAGAGGCTAATAACAATACCAACTTGGTCTGGTGACATTGATATCAGAAATGCCTGCAAAAGTGCAATAAATATTGAGGGCAAAGAAATACAGTAAGTAATGTTGTGTGAAATGTAGAGTCCTTTGGACATAAGGAGAGTTGAAAAGCACTGGAGTGGTGTGGACCATTTAGTTTGGAGAGGAACAGATCATGTACTAAAATACCTATTAAACATAAGGTCTGGGAACAGCTTTAAAATGCCATCTATTCAATTTATTTTGGAGTGGCTTTCAAGTGTGAATATAATTAGTTCTTTAAGAAAGGAAAATGAGGTCAGCAAACGTTTTGCTTAAGTAGAGTCTTCAATGACTATGGACCTGGATAGCTGTGCTAACTCATGATTATTGATTTAGAAACAAATACTGACTGCTTTATGTTTTCCTGTGAATGGTTGAAAAAAATCAGCCAGAATAATGTCATGTAATTAAGTCAGAACACAGTATTTTTAGTTGTACCAGTTGAAGAAATTATTGGAATATTTTTGTGTAGTGTGAAAAGAACTAAGAACTCATTTTTTTACCTTAAAACATTCCTCAATCCAGGAACTTTAGTTTTGATTACTTCAAGTGAAGTGTTTTTAATTAAGGTTGAAATGTGAAGATTCCTAAAAGAAATGTTATGGGAGCACTTGTTATTGTCTGATCATTTAAGTACTTATAATCAAAGAGGTTTAGAGTCAAATGAACAGCAAGACATTTGGGTGCTTCCTCTGAATCTCCAAGCTGGATGTGCCTGACATTTTGTAGAATACTACTACCTTGATTTTTTTCAATGTCTGATAGTTTTGCAGTTTCCTAGCTTCCTGTCCTCCAGACTTCTTTTCCAAGTGGCTATTACTTCTCCTTGTATACCTCCACACAAACTGCTTTGAGGAAAGAGCTTAAAATCTCTCAATTGAATGCAATGCTAAGCACTTTGCAGTCTATTTCAGTGATAGAGGAGACTTCCATCAAAAGAAGACTGGAGGATCCTCAGCAGTGATGTTTTTTAAGGACCTGTTGAACAAGCATCTGAAATGAAAAAGATGTAATTGAACCTGTACTTAGTCAGGGAAGAGTTGCAGGTGGTGTCTGAAAAATCCTTTGATTCTTGAAATACTTTATATAATTCTAGAATACAAATAAAGAGTTAAATTCCAAAAATATATATAAGTATCATAATTTATAGTGTGGTACCATAGCTAAAAAATCCGTTTGGAGATGCATCAATCTGCTGCATTGCATGCTTTTTCTTTTTTTCGGAATAGCTGCTGAGGAAAACTTTTCATTTGATGTATTTGTTTAATGATGCTGTTGCCACCTTCGTTAAATCCTCTGGTGTTTTGCCAAAGGATTAACCTTTGGTAATAAACCAGAAAACAGCAAAGGTCTTGCTCTCACTCAGGCTGTGATGCTCCTTGTCAGGTGCTTGCAAGAGGGACAGCAAGGCAACACAGCTTGAAAAGGTCTGAAAGCCTCCCAATTCTGGTTACAGAAGTAGTACTAAAACATAACTTCAGAGATTTTTATGTACCATAGTAGTGATCGAGCACATAAACAGCCTTCAAGACTTCTCGTGTGAGAGTTCAAGTCATATCAAATCAGAGCAGGCCAGCGAGAGAGGATGCACTGGCCATTAACAAAAGGGAGTTAACAAGTGATGAAGTCAGGAATGTGCTGATGTCTTTAAGCTGAATGAGGGGGATAAAATGTGGGAAGTCACAGATTCGTGGAGATGAAGCCACTCATGGGTTAATTAATTGGGGGCAGGGGGACATGTCTGCACATTGCAGAGAGGAAAGGAGCTTCATTTGGTACATGTATAAGTTTTGAGCAGCAGCTACAAAGGATTGTGGAGCTAGAGGAAGGACAGAAGTGTTGGGTACAGCTCAAACTGGCAAGGACCCAAAGAAACTTGTCAGATATTTGTGAAAACAGGCTGCAGCTGCTAGGGATAAGAGTGCTTCACTTCGTAAGCAGCACGCTAGGCCTGAGTGAGATTCCACACTGACTGTCCCCACAATTTCTAACAGGGCTTTGTCTACCACAGGTCAGACTTCACACGTGGGAGTTGATTTTGATAACATGAAATGCCATGCAGTGGGCTTCTCACAGCCTAGCATCTGCCCTGGCCTGGCAATGCCAGGTGAATGGGCTCGGTGAGATTTCTTTCAAGGCCTTACATACCTGTTCCTACATCTTTGCAGAATTAGAATCTCTCTCTTCTCCCTGACTTTTGGCTCTGCAGCAACATCCAGGTAAGCTGTTGCCTGTTAATGGTGAAGGAAAGGAGTTAATTTCACCATAAACTATGTGTCCTGTTATTAAGGAGGTGACTGGTTTGTTTGACCAAGTAGTGGCCGTTCACCTTACACTCAAGCACAATTTTAAAAGGTTTGCTTGCTTGTTCTTCATTCAGCTCCATACTCTTTCTCCTTCTTCCTCTTCCCTTTGAAAACTTCATACTGATAAACTTTATCCCAGAGCTTTATGTTCCTCCCCCAAAGTTATCTGGAAAATTGAGTATTTCAAAACAAATTACTCTGAAAATCTGACTAAATATATATTTCAAAATTAACATGTCCACAGAATTGCTTGGTTTAACAATCCTAAATGTATCATCCACCTTTAGAAAGTATATTTTAATGTTTGTGGGCAAAGGATAATTTTGGAAGACAAGTCATGAAGATTTGATTCAAATAGCATAATAATATCTAGAAAACAAAAGAGAGATGGCATGACTTTGACTTTTAGCAATTTTATAGTGTGATATTTATAACTATTAATGTCCAATCTTGTGTATTTTTAGGTGTTTTAAGACAAAAATATTGTTCTGAGGAAGTTCTAACATATTGTCCTGACCTCAGGTAAGCACCACTAAAGCAAAAGTTTTATCCCACCTCTCAAAAATACGTGTTCATTTTCAAGAGAAAGAAGAAAGGAAAGGAGGGGGGATGGGTTGTTTTTGTGGTTTTACCCCCCAGTTTTGTCCAAGATATTAAATTAAAGCAGCATCGAGGATTATAAAAATTTAGGTATCTGTATGAAACATTCATTCTGTGCAAGGCTGGAGACAGCAAGTGTTCTGCCCATCCTAAGAGTTTCTATCTAATTTGGCCCTGTGAAGAATTTGATAGCTGCTTACCCTGTGAAGTAAGAACAAAGTGTGCTGAAGGTAAAGGATCCCTTTTTCCTGTTTTAAAATATAAAGCAAGCAGAAAAGGAGAACTGGATTTCATTGTTATTCAGTGGTCACATATTGCAGCTATTTACAAACATTTTATAATACACTAAATATAAGTCAGGAACTTTACAGACTGTGGAGATGAATCCTGGTGCTGTAGCTTCATCTGGGATGTATTGCGGTACCTGATTTACACCAGCTGAAGGTCCCTAGTTTTGGATGAGGATCAGGTGTTTCACCTCAACAGTATGTTGAGCCCTGAGAGCTACTTTGTACATTTACAAACTTATTTAAATATTCCCTTTTGGAACATGTTCCTTCTCTCTTTCAAACCTGCTCAAGGTGGAAGAGGGGAAAATACAGAGAAGAGGCTGCTTCTCTGTGTTGTCTAGCCTTCCAAGGGGCACAGTCAGGAGAATATGACTGGAATGTGACTCCTCTTCCCAGCTTCAGAATGGAAAATAAAGGTAGATCTGGATGCAGAAGCATAAGAAGGTGAAATAGTTTTTCCCTTCCCTTCTTTTTTTTCCTTTTCTCAAGCATGTAGTCTCCTTGAACTGAAGGACTGATGTTTTTATCTCCATTTTTCCCTCCACTCCATCATGCAAAGAGTTATTCCAAAATCACTTGGCAGCCGCAAGACAAGCTATTTCCTAACCCTCAAAATAACTCTTGTTTTGAATAGTTCCCAACTCCTTAAAAATGCATCCACATGTATGTGTGTTCTGCATGGGAAAGAAAACTTATGGTAGAAATAAATACTCGCTGTTAATGAATGTGAAAATCCTGTTACAATCATTATTAAATTCAGACTGTTTCTGTGTGTAGAGTCCTAGGCGTTAATCAATATCGATTTGTGATATAAATTATACAAGCACTAAGGTAAATTAGCAATCCAGATCCCAAATTCCTGCCACCTAGACAGAAAGGGTGAGTCTGTTAGACCCCCACGTTCAAGCAGCGAAGGGAATATTTTTCCTTGCCACAGCTTGAAAAGGCCAGTTTAACACTTCTAGCTGGCGGCCACGTAAACAGAAACAGGAAGGCTGACCTATACAATACAAAACAATGTAATGGGGTTGAAGTTTACCCAGTTTTGCTCAACAGCCTTGCTTCACTGAGGGTCAGTGCATGTTGTTGAACACTTCTCTTACAGTTCATCTGCTTGTGGACTGCTTGAGCACACGCTTGCCAGGAGGCTTCTTCCTAGCATTGATCAAGAGTAAGCTTAGTAACTTCATTTACACTATAGTTGCATCCACTCCCTGCTAGTTTCATGAAACTGGAGACAATTTTGGTATTCACCTCTGAAAACTCATGAAAGACATTACAGCAGAAGAAACGATACCAGTAAAGTTGACCTCGGAAAAGACATCTATACTAGGTGAAAATCAGGCATTAGCAAATAAGGCCGGCTTTTTTGAATCTATGTATAGCATTTCTTTTCCGAAGAACAAAAGTTATGAATAACCTTACCAGTACTTACGTAGTAGAAAACGTCTCCCCTCTTCAGGACAGTAAGTGGAGATATTAATTGCTAGAGAATGATGACATGATAAAAACATTCTGAAAGTGCACGTTTCTCAACTAGTTATTGTCTACTTTCTAACCTCTCACCTTCTGCTTGAAGACAGCCTGGGGAGAAAATAAAGCTGTTGTTGCCCTTACTCATCTGGGTTTGTTACTATCTGAGTCCTATCACCCTCTTCCCCTTTGTGAATCCTGAAGAATTTGAAGAACTCCACACTGCTCAAGAAGAGAGAGGCTTCCACATGTGTTGGGGTCCCATTCACAAGCACATTTGAAAATTAGCCTTATTGCTGATTTCAGCAGATCTCCAGCATACAGACTTCTTGTTTCTGCTTAGCTGCTAGCAATTCACTGATAAATAAAATGTACTCAGGTTATGTGAATGCTAATGACATGGTAAGGCCAGTTCAAATTAAAAAGTGGTAGAAAGTAGAGTTAACTAAGTAAAATAAAGAGCCAGAAAAAGCAGTAAGTGATAAGCAAGTGTTTGATTGTTATGCATCACTGAACTGGAAAAGTTGAACCATTTGACCTCTGGAGGTCTGTTCCAACCTGAATTATCCCATGATCCTAAAAATGTCTGGTTTTTTCATCCTGTAGTATTGTCTCCAAAATAAAATGCCCATTCCGGCACCTCTGCTTGCTCTTTTCTTGCTTTCCAGTACTGCAAGTACAGCAGTAAAACCATTCTGCTCTCTGCACATAACTTGGGCAAGGATTTTATACTTAAAGAAGATAACAGATTTGATGAAGAAATTCAGAAACACACAACTGACAAATGAAATAAACAAGTTTATCTTATTTCCTGCATGGAAGCATAAAAAGCGAAGTTTCAAAAGAAACAACTTTAAAGCAACAGAACATGTAAGAACATGTGATTTAAATGAGTTTATGAAGTAAAATTTAAATATAGAATTTTAAGTTCTTTAGAGGTTCTGGGTCATTTTGTTCAATGACAGAAATTATTTAACTTCTTTAATAATTTTATTGTGTTAGTTAAACAAACTGAAATATAACAAAATAGATAAAAAGAACAAAAAGAAAAGCCCAACAACTTAAATCCATCAACACCCAGCAAAGCAGTCCCAGACTATCACTGTCTGGGCCAGTAAAACTAACATCAAAATAAATTATGAATTAAGCAATGCAACTGTCAAATCAAGACCAGGCAAATTACCAGTCTCTCTTCTTTGAACTCTGTTCCGGTTATGATGATTTTACCCCCTGGAACCACATCAAGCAGTGGTATTACACAACAGACACTAGGAGAGTGCTCTTGATGAGCAGAAGTTGGTAACTTTTCTTTCCTAGAAGTTGTCTTTTCAGAACTCCATGGTCTATTAAGACAAGCCATTAACCCGGTCCTATTTCAGTCCTTCTTAACTTGTGAAGTGTGTCTTACAGATACAGGGCTAAGGAACTCAAAAGCATCATGGTGAGGCATGAGAAGGCAACAGCATGTTGTGAGTGAGGGGCAGGCTGAGCTTTCTCTGGTGAATGCTTAGGATGGTTTCAAATGCATTGAGAGATCATTCAGCCATGGACATAGGTCCTTTCCATTTCCAGCTGTGTTAAGGGAGATGGGATCTGCCCTTGTTGTCTTCCAGGTGCTCATCACCGTTCTTCTGCTAGAAGGTACGCTACTTTCAGGTCTTCTGGTGGTCCATCTTGTGTGAGCACTTCCCATGAAACAGGCTAAGTTAGCAATAACATATATGTGAAACTACCAGTTTTAATTTGGCTATCCTAAGTAGTTCTGGATGAGAAGAATTCACTGGACAGCCTGGTAGTAGTTTTATGATGGCAAGGACTTAAGACTAGATTGGAACTGTCATCTCTGTAGGGAACAGCTGAAGCTGTTCCGAGGCTGAAGAAGGAGTGTTTGAAGTATTATCTGTTGTGATGGGAACTTTGACCCTCATACAGACCTGTAGCAGTTCCATAACAAAAATTAAAGTGTATAAAAAGACTGGGAGATTTCCCAGCTACAGATAAATCAACATCTAAAAAGAAATCCAGAAGACAAAACAAAAAGGAAGGAAAAATATGCAGTTCATGAACTCCAGCTTTCACAGCAGTTGATACTCTCTTAGAATATCTCTTGGAGCTTTATTCGAAAAAGAGACAATGCTGGCAAGTTCCTACTAGTAGTGGACCCACCACAAGTGAGGAAAGATTGGGCAGCTGTTGGCACAGTTTCTTTAGTGAAATCTTGAAGTTCTTTTCCCTAGGAGGCCCATGGAAAGATTGAGTGACAGAAGCATTTCTCATGTATGGGGCTTCTTGGCCTTTCCCTGGTCTCTTACAAACAGCTCTCAGTGTACTTGATCTTCCTCCAGACGTATGAACAAATCAGTTCCGATGGGACAACATGGGAGCTATGCAACTTTATTTAATTGGGTTCAAGTGTGATTTCCTTGTTTATTGCCTATTTTGGGTAAATTCACACCAAACCAAAACTTTTCTCTCTTTGTATCAGAGCACATGTGTCTGTGATCTTCCCCTCCAAATACCAGAAATGTAGACACTGAACACCCGCATCCCTGAAGAAGCCAAGATGGTTTTATCTGAGTGACAAGGTCCAGGGATGATAGTACATTGCCAGGTTATGCAAGGTCCAGTTCACATATCCAATTAAAAAGTGGGCTTTTGTCAACAACTGACCACTTAACATTCATTTATCAGTGGAGATAAAAGTTAGTGAACCAGAGAGCTGACAATCATCTTTCCATGTGGAAGGCAGCATTGCATCAGACAACTGATCTGGAGTCTCAGTACAGAAATGTTGCTTTAAAATTTCTAAGATGAAATGCAGTTAAGTAAATTTATCTCACCCTGGTGTATTATTGCTCTCATCATGCATGAGGTTCATTTCCTCTCCTGGAATTCAGATGTGCAGCAGCAGGTTACACAGCCCTGGCTTCCATGAACCCCTTGGCTTCTCTTAGGATACACATCTTCATTTTCAACAATGTTGTCATGTTTCTTCCTAATCCAGGCCACTGTGTCTGCTTACTAACTAATAGGAGGTATTTCCTCAGGACAGTTCTTGTCTTCATTAGTACGTTTGCTGGTTTATCTCAGACCTGCCAAAATAAAGAATGCATAATAAATTTCAGAATAAAAGCCCTACATGTTTTTAAACTTCATCCTTATAATGAAGAAGTGATGTCTTGGTTTTTGACCTCTTATGTTCTCTTTTGGAGGCACAGTTTGAACATGCCAAGAACCGGAAACAATGCAGTCATTAACTGATTAAGATTTAGTAACTTCAGACCATGAATAAGCTCAAAATATTACTTGACCCTTTTGTGCTTGTCTTCCCCTCCAGGTGCCATGCTTCTGTTGTGTGCCCAACAACTGAATGGGTCAGGCCAAAATTTAGTCCTTAGCAACCTCAATAAAGGGTCCATGGCAAAGACCCATGTGGATAACATGATAGGCAGCATTTAATCTTTCAAATGCTAAAGCTGGTACAGTCACACTATGTAATAACAAAGTACTGTTAAACTAAAAACCGTCAGTGAGAAAACTGAGAGTAACTGGGACGTAGGGAGTTTTAATGAGAAAACTTTGAAATAAGCTGTGACAGATCAGTCCTGTAGTCCTTTTCTAAAAGGCGTTCATCCCACAGCCAACGGAAATGTTACCTGATTGAGGATTGTGCACTCTAGTATGACATCAGCAGCGTTCTTGGTATTTATAGTCCTGTAAATTATGGATATGTAGACATTTATCTTTCCTGGAGCAGATTCAAACCTGGCGTAAGCTTGCTAGGCTTGCAGCTGGGTAGACTTGGCCCTTTTTCTCCTACACAGATCCTGCTCCAGAAAGGCAGTTAGCTCTTTAGGACAAGAATAATCTGATTATTTTTACTGAAACCTGTGCGTTTGAGTTTAGGCATGTGTTAGACTTAAAGTGCCCTTGACAAGGATGTGATTGTTCAGTTTACTCTTACTGATAAATAAAAATATAATTGTATCTGAAACTTTCAGCTTTGGATGCAACCATTTCCTTTCTGCTTCAAACTGATACTACCACACAAGAACAGCTAGATGTCTCACTAGAACAAACTCTGAAAAACTTTTCCTTTCCCAACTAAGATCAGTTATGGATTGTTACTAGCTATATTTTTCCCCAATTCACAGCTTCAAGCTTCAAAACATTTTAAAACAAACAAACAAACAAACAAAACAGTCACCAAGAGAGCTGGTTGGATAGGGTAAAAAGTAAGTGGTGCTGTCTGACTTCAATGTAGATTGTTCTGGAAAAAAAATACAGAGGGAAAAATCACCTATTGTTATCTGGATCGTTTGCTTCAGTCCATTCTGTACAGCATGTAACACAAGGAAGTGAAAATCTCTCTGAAAAGAGAGCAGTTACTATTTTATGTGAAGCTCCATGCACTCATGATCGTTCTCAGAAAATTTTGCTGTAGAAAGACTGGAGCTTTCCATCTTTCTATTGACTGCAATCAGTATTGTGTCTGGTTCTAAACAATGGGTGCTATTATGTTACTTCTTTACAAGCTATCCAGCTTGCTCTTATTAACCTTTAAGAAATAAATACGTGGGCAATAAACAACCTCACAACCTTGAGAAGTGGTTCGTCCCCAGAGAGTCAAGCTTTAGGATGGATAATGAATAAAGAGCTTATCAGAATCTTTGTAACATATTAGAAACATTCTCCAGATTACCTATAAAATTCATTAGAGACTAATGACCTGCACTGAAGCCTGATAAGACAGAAGCTCAGGAAAGAGTTGAGAAAAACATGATCTATCAGAGTCATGGAAGTCAAGGGTTTGGAGTAAAAGAGTACTAAGTCTATAAATAGAGAGCATTTCTATTTGGAAAAAATAGTGAAAGGGGGGGAAAAAGAAAAGGTTTTCTCATGGAGTACAGAAAAAATCTTAGAATTCTTAATGCTGCAGATATTCAAGGTGAGAGCTTCAGCACCAAATGGTATACTCTGTAGGCTATATCTATGTTGCTGAGTAAAAGAAGGTCAGGAATCCAAGAAGTATGCACAAATTTGTGTCTGCTCTGCCCAGGCCTTGCTTGCTCTGGATTAGATGGACCACATCCACATGTCATAACAGTTCCATGGGTCCCCTATGGCCATAAAATATGAAAAATACAAAGGTCCTTTTGTAAATGCTTTTTCACTTCAGGGGTCCAAAATGTTGTGATGGCCACCTGACTGGTGGTCAGGCATGGTATATCCTGAGGCATTTAGGAGTTGTCCCTGGAGTGAAGAGCTGACACAACTGTACCAGGGCACAGCCCTGGAGAAACCTCACTGGAGCCACCTAAAACCAAAAATAGGGAATGAGCAAGCAATTAAACTGTGTGGATGATCAGGCGCCTGCCTTGACCTCACCTCTTGGCTGTTGATTATTTCATAGCCTGGTCATCCTTTCACAGACCACGCATAGTTGAGTGACCTGCTATAAACTGTAAGCCTAGGTCTGTAACTGAGTAAATAAGAAAGAAGTCTGGTGGTTTGCTTGTTTTTGTGTTTTATTGGTGTTGGTTTTGTTGTTTGTTTGTTTTAGCATAACAAAGCCACTGTGGAAAGGGAACATGTGCATTCTCCAGGCAGCATGGACACGAGTGGGATTGCACTGACTGACATGAATGCAGTCTTTTTGTGCTGAATATTAGGTATGGATCTAAACTTAATATTAGAGCAGGACTACATAACTTATAAAGCTTCCTTAAAATAAGAGAACATAGGTGGTTCATAGGTCTTGGGCTGGCCCACTTTAAAGGAATTAACTACCTCTCTATGGTATCGATGGAAGAAGAAAGTTTTACTAGGATGGGCAATAGAAGTGTATGTCTGGAAGCAGACAGAGATGCCAGGAATGAAAGCTTATGATTGAAAAATGCATGAAAATTCATAAACTGAAAAGAGGTCATTAAAAGCATGAAGCAGTAACTGTAAAACAAACATTAAAATGCCTAATTAATAACATTTAAGAGGATAAATTGCAAAATAAAGAGTAATTTTTCTACTCCACTTTTAAATTAGGGAGAAAATACAACTTGGAATCATTAGTAATTTCTGAGTTGCTGTATTTTGTAGGGAATTATCAGTTGTGATAACTAGATGGCTTTGCCTTTAATGCTTTGAGGTCTTTAAGAGTCAAAGATAGATTTGGCTTACAAATTACTCTTTACCACTCTAAGGATTATTTTGATCACTGTTAATGGAAGTTGTTGTTGTTGCAGATACCAATGCCAAACTTCATAATACAGGTAGTGAAAACACAAGGTTGGCACCATTAAGAAGTGATGAAATTACATAGAACTGAAGTCCAGATGCAATTGCAAAGCCAAGCAGGGGTCATGATTTTGGAAAACTGAAACCACAGAAACCCTCAACTAGTAAAGGTTTTAATTACACTCAGTTCCACTTACTGTTTCGTATGTTTCTACCAGTGGCACTGACTAGATATAGAGGTGCAGTTTCCCTCTGAGATTCATGTTCATCAGCAGTATTGCTAGTGTCAATCCATATGATCAAATTTTATTCCTCAGTTTCCCATTTTCCTTGCAGAGAGTGAGTGAGCCCTTCAGGTATTGATTAGTTTCTTAATTTTTAGAGGTAATTTTTTTGCTGTGTTAAGTAGAACTTTTTCCACAGAAAATATAAATTTTGAGAAGCAGCCATCTGCTCCTGAAATAGGAGCATACAGCGAATAAGAATACACTGTGACATCAGGAGATTTCAAGTTGGTGTGGTGGGCTCTAGCTGCATGTACACCAAACCAAAATAAGCCTGAAGTACCACAGAAGGAGCAATCCTGTGCTGTCCTGTCCCTGCCACTCAATTAAAAAAAAAAAAAAATTAAAAAAAGTTTTAATTTGTATTTGATTTCTGTTGTATCTGTGGTACAAAAATTGAAGATATTCTTGGGGTATGAAGAACAGAACTGTTTTATTTTAGCTGTGACCTCAGCTAATGTTGGCTCAAAATGTTAAAGTGAACATACAACAAAAGCCCCAGTACAGATTTTAGCCTACTCTATTAGAAACTGAATCCGTATATGCCTGAGTAAAATGTGAGTTCAAAACATTCACTCATGCCAGTTGGGCCTCTTTTTTCCTCCTTCCCTGTTGCAAATACGTTCACTAAATGAAAGGGGACACTTATACTGCCAGTTTTCACAGTTATGATTAAATCTTCACACAACCTCCAGTGGAAATCCAAAACCTGTTTCTGCAGATGTGGAATAAACAATGTTTACCCAAGAGTGTTTCAAAGACAAGTGGTTAATGCATTAAAGCAATGACTTTGGGGTTCGAATTAGTTTCGACCTTCTTCTCCACAAACAGATAACTGCAATACAGTAGTGGCAATGCCAGTAATTGCAGAGGTGCCTTTGATGATATCTGTGATGCAATGGATTTTACTAAGGGAAAAGTAAGACATGAATAGGAATTCTTGACAACCAGCATTTGAAGAGGTGATCAATTTTTATGCAGTAAAGTGCTCTAGTGTGTCCCATTCTGTTTCATTTATTCATCATCTTGAAAAAAGCTATTTGGCCAAATTCATACTGCTAACATAAATTCTAGCTATGACATCAGAAAATATATTGTCTCATTGATTTTATATTCCTTAGGCTGCTCAGTTTTTGGGTTGGAAATTGCATTTTCTGATGTAGAAAGAAACAAAATGCAGAAGTTTCAATTCCTAATTGTCTGATTCTCATTTTGGAATAAACAATACTAAGAAAAAGAGTATGCACTGGCCAAGCCATGACTCACTTTCTCAAGCTGAAATAAGTTCCTTGTGTGAATCCATATCTACTAACACAAATGGTAAGAAACTTCTGACTAGAAGAGAGCCAAAATTTATTCATGACCTTCTTAGATTATTATTGCTATAAATAGAGTAAATGTGAACTTTTTCATGTTTTAATCATCAGGATATTAAGACTACAATTTTTGAATCTGTTTTGTGTCCAGATGCCTGGAAGAGTCTGAATCTTGCTAAAACTTCATGGCCCCATGCATGTAGATAGCAAAGGGCCAGGATCCCAGTCCCTGGGTACAATGTACATTGCAGCTTATCCCATGCGCAACTGCACTGACACCAGGAGTAAGGGTTGCAAAACCTTATCCAAATGAGATTTCTGGATATTTTGTGGGAATTAATTAAATCAGTCTTCCCACTTCTTTCCCTGTTTTCAGTTTTCAGTCATTACTATAGTGCTCATTTCACTGTGTGTTCTGGAAATTCTGTTTATATTTGACGTCTTTTAAAGAGCTGCAGAACCCTAAACTCTTACTTCTCCCATGCCATGGCTGAGAACACTGACAGCATAACAATCCAGCCAGTTTCTAGGTTGAGGGTGTGATGATGAAACGCATTTTGCTAGAAGACAACTTCTCTTTCCCCAGTACCTCTGCTATTCATTCATGGTGACAGAGAGATGCAAATTGGCTTCAAACCAATTTTACTCTCACTTATTGGAGCAAACTTCTCAGGATTTGTACAGGTGGTCTGTGGGAATGATTTTGTTAGGAATATTTGAGGTCTGTATGGGAATATAGCGGAAGATTTGGCGAGGAGGTTAGTTAAATGTAAATACGCTCAAGTGACTTACACCTGTCTGTCGAAAAAGCACATATATCACACTAATTGTTTTACTGACCTTGTGTGCTTGATGAGTACAGCCTCTGTGTTAGACAACATAGGCCTGTGAGAAACTCTAGACACCTTATCACTATGTCTGAGATTCCTGCTTTGTTGTGAGAAAGAGTGGGAGGCTGAGCCCGCCTGAAGCCTTGAAATACAGGCGAGCTCAGCAGGCCCGGTGATCTTCCAGCAGGACTGAATTTACCAGCGCCTGTGTCCCCGCTTGTGTCACCTCTGCCTGGGAGCTTAGGTGTGGCTTCAGAGATTCCCCCAGTAGAGAGGTAACTAAAATAAAACTTGCTCTTTGCAAATGCATCCGTGGCCTCTGGCTCTTCTTGTGATGTGCCTGCGTATGTGTACACAAGGTCCAAAACCACTGGGAGAAGCAAGGATGTGCTTTTGGCCATTGCTGAAGACTACTGAGTACTTTTCAAGGGCACCTTTACACCTGATGCTGCAGATCCTTCAGCTGGCTACAAGAGAACTGTTACATTACGTAGGGCAGTACAACTCTCTATAATCAGACTAGGTGAGGTCTCCAGAGAGTATGTTTAACCATGATGCCATGATCTATTTAGCTGAGCTTTAAATGATGTGCCTGTACAGTTGAAATTCTTGGAGCTAGTACAGTCAGCTCTAGGGTATTGACTGCACAGGGAGGATTGCTTTTTAACTTTTTTCTTTTATTAAATATAAAGCAAAGTATAAACAATCAAGGGATATTGATATACTTTCGTAAGTGAGAAATTCAATAGTCTCAAGAGTAGAGCCAGATAACTCACCAAGTCCTGATACATTAAGTACATCACTCCCTGCAACTTTCTGCTTCTGCAGCACAGCTGTTTGGTCCAGCTATCACAAATACATCCTTAAGACTGAGAAACAGTGAAGTCTGAATTGCAGGATGTTTTGGTGCTTGTTGCAGGAGTTTCAAGGTAATTCTTTAATACAATAACTCCACTATTCATTTGTGATCTCTGGAAAGGCATTTCCTAGACTCTGTCCCTTGAAGGGCACAACCTTACCTAAGCCTGACGTCCTGCATGCCCTGTCATGTGAGAACTTATTGGTAAGCCTTCCTGAAAAGTCAAACCAAAGTTTGACTTTCAAAGTTTTTGAAAAATCTACCCTTATCTTGGCCTAAATATTTTCTAGTAACCCACTTGTAGGGGCAATGGCAAGCATGAGATTGGCAGCGGAAATTCGACTGGCCTCCCAGCCACATGTCAAGGTTTCTATCAGTTCTTTCCAATAGGTCATGAACTATTCTTTCCTTCCATCACATATACTCACCCACATTCACACTTGGGTACAGCAAAGGCCAATATATCAATGCAAGTAATTTCAGATTAAGAATCTCAGTCTTCTCTGGCTCTATAGTGTAAGTTCCAATGCAAAATGTACAGAACACCCACGTAACCCATAGCTTTTAGATCTCAAAGTAAATGTTTTCACATAATCATGGATTGCATCCAAGCAAATGTCTGTAAGATGACATTTCTGGAAGCTTTTGCATCTTTACATTATATTTAGTTTACACAATATACCGTACAACTGGAAAAAATGGCCATATGAGCCAGACCAACATTTGACCTCTTGTAGAGTGCCTTTGAGAAAAGGCTATTTCTCTACCCTTCTCTACACTAACACCTTTTACATCAGACAATTTCCAAATCAGGAATTTCTTTGAAGTTTCTGGTCTTTCTTCCATAGTTTACTTTTCAAAACATCACAAGGCCAGTGGAATTCTTGTATTCGTGTGCTGGGGGCCCCCATGCAACCCAGCCTGGATCAGAGTTTCCCTCTCTTTACGTCCACCTTATTTTACTCTCTCTTCAAGGCACTCCTGTTCCAGTCTGAGTCACTGGGAGTCCCCAGAGTTTCTGGATGCAGTTGAAATTTGGACCTCCTGGCCCTACCATCATGCAGCCTTTGTCCCCAAGGCACCTTCTACCATGTTTCTCAATAGAGCTCAACACAGTCATCGCTCTGGAGCACCTTTGGTGTAAAGGGAGAAGGGATGCTTGTCCCTGTAAAGGGCCCTAGTTCTACATGAAATTGATCCAAAAACATTTAGGGGAAGGGAACCAACATGTTTCTACTGGAAATGTATCAAAGGACAAAATCCAGCACCTTCTATCATCTGGCTTTCTAATACCATACATGCTGTTTCCAGGGCTTCTGTCAAAATAGGCAGCAGGCTGTGCTCTTTGTGGGAACTGCTGCGAGGAGGGCATGACAGGGGAAAATCATTTCCTTTTGAGTGCTTTTGAGTATCCTGTGGACCCTTATCCAATGCCCACTGAAGGCATTGGCAGTCCTACCAGAGGGACTTTAATGCTTTTTGGATCAGGCTTCAGCCTGTTCACACATCAGCAAAATGATTTTTTGAATTTCACCAGTTTTAGAGAAACTGCTGTGGTGCCATCTGGGAACAAGGAGAGGGAACACCTACATTTCCTGAGCATAGATGGAGGATTTTTTTCCTCATTCATTTTAAGATGCTGTGAAACCGAGAGATGCAAGAAGAGCCAGTTATATCTGTCTGCTCAGATATCTGAAAACACAGCTTATCTTTAGTTTTTAACTTTTATATTTTGGTTTTAATTTTTCTTATATTTCTCAAATATATTGTTTCATGAGAAGAATAAAACAGATGGAACAGAGATCTGTGTCATTTTCAGATTTTTTTTTTCCTGTGCAGTAGTCCCTAGTTTGCACAAGACAAGATGTCTTTCTGATGGGAACTGTAATTTATTTTGGTCAAAGGAAGAAAAGTAAGGAAAAGTAGAAAAGATAGAAAAAGATAGATGAGACAGCATGTTGCAGATATGAGAAGCTGAGTGACAACTAAAGAAATTAGCTTTCTAAGAAAAAAATTGACTATGGTTCTTCTCAGAATAACATGGCAAGTGCTGATTGCAAAATATGGGCTCTTTTACTTGGTTTCTACATAAGATTTAAATGTATGCAACATTCCTTTGTCCATGCCTGCAGACTGATACTTCTTGAAATGAAGGTTATTTTGCAGTGTCAGTTTTTATTTTGTCCAGTCTCTGTATGTTTCCGGGCTCAGCTGCTCCTTACAGGGTGTCTCATGGGACAAGGTCCCAGGAAGCAAAGTCTCAGTTGTCCACATCTCCACCTGAGACACATCAGCAGAGTCCCCAAAGCCACCTGATCCAGATGCATAACCCTGAGCATACGCTCAAATATTTTACACCTCAGTTATGAGATCAGGACAGGGGTGGCTTAGTGAAGAGCTACTCTTTGCGCAATGCAGAAGCATAATCTGGATGCTAACTGCATCCAGGCCCAACCTGGTCTAATGGCACAGCATGGGCCTAGAAATCTGTGACCCACTTGTGCAGTTAAGTAAATTGATACCAGTGGAGTAGACAATACTCAGTTACACTCCTTTGTCTCCAACAGGACAAA
Organism: Patagioenas fasciata; assembly: GCF_037038585.1. Lineage (NCBI taxonomy): Eukaryota > Metazoa > Chordata > Aves > Columbiformes > Columbidae > Patagioenas > Patagioenas fasciata. The sequence continues at coordinate 66,830,376 of NC_092522.1, forward strand.
CAGGGCAAAGGAAACACTTGTCCTTCTTCTTTACATGCTCCAGATGTGCAGATAGAGAAGGTCCAGAAGCAGCCAATAGAAAAAAGATTTGCATTATGAAGAGGGTTCTTCAATGTACCGTGAGAGACAAGGTTGGGCATCAGCCTTCTCCTCAGGAGTAGCATAATACAATTTCTTTTCTCTACCTAATCAACTATTTCCATGAAACTTGAATTTTTTCTTTTTGTCTGTGAAGTTGCTGCTGCTTGGTCATACTTTGTTAAAATTGTTAAAGGGATTCAACGGCTAAAGGCAAGGGATTGAGCAGAGGTATACACACTTGCATATGCACATACACAGAAAAACAACGTGGTGTAATATTGTAAACCTTTTCTTCTTAGAAAGACTGGCAAAAAATGGATTTTGCTGCCCAAGGCTAGAGATTTAGCATCGCTCACAACAAATAAGATCGCTTCAGCAAGGAGGCAAGAGTAAAACAATGATTATGCTGTGTTTCCTCTCCAGTAAACATGCAAATTAAAAATTTGTTTCAAATTTTTAAAAAAGCAAAACCAGCAAGCCTTTTGAAGAGGGCATCATGAAGATAGAATGTTAGTGACACGAATTGTAGTCAAGACAGAGCTTTTAAGAAGCTGAAGTATTTATAAACTGTCCTATAAACTGATAAGACTGCATGATTTTATGCACCATAATTGCTCTTCTCTACATCCCAGGGACCACAGAGGGGAATGTGAAACTTCCGATCGAGCTATTTGTCAGTGTAAGTGAACATTTAACAGGAAAATAAAATAGTTAACAATCTTTAAAATAAACTTTAAAACTTTAAAGCAATGGGTGTCTTTAAAAACTTCAGGAGTGGACTCTTTATGGGAAACTCAGAATTTAAAAAAAATGTTTGGAGTAAAGTCAAATGTTATGAGCAGTGCTCTGCAGTAATGACACATATCAGCAGTATTTGTAACCAGCAGAACAATGTGATAAATTTTAATCACAAGGGACCAGGCTTTGTGGGAAGTGCCTAATACACAGACATCCTTTATAGGTTTCCAGTTATGACCTATGTCTAAAAGACATTTTCATGATAACTAAGGAAAGTAGATGGATTGTCTTCCCAGAGTGTTGAAGGTCCTGTTTGTTGTCATCCGCAGCTCCTATAAAGACCAGAGATTTCCAAAGGTACTCTTCTGTCCTGCTATCAGCATGCAATACCGCAAGGATGGGACTATCCAAGATAAAACATGCCAGAGACATGTACTCCTCAGGATTTCCTGTGGGAGTATGACCAAAAGAAGGCAATATTAATAAATATAAATTCTGGAACATTATTACCACTAGAACTGTGTCATGTATTTTACCCTTGAATTCTTATAACCCCTCTAGTTTTCTCAGGCAGTTCAAGCATTTAACTGCAACTAGTCAGAGTGTTAGAACTCCCCACCGGGACGATTGTTTTCAAATACATTAAAGGCTCAAAGACTTTGATAGACATGCCGAAGCAAGGAGTTTAGCTTGCTGAATGTTTTAACTCTTTGAACTAATGTGGGATTTGGGAGTCCCCCTACTCTTGGACCTTGAAGATACTTACAAAACAGATGCAATCTGGAAGCAGATTAGTGCCAAAAATATGTACACTCCTCCCTTTGAGGATGCTGGTTTTTTAATTTTTTTTATTTTCACTTACTTAGAAGTGGTAGTTAGGGAGAACATAACAAACACATTGTTTTTCTTGAGAAGGATGAATTAAGGTAGGGAATGAAGCCTCAGTCAACCACGAGCATCATTAAATATCTGAAATGAATTCACCTATTTTTAAAATCTTCAGAGGTATATTTTGTTTCTGTGCTCCTCATCAAGGGCATTTCTTGGCAGACAAGTGAAAAGACCAGTGCTTGGTGGTTGGGTTGCTGGTCCTAGAAGGAAAATGAAACAGGGAGCAAGAAAAAAATCTTTAAATATGCTGATCTTATGTGAGTTTTTGGCCAAAGCTTGGTATATGATGCAGCATAGTGTGTAATATCATTCTGTTTACAGGAACCTTCAGGACACCTTCTCTTCAAGGTTTATTTTTCAGAAATTGTTCAGATTACACAACCATTTGGGCATCCTCTGCCTCAACAGAGTAACAGTCTGGTTTCCAGTCTATGTAGATGGTTGTTTCAGAAACTCAGGCAAACATTGGTTCTGTAACAGTCCTGCCTTGTACTGAGTTTTTGTTAACACAGGGGCAGTGGCAGTTCTGCGATCTTGCGTGATTTGGGGTGGTTTCCACCAACTCCTCCTATCTCCACTTCCTTTCTAATGCAGGACAAATCACAAAAGGCAAATGACAAAGGTAGTTCACATCAAGTCACGCTAGCTCAGTGAAACAGTAGCTTCTAGACAGGAAACCTGGTTTAAAAGACAGCTGTGAGTGGGTGGATCACACTCTAATATTGTCTCAGCTTTGTTGAGAATATCTTTCTTCATAATTTACTAGGAAAGAGCTGATTAAATGTCTGTGCAAATACATTTGCAACAGGCTTTGTCCTACTCATTCCAAATGGAAAATTAAAGCCTGTCTTTCAGGCAATGTAATATTTTGTTGTTCAAATCAGAGTGTGCTATTTTTTTATGAAAAGAGCTGCAGAAAGCAAATAAAAGCTGAACTCTAAATAAATATAATACACATAAATGCTTTCAGAAAGGAGCTTTCATGATTTTTGCTTTCACAAAGATCCTATGAACTCTATAAAACATAAACAATACCTCATAATGAAACACTGTTATTTCAAAGTTGACATCACAAAGCGTGACTTTTTGATTGGGATTAAATTTAGTTTATTTGAAGGTTTTAGTATAACTCCTAAGTTATCTAGAACACAAGATAAACATAACAAACATAACATTTATCTTACAAATAAAAGTGATGATAAGTATAATTTAGATCGTTAAGAAATATCTTTCTTTCTTAAATTCTTTGTACTATACATTTGAGAGCATTTTGTGTATAAGAAGGTCACTGTTATACACGTTAAGCTCTCTCTTGTTGTTTATATGCAATTTTGTACAGTACAGAGAGGGAAGAATAATGTAAAAAAAAATCATACCCACATGGCTAAAAATCAACAAGTCAGGACTCATACATGAGAAACACGTTTTTGCCTTGACTAGCTTTCGGAATAGTTTGAGAATGTTCAGCTTCGATTGTTGAGAACAGTGCTGGGGTCTCGTGAAATTAATACCTGGCTTCAGGTATCCTGATGGTATAAATCTCCAAACAGCAGTCTTTGGTTAGACTTCAGTCCAGACAATAGCTCCTTGTATCTTATATTCATACCTGTAACTGCAAGTTAGGAGAAATGTTGTGGTGGGCAAAAATGACTTTTCATAACCTACATGTTAAGAAAATGAATGAATCTTTACACAATGAGGAGCTCAAACTAACACCAGTGCCAGAACTCTGTTTCTCGATTTCTTAACCTGTGCTATAGAATCCTAGCATTATCAAAATACAAAAAGAGAGGTACAATCTGAGATAATAATAAAACCCAGACATCTTTCTCCCTGAATTGAGACTGCATTAACCCTGCACCCAAAAATGAATCACTTTCAGGTTTGGAGTAACTTGGTGGTAAAGATTTGCAAATTATGTAACTACCCAAGACTTCCCTTAAGTATCTGGAATCAGTTTTAACACATTACAGGAAACCTCACATCTCACCTTGTCTGATTACTCAATAGTTATGTTAATCAAATACAGGTATCTAATATTTTTGCTATAGTATCTGTTGCTGAATGCCTAATATCCTTATAATAGGGCAAGAATTAGATTAGAAGAACTCACTGCTGTATAGCAATATATTGAAAAGTTTACTTCCCCATCCTTTAGCTTGGACAGACTACAGTACAATTAAAAGTTGTCTAATCCAGGATTGCTTCAAACAACCATTCAAATGGTTTCTCCCAGGAAAGAGCCTAACTGGACCTAAGTTTCCTAAGTTTCCTCTCTATGCTCAGAAGGGAAGAAAAGCTCTAAAATCCATTGTCCAAGTATATCCTAATGGCTGTTTATGACTATTTTCTACTTGTCAGATCTGTAACATAGAGAAAGAAAGGCAGAAATTTGTTAGCAAGAAAATAGGGTGAAAGTGCATTAATGATAACCTCAAACAGCCAAATCTGCAATTGAGTTTTCCTGGTTTTGAGTGTATCATTAGCCTGCAAGTATACACACTAACTTGGCACACAGTTCTTATGAGTCAGATCTAAGGTGATTGTCTATGTCTAAAAAGACTAGTTGTTTTTTTCTTCCTTAACAGACTAAAATATATCAGAAAATTTCTTATACTTTCCAGATATTAAATATATATATATATATGTATATATATATTCAGCTAAGACCAAGCAAATGACGGGTCTCTACTTCTGTCCTCTTTGCTGTAAATACCGAAGTATGGAACCAAACAATGAGGGGTTAAATAGTAGTGGTGCAGATGCAGCTGGGCCATGTTATGCTAAAAGGACCAGCTGATGGGCATAAAAGAGGATTAGAAAAAGGAAATAGATGAAACTGGATTGAATGTATGGGGAGTCTAGATTCTTGTTTATGGGGATTCTTGTTTAGGCTTTTGTAGAGACTTCAGATAGTAGAGGGAGTTTGGATTTGCTTGTTGGCTGCTCTCTGTGCTATTTTTTTAATTGGTTTTAAATTCCAGAAATCTATGAGAGCTAGAGTAGTGAAGGTGCATTGGCAAGTGTATACTTAAGTGTGTAAGCATGAAGATAAATCTTTGTAAGTAGAGTTTTCTGGATTATAAGTGGGAGTGATAGTGGTGTAGTCTGATATAGAAGGATTGTAGCAGTATGGGGCTGACATACCCTTCCCCTGGAGAACCTAGCAGGGGTTTTAACAGCATGTTGGTGATCGTGTACCTCTTCAGATATCTATCTGCCCCTGAATTTTTAGGGAGAAAGCTTAGTGAGCAGTTGAATTCAATAACCCTTGGGTTACCTTCTCCTTTCCTGTGGGAAGGAAGAAGCCTGCTGGGCTCATTGAGCAATGTATTTTTGTTTGGTTAGTTTTGGTTTGGGAGGTTGGGGAGAAAGATAATATTGGCATAAATAAATAAGCTGTCAGGGTTCTGCTCATCTGAAGTGTAGCTATACTCATTCTTCCAAGTAGTAAATGGTTTGATGAAACCCAGAACTTCTGAGGTGTATGAGTACTGCAGCATGATGGAGATACTCATGACCTAGTTTGATACAGGTTAGTTCAGATACTGCTAGCTGCTCACTAGGGGGCTAGTCCCAGCTTCTATGTGTTCCTTCTCAGGTGGGCTTTGCAGCTCTTATCAAGCTTTATGCTATCACAGCTATTTATTAGATCAGGGTCTCTATACTAGGCTGTGTGTAACAGAGTGCACTGCCTTGCCTGTGCAGCAGGTTTCTCTTAACCTTACCCTTGGTTTGTGTATCTAATTAGACTTGGTGGCTGAAAAGAGCCAAACTTGCTGTGGTACGGTGGTTGTACGAGGCAGTGTTCTTGCCCGTTCTGCTATCCCTCAGTTTGAAGAAATGCTGTGTGGCTGTCTTTGTTTGTTTCATTTGGGTTTTTTTTGGTTCTTCTAAAGACAGCCCTGTATCAGAGTTATGAGTCAGAAAGATTTGCAGGTGGATCAAAATCCTTAAAGAAACCCCCCAAACAAACCAAACTCCAGAGCGGATAGAGTTTTTGCTCTTGCCATATGTCTCTCATCAGAGAGACAGGGCTCTCTATGCTCACTGAGGTTACTCTCATCTTCAGACCAGCATTCATAATGCCTTATCTCCCAGGAAGTCTCTGACAATGCCTGAGCAGGTAGGTTATAAGTGTGCAAACCTGTTCCTTGGCAGTGGAGCCAGCAGGGAGCACTGGGGTGGCTGCACTCCCTTGCTCCCCACATAGGGTAGCTGGGAGTGCTCTCTGATGTACTGACTTCCAGATGATGCCCAAGATGAGAGGAGAGGGGCAACTTCTTCTGGATCAGGACCCCACAAATGGCTGGGAACAGCTCTAACAACAGCTTGGATCAGTGTCTGTAGGAACTGTCCTTGGCATATCTATATTTAGCAATATAGATATGGCCATGTAATTGAGGGCACAGATGGCAGAGTACTTTGTCTGTAGAGCTCTGGTTTTCCTTACCCCTGCACAGATCTGTAACTTGGGACAAGCAAATTCGATGTAAATGAGGCTGACTTGCTTGAGCTTCTCCCTTGCAGCGGAAGCAGTGCCTGCCACTACATTATGCTATTTAATTCTGGATTTATGGGTGCTGTCTTTGGCAGGTTCACAGAGATTGAAGGGTCTGAGACAGACCATGTGTCTGCAGGCAGCTACCTGCTTGTGGCATGCTGACATGAACAGTTACAGCTGACTGATGTCCTGGACTCATGTGCATTGGCTTCTTACACAGTTTGTGAGAGGTTAGAGTAATGAGCCTGTGCTTTAAATCCATCTGGAGTTTGTATCCAAATTCCCTCTTACTCTGATAACTCGATATTTATTACAGTCCTAATAGACCTCCTGTTCTGTGGTTCTTCCTTAAGGATCATGAGACTACATAATGATGCTGGCAGGGGGATGTTTTCCTCCTTTACCTCTCTGTTACTCCTAGCCCATTTTAGCTCTGTCTTTGGGACAGCACTTACCGTTTTCCCACAGGACAGCATTTAATTGCTCTTTGACTGACCTTCTGCCTTGTCCCAACAACTTTGCCCCTGAGGTCACTTCACCAATTCATTATTCTTGGTGGAGGAGAAAAAAGTCCTTCCTAATGCCTAAGCTTCTCTCCCTATTATTGCAGAGTTGATTAAAAGGGAATGAATTAGTTATGTATCACCAACTTTTAAATATTGGGTAGCAAAGTGTTCCCTGAAAATAATGACTTGAGAATGCCTCCACTACTCTGTGCTAAAAGGTTAAACTTGTTTTTTGTTGTGGTTTTTTTTTTTTTGACGGAGACCTAAATATTGTGCTAGGTCATTCAGCATTTTCACCTTCCTCATTAAATCATTTGCTTTAAAAGCAATGAGGTAGTAGAGCCAATTCAAATCCATGCTTTTCACAGGAAGAATAACAATGTTTTGTGAAACATGTTTTTAAAGGTTCAAAAACCTATCAGTTGATTATACAGGCTACTGATACTTATAGTACTCTGTTGAAATCAGGTGATGCCAGTCCATGCTCTAAGACTGTTTATTAACAAGCCATTAAGGAAAAATGTAGTCCTGGGTATAGAAGTCATTTAATCACTTCCACATGAGTGCTTCTCAATAAGGCCAGAGTCACCTACCTTCCCTCCTGTTCATTTGGTTTGGGATGGAGCTGTACTGTCTTGGTGTTACAGTAGACCGTTAACCCTTCATAAGACACTTGCAATATAAGCACATAACATGAAGTGTGACCACAGCAAACCACTTGCAATGTTAATGCTTTTTATGTGTAGTCTGTTTCATCCAGCACTACTGTTCATTTGTCTGGTGGGACAGCATCAGCTCTTTTCTTTGAAGGAATATTCTTTCTAACTTCGCCTGTTTTTGCAGCTTTCCCTTTACAAATACATCACTCATTGGAAGTTTCAAGGCAATATTTGTAAAAAGTCTTCAAAATAATGATGGATGACTAAGAAGAGCATTACAAAATAAATAAATTCAGTAACTATTCATCAAGATTACAAACTAGAAGTGTATTTCCTCCAGCTAATATGTGGAACACTTCACCCTGGCACAGATAAATTATGAATCAGCCAAGGGGTTAGTTAGGGTTTCCAGTTTCTGTTAGGTCAGCTTACTAAAGACTGGTTTTCTGAAAAAATAAGGATGCAGGGTTTATTTCTTTTAAAATAATTTACTCTGGGAATGAATATAGTAGCAGAAAAAGTCTATTTTTCCTTGTATCCCAATGAAACAGAACCTGAAACTCTTCTTACACAGTATTTTCTCTCTGTTGGTGTTTGGGGGGGAAAAGAAAAGACCCTAAAAAAGAAAGAAAGGAAGATTTCGCTCAAGTGCAGTGCTACAATCTGTAAGAAAAAACCCTTCCTGTGAGCAAGTGAAGGAGGTGGAGATTTACACTAAAATAAACAGCACACTAAGGTCTTGTGTTGGATGTACTGACAAGGCTGCAGGCACCGGCTTTAAAATGTTTCATCCCAAGTATCCAGTGTCTCCCAGAAGGAGGTGCGGTAAGAGGAAGTGTGATGTTAAGAATCCAGTGAGATTGGAAAGATAGTTGAAAGGCTTGGGGAGACAGTCTGAAAGTCATTACGAGAATGTATCCCAGAGGTCACCACAAACATCCTATAAACACCAGTGAACTGTTCTGCAGTTCAGAGCTGTGGGAGCAAGTGTGGTGAGTCATGAGATGTTCTTCCTCTGCACACATGTACCAAGGGGGAGAAAGATGGAGGTAATGATGGGTTCTCTCAGAATTGGTTAGAAATGTAGGTGCTGAACCTATTTTTAAATGTTTCCAAACCGAACAGCCAATATGATTGACTGCAAATGTTGTGAGTGTTCTTTAAATCATGCCTCCTTTAAGTCAGGATCATGAATACCTTTCAAGTCACATAATCAAAACTACTCAGATTTCTACTGATTTCTTAGCAAGCTAGCAGAAAAATACATTTATGCGCATGTACACTGATACCCTTTTAAAGATTAGGAGTGAGGGAAAACACACAAAGTGAAATAGAAAACCTAGAGTGAAAGAAGGGTCATAGGTTGATGATGTAAAAATCAAAGTGAAATGATTTTGTATTTCAGTAAATGCTTTGATTACCATGTTCTGTCCTGTTCATAAGGATTTGCAGAGTGACTCAGTGAAAAAGGAATTAAGTTTCTTAAGATCTTGGGGTGAAGTTACCCGGTACTGTAAGCAGGCGTCATCTCGAGTAACAGAGTTTATGTGCAAATCCTGGATGGAGCATACATGATGTCTTTGATTCTGAACACCTGCATCAGCTTCCTTTCAAAGAGTTTTGGGTGTTTCAACTTCCTTTTACCGTTGTTCGTAACAATTTTCATTTGCTAAGTGTGTTACAAGTTTAAAAAGCAATTACACCTCAATGCTGTAGTGGCATAGGAGATGTCAGTGGTAAAAATGTATACTAAAAAATGAAATGACTGTTCTGTAGTCTATGTAGTGTATAACCTTCAAATCACCCTAGCTTTAATCTTAAAGGCAATTTACACAAGAGTAATTCTGCTGAATGCAGGGGGACAGCTTTATCTCTGAATATAGTGTAAAATGTTAATCATTTGTAGGACTTGGGTCTCATATCTGAAAGCTCTTTTGCAGCCACAAACCTGAAAAACTGTAATGGAAAATAGCTTCGTATCACATTTGCTCAGGTCTGATTCTCATGCCACTTAAATTGTTCCTCTTGCAACAGTCTGCCAATTCATTGTCATCTTCTCATACAGACTTCATCTGAAAGTTGAGTTTTGCAAGTACAAGATGTGGGAGCTAGGATGATATATTGAGGCATATAAGTAATCAGGAAAAAATGCAGTTCAGCCCATGTATTCTTTGGAAATATGTATAAATATTTACAAATTATACAGTTAAATCCAAGTCATTTTGTAAATGAAGGGATATTCTGCCTTTTTTTTTTTTAAGGGGAAACATCAAAATCCAGGAAGCATGGGAGAATAAGACATGAAATCTTTTCCAAGGGACATTCATAAACTCTCATAAAATCAAACATCATGCAGACTTCAACCTTTCTCCTATTTTCATTGTGTGCACGCCTACACATCTGTGCATTTGTGGAAGCAACTTTCATACAAAACTTTTTTTTTCTTTTTTACTTTTACCAATTACTTTGTAAACAACTTAAAGAGATTGGTGAAGGACTGCTCTGTAGAAATGATAGCACATCTGCAGCACAGGCAGTTAAAGTCAACAATTAATTAATTGTTAAGGGCTCTATTCATCCAACGTTTGGCTCTGTATTTACTGCATGATTCATGGCTTTTGATCCCTCCTTTCCAGAGAACTCAAAGTCTGGTCCTCCATTTCAGCCCTTCCCTGCCCACTCTCAACTGTAGAGAGGCAAAATCACGTTTCTTATACAGTAATGGTGCTTTATAGTAAACAGCCCACCCATACATCATACAGACCCACTGTGCATGTTTGGCAAACATGGACACTACCCTGCTGAAGTCCATGAGACAGAGATCCCTCCTTGGCTGATGTCAGGAATTCACTGATAGACGAATATTTACAAAACAAACAAGACACACACAGAAGCGCATGCAATCATCTTTCGTGCATCTGGATTTCAGTAGATTAGACTTTAAGCCCTCAGCACAAAACAGTGTCTGTTGGTTGTAGAAAACAGATTCTATATCAACCTGTATGGAGTTGCGCAGTGCTGGGGTCGAAGAGAGGCTCTGGCAGTCTGGGAGGCACTTTGTGTCCCAGTTTGATTCTAAGCCTCGAGATAAGAAATGTCACAGTGATTTGGTCCAGTTGCCTCCCAGGGAAAGATCTAATATCTTCCTGTGCATATAAGATAGAGAGAAATCAGTACATTTACAGTGAACCAAATTGATAATAGACGTGGACCAAAAGGTGTAGTTCTTAGGTAAATTCTCAAGGGAAGATCTTCCTTAAATAAAGAGTGCCAAAAAATGGCAGCAATAATAGCTAGAGTTAAAATATTGCTTAGTCCTTAATATTTTTAATTACTAACTTGCAAATCTCCCTTGGAGCATAACAGCAGAATACTGAAAGTGTCTAGCAAGATAAAACGTGCCTATCACTGAATAATTAAAGTAATCACTGAAGAAACAAAATGTAAAACCATAAACAAGCCTCGAACAAACAAGAAATAATGCATGATGATAAAGGGAATGAAAACATCTGGCATCTCTGCCAGAAAGCTTCTACAGATGTGTTCTGATGTATGATAAGAAGAAACAACATTTTGGAGTCTCAGGCCCTCAGTGAGGTTCCTGCCTTCCACTGTGGTTAGGTCAGAGGGAGGCGCAGCCAGCTCTGCTCCCACTGCTGATCTCAACTGCCCTCCTGCTGAATTGTTCAGATTTTTGGGGGGCTGTTTCTATTGTGTGGGGCAGAATCTGATTTAGCTTCAAGAATGAAGTGAGAGAGGGAAAACTGTGCTATTTGATGCTTCCTTGAGGCACTCTCTTCTTTTCCAGATCCAGGCTGCTTCTAAATGCAACCATAAAGAAGGAGCCCAAACTTTGTCTGGGTAATCCAGTTTAGATGTCACTGATGTGGAGAGGTTGTTTTGGTATATCTTTTTCCTCTTGAATTTCTGTTTGTCCCTTCTGAAAGGGGAGAAGAGTCTAGTGAAAACACTGATTAAAACTATTTCATAGATAGAAAAGTTCTTCTCACCCTTTCTTCAGACATGTTTATTTCAGGCTCAATTTGCAATTCACAACTAGTTTCCAGATCGCAAACTTCAATAATCTCTACGTCCACAGGTAATGGCCAGCTGACATGAATCCAGGTATTCTACTGGAGGTTTCCATGAGTTGACAGCAATAACTTCAGAAGGCATTAATTAAATTCAAAATGTAATAGCTTTAGAATTAAGTGGCAGTTTGGTAGATAAAGATTCACTGCAATGATATTTTTAAAAAATCTGAGGAAATTAAGGCAGCTTGTTTGATTAATGAGATATTAATAGAGCTGACTGCGGATTCTCTACCTTTTCCACTATATTTGCATGGTTTTGCTTATGGCAGGACACACAAGAAGTCACTTTGAAATAAAAAAATACCTGGCTAGCTGCTGCAAAGATCATTTGTCAAGAGAAGAATGCTGTGGAGGGAAACTCTGACCCCTAAACCTGCAACAACAACAAAAGACAGTGTTTCAAAAAGTTATTCTGAAGCCTAAATAAACCTTGACAGACTCCCCTTAAACTTCTTTTACAGTGATTAACTTCCAACTAGGGAAATATTGACTCTGAGAGAAAATGAAAATATTTCCATCTTCTTTCTTTCTAACACTGCATTATAAGATCATTTGACCTACTAGATAGAGTGGAAAATCACTATCAGTCTTGATGTTATTAGATGGATCAGGTTTCACATCTCTCTCCCTCTGTTTTCCTTTGCTTCCCCTGTATCAGCGTGTCCTCTTCCCAGCTCCCTCCCCTTCAGTCTGGCTGGAGGAGGCAGAGCCCTTGGTGCTTGCCCCGCCTGGCAGGGCAGGGTGGTTGCCCTTTTTGTGGGGTGATTGTGAGGATATAGGGGCAGTCAGGGGCTCGTGGAAGACTATGAGGAAGAAATCGGCCTTGCCCAAGATATTAAATGGACCTGGTCATGGTTACTCATCTTTGTGCTGGTTATATTCCCTCCCCCTGTGGGAAGGAGTGCTCCATTTCAAGAAAGGCAGCCATTTGTATCATCATCCACACACCCTCCCTGTTTCCCCACAGATGTCCTCTCATGGGTTTGACTAGATGCTACAATACTATAGGAATCTTCCAGAGGGTTTTTGATCACATAATGCCTGTGCACATACCTATACTTGAGCCTCAGATTTAATAGGAGGGTAAATAAATTATAGTCACCAACCCAAAATATTCCATTTTACATACCACTGATACTTTTGGGTATGACAGGTACCTAGCATGGCAAGAGTGCCTCCATCCTCTTGAGCTGTGCTGTAAAGTGCATTTACTGTCCTCTAAAATGTGATGGAAGAAGGAGTAGGGTGCACCAACTGGAGAGTGAGACAGGGCAGAGGAGCAAGCTTGAACACAAGAGCTCTTCTGTTTATTATATGTCCCACTGAAAGTCTTCTTCGTGAGGGAATCCACACTAAATTTCTTAGAATGGCTACAGGCATTGCTCACAAAATGTTCTCAGCCTGTGTGCATATCCTATTACTTGTTTGGCTTCAGAAACAGCAGGACACAGAGCATCTTCAATAGAAATTATACGTTTGATCCTTGTAATTTCCAACAGAATTAGCCAATTCAAACATGATGAAGAACAATTAAAAAAATTAATCTTGCTCAGATCTTTGTGTCAAAACAGACAAAGAAAACATCAGTCAGTCCCATGGAATGTCCTCCAAACTTTCCTTGAAAGGATATGAAATGTAAGTTGCCCACAGATCATTGCTTTAGTAAAGGTGGTTGTAAACTACTGTGTGTCACTGCTCTGAGGATTTGCCTCACCATGCATCCTTCCTGCAGCAAACCTCTGAAGGAAAGATCTGGTTTTGTATGAATCAGAAATAAAAATGAAGTTGAGGTCTCTTGTAAAGGCAGGGGATATTAGTGGTCAATAGATACTGCATAATATATTCACCCCTTCACAGCGAACACAATTAGCATCCAACTGAACTCATATGTAAATAAGTAGATTGAAAAATAAATATTCTTCTGTTACAGAATCCTTCCACAGGGCGAGGCACTGAGTTCCTTTCATGGCTAGCAACCGAAGCAAGGCTTCTCAATGCACACTACTTCCCAGAGTCAGGTCATTAAGATAGGGCATGGTTTATGAAATCTTTCCTTTGGAAACTTCCATCATTTCCCTTTGAAGGCAGAGTAGTCAGCCCTCAAAGAAAGCACTGCCAGAGCTAGGATCTGGTCTGACCTTCATACTAGCAGTTGACACAAACCCTTCTGGCATCAGCCATGACTCCAGCCTTCAGCGTTTGATATCGTGAATGAATATGACCATTTAACACCTTTCATGAACAAGATGCTGCAAGAGCATTTCTGGTCTCATCTTGTTTCGCATTAAAGCTTTCCTATTCACATTTACAAGAATAAATAGGATTTTTTTCCTCAGTCAGTTTTCCCATTTTCTCTGGAAGGCACCAGAGACTTCTACAGGAGAATGGAGTAGCAGCCACTGCTTTGCATGAATCGCCTCAGTGTAGCTCAGTTTTGCCCTAACATTGATTAGCCAGGGAGAGAAATGTTTTACCCAAAACCAATTATCACAGAGTTGTCTGTTTTCTGGGATAAAGTTTCCCCATAACATATGAAATTGCCTAGCAATACTGCGCCTTAGTGGGGGTTTCAAGATGAGACAGGGATGAATGACGGCGGGGTGGTCCTGCCAGACTGAATCTGAAAGGAAAAGGAGGATTTTCCTTTGTGATAAGGAAATCAGGGCATGCCTGTTACAACTTTTCACTCTGCCTAGTTAGAAAAAGCAGCAAAGGCTGATCAAACCAAAAGGAACAATGAGTATGAGGAAAAGCGCGGAGTCGGATGCTGAGCTGGCAGAAAGCAGCATAGATCCACTGGAGAAAACCAGTGGATTCATATTAGGCCTGGATGCAGAATTCAGATGGAGCATTCAGAGCTGAGATTTACTATTGAAAATTTATAGTTTTGTGTGGGCAGGGGAAGAAGGCCTGCCAAATAATTCACAGAAGAAGATTAGGATAACTTGTACTCTTAGTAGCGCCAAACTACACACATGTTCTGCCATTTCAGATACATCAAATTCTGGAGTTCTACATTTCCTATTGGCAAATGTCAAAACGTAGCAATGGTGCTTTTTCTTAATTAGCTACTTACGTGTTGAAAGCGTTTGACAACTGATTTATCCTCACAATGGCTTGCAAGTTCATTATCTTTCCACCTCAAAACATGACATTTTGGTAAATTAGTGAATTACCTGCTAGGACCACACAGCAAGATGGATATTTTTACGTAGCAACAGGATGCTACTTCTTCTGGGCCAAATGTACCAGAGCATTGCTTTAGTGAAAATGTCACACTCGTGCACAAGCCCAGATATGTTCATGAACTGTTAACATGTGTAGCAGCTGCAGTAAGTGCCTCTTACAGAGAAGTAAGAGTAGCCATCTCTCATCCATGTGTATTGCCATTGTATGTTTATTGAAATAATCTTTGTTGCTCATTAAAAAAATTAAGCACCTTTTACTAGGAGAAGTAATAAGAACTTTTCATAATATTGTTAGAAAAGGAGCTCCTGTGGCTGGAGAAAACAGAAAAGCTCTTGAACACAGAAGGTCCTCTTCAGCAATGTGGAAGATGTATTTCTGAGGCAGACACAGCAGTCTCCAAGCTTCATACAGGCTAGGAGTTACTGCCCTGTCTTCTGAAACATAAAACCTACTGCTTTCTTTCCCTCTTCACTCCATATCTACCTTCCAGTCTATTCCACTCCTGTCTTTACTTCTCCACTACCTATTCTTCACAGCCAGCTGGCCCTCCTTGTCCACCTGTTTCACATACATAGGACAGTCACACTGAAAAAAGTGTAATTTCCCTTAAGGTATCTAGGAGCAATACTCCAGTGTTTGCAGTCTACAGAATAATTTCTATGAAAGATTAGAGCATAGCTTCTCTTCCTGCCTCTTTCATACGCAGCTTGACTTTCAGAGAGGGACCTTGTTGCATCTTCAGATCTGGATCTGTAGAAGCAGTTGAAACCCAAAAGATACCATTCCTTTTCAACCAGTTTGTCACAAATCCCTTCCAAGGACTTGTGCAGCCTGTGTGCTGTGTTTTTTTTGAAAACTGCTCTATGTTTTGTTGTATTATTACTGCTATTGACATTACTACAGGAATTACATCGTGCATCCAAGGGCTCCAAACAGAAATAAGGGCTTTTATTTCAGTAGACATTATGTAGATAAAAATCAAAAAGGCTATTGCAGATGCAAAATACTGTGGCTCCTTCATCTACTCGATAACAAGAGGAATTGCATGAAGCAGTGACAAAACAAATGACTTTTTCATAAATTATAACAATTGCTCTTCTTTTCTGATCACTCTTATTGAGATATGTAAGTATTCTGGCATGAATGGGAGTGAATAAGCATTTAATGAAGAAAACCTCAAGCTATTAAAAGACATGCTGTGTATGTAGCAGGGAAGATGAGGAACAGTGCATCCAGCTTCATGTGTCTGTTGTCCTACTGAAGTTGCCCAAAGAGACTGTCTTGACAAAAATGAAAGAAAAAAAAAAAAAAAAGAAAGAAAAAAACCCCTTAATTTCTCCCATTTCCTTATAATCTAAAATTAAACTTAATAGTGATAGAAGGGTTGAGGTCCAACCAAACAGCGACAACGTGACTTGTGCCGTCAAGGGCACAGCTCCGGTCTGGAACTGAGGATATTAATTGGCACAGCAACATATCCTCCTAGGCAGGGCAACAAAAAGCCTGAATGACACGAAAAAAACAGGAGGAGAAAGTGCAGCACTGAGGTGTCTCCTTACCACCCCTTCTGTCAAGGAGAGGAGGATACATGCCAAGTGGAAAGAAAAGGGGAGGCCAAGTAAAGAAGAGGAGGATGGGTATCTCCTCTTCCCACTAGTAGGGGTAGGGCAGGGGAAAGTAGAAGAAGCATTCATAGAAGAGGAAGAATAAAAAGCCAGGGGATGTCACACAGGAGACACAAAGTTAAGAGTGGGACAGTATTTAAAAAAAAAAGGGAAAATGGAACCCTTGAAGTCACCAGAGGAAAATGGAACCCTTGAAGTCACCAGAGCTTACAAAGAAGACCATTACCCTGGCTGTGTTGTCATGCCCACAGGGGTGAGCCCACAGTCATCAGTGTGTTTTTCTCCTCTGAAGCAGCTCCTCTGGCAAGACCTTTATTTACTACTTTCTAAACTCATAAGGAACCTGAACGATGTCATTTCTACTTGCTAATTTAACCACACTAAATTCACAGAAAGCATTTTGCACGAGGGACATGACCTGACTTGTTAGCACCACATATTGTAAGATACAGAAAAGGATCTTTCATACTTCAGAAGTCTTGTTTCTCAATTGCCGGTCTCTTACTTTTTAACTTCTTTGCCGTTTTGAATGGATTTCAAAACAAATCAACAGACACATAGAGTCTTTGGTTATTTTTGGCCAGAGTTGGATAAATGAATGGTCCAGAAAGTTTCTGACATTGTGCCAAATGTCTATGTGCCTGAAGTTTAAGAGTCCAGGAAACCTTGAAGTTTGCCGAGATTTATGCTTTTGATATTGTCATCCATTACTGTATTCAAAGGAGTTGTCTGCATAAAGGTTGATAGAGGGCAGTCAAACCTTTTGCACTGAACAAATTATATCATTAGGTGTCTGCCTGTGGGTCAACTTGTTCTCAAGCCCCAAAAACTAAACACAGCTGAGATCTAAATCCCCTGACAAATGAAGGCTGTGAGCAAGGATCATGAATAACATATGGCAAATGGAATTTCCAAACACCACGCTGCCATACAATATACACCTGATAAATGGTTGTCTACAGTGATGCTGTTGAAAAAGGCACTTGATGCAAGCCTCATGCATGGCAGAGAAACATTAACAGAATTTTACAAGATATATCAAAGCTGGTAAAGCATTTATCCAAAAGTGTTGTCTGGTCTTCCCTTCCCCAAGTAAGGATAGCATCTTTGTTTTCTTGTACACAGGGACAAAGAGAGGTAATAATTTGAGTCTCTTGTGCCAGAAGCTGGTGAGCCAAGAGGTGTTCAAATAAGAACAAAAGACAGAACTATGGTAGAGACAAGAAACAAAAAGAGAAGATGAAGAACATGTCAGCAAGATATTACTTTAGATTAACTTTTAGGTGCATTTGTAGCCACAAAAATTTAAAGATTACACAGCACTGTCCTAGAGAAACAGCAAAAAATTTTGCCCAATTAAATAAAAATGTGAATACAAGAACCACTTTCCCATGTCATCTAAAATGCAGTCAACTCTGGGGCAAACTTGAAGATGGACAGCACAGAAACCAACTGGTTATGGAAATTAAAAAACAAAAAAGGGTGGGATGCTGCATCCAGCCCCAAATGGGCAGCATCACAGCTCTAAAGTCAAAATGTGCCACAAGGAATTTGGCCATGACCCTGGAGCAGCACTCAGAAAGTGACAAGAAAGTCTTTTGACCAGAAGCAGGTTTATGTATCACTTGACAGGGATAGTATGGTGGTGATGTTTGTTTTGCTTTGTTTTGTTGTTATTATTTTTTCGTTTTGGTAATGATTTCTGGAGTTGTTGGTAACCTTCAGAAACTTATCTCAGTGAGAGCTCCTCCTCACAATAACCTGTAAAACCATCCGCAGCCTAACTATATATATGCACATGCACAAATATATGTGTTTATTACTGTTGGCTAGCCTATCGAGGTGCTACTAATCCATTAATGAGGTCTAGACAAATAATAGTAATACTAATAATTATATAAATTATGCAAATGGACTATTTTCAGGGTGTCCAAAAATTAATAATTTTTCATTGTATCAAAGTAATTTTTTTAGCTAAGAAAATAAATTGTAGGATAATTGGGATGTTTCATTATCAAAATTCTGTGTTCTCAATGCTTCCTTTGAAAACAGTTTCATTTCAAAAATGAACTAAATGTAATAATTAGAAAGTGATTAAACAGTGCCAGGGAGTGAAAACAGTCTGTACATCTATTGAAATTATTTTTTTCAGCTGCAAATAATTTTCAATTTTTCATTGCCGTGATAAAAGCAGATAATAGGAATTCCTTTTGTGTTGACTCCAATTTATAATTCTTTTTCTGAGTGTATCAATGCTCCTTGAAGAAGGTCTCTCACTTTTTTAATAGAACAGGAGAATAGATGGATTTACTTCTAAACTTTATCCAGTTTATTTGTTTTATTGTGTAAACAGCTGCATAAGCACAAATGAGAAAGTGGCTCAAGGTGGGGAAGGGGAAGAGAATAGCTTTTCCTTAAGCCAAAATTGGCACCAAGAATGCAGGAAAAGGAACAGTGTATCCACGGGTCGCCTACACCAACTAGAACTGGCCACTTAACTGAGGTTAATGGGTTAAAACAGCAGTCGTATAGCAAGAATCACCATCGCTCTGAGACCAAAGCTACAAGTAAGTCTGGCTGTTCGGTGTCAAGTTCAACTCTCACAGATTGCCCAGTGTGGTCTGAGAGCTGAATTTTCAGATGTTCATCCACACACAGAATAATGCACATGTCACTCAGGGTCTGTGCTTGCTCAGACAACACCTCCATTAAGGCTTCAGAAGAGAGATTTTCCTGCCTAGAGGTCATGTGGAGTCTGTAGTCGGGCTGGTGTGTAGTTCGGGCCACGGCTAAACCCAGCACCATTCACAAAAGGCAACGTGTTAAGAAGGTGACAGCTCAAGATTCACTAATTGCATAAACCTAAGTCTGATAATTCTTGTTTCTGCTACAAACTTTTACAGTTTGAACTAAAATGCATGGACATGCAAGTCAGAATTGCCTGGGGAAATTCTACAGTCTGCATTATGTAGGAAGTCAGATTAGATGATTGTAACACTTCCTTCATGACAGAAAAATTCATGACACTGTTAGATGTTTTGTTAAATTGGAGTCTAGGTGATAAGTAAAATTAATAGATTTTTGTATTTCTCTGGGTGGTCCATCCATAATATGGGAATATTTGTGTGTCTTTGCTCTGATCTGCTTGTACATGCCATACATATGTGTGTGCATGGACCTAATGCTGATAAATAAATAACATTTTTCTTAGGCTGATTGCTTAAAAGCTCCACAGGAGATGGAGGGGATATGCTTTACCTGCTCATTTTATACATAAAATTAATTCTTAATCCAATTAGCCATTCTAGAGAAAAAAGCAGCCCCTTGCATTTCAACAGGGACGTTCGCATGAGTAAAACTTTGCAAAATTTGTCTCTAAATGTTGCTTAGAGTTGCGAAGAACCTGAAATGTTGAACATGTCTTCTGTGCATGTTTCTTTTTAGCCTGTTCCTGGCCCTATACCATCACATCTTCACAGGAAACATCTATGCTAAACATCACTGTCAATTCCAAGACAAGAGACACATTCAAAAGCACATGGAAGCTTTTTTTTTGTTACCATAAGTTGCCCGCAGAGGGTCCATTCATTCTGTTTGCTTGTTCCACTGTGTAATAGCTCAACTCAAGTATCAACAAGATAAGCTTTTAAAAGCAGAATATTCCCAGCTGTTGTG
This sequence comes from Patagioenas fasciata, assembly GCF_037038585.1. NCBI lineage: Eukaryota > Metazoa > Chordata > Aves > Columbiformes > Columbidae > Patagioenas > Patagioenas fasciata. The sequence goes on from NC_092522.1 coordinate 66,850,338, forward strand.
GTCAGGCAGCAGCAGCAGGTTCCTATCTGAGGACAGCAGTACAATCCAGTGCACTCGCAGCAATGGCAGTGTCGAGGGGAAGCATGTGTTCTCTGTACACAGTAGCGAAGGGTCCAATAGACAGCAATTAGCACCAGCAGAATGAAGATGAACGGTCATATACATAACCTTAATAAAAATGTCACAGAAGAGAAATCTCACACCATATGGATCCATGCTGAACTTTTTTTTCCCCTTTTTTTTTTTTTCAAAGAGCAAGACAGCTCCATTTCTTTATAGTCTTTTGCATTAATTTCTCTCCCTAGGTTTCTTGCAGCTTTCTTCCTCCATAAGCAATATGGGGCTGCCGTTTTGTGTGATAACAACAGAAAATTACATTTTCATTTCTGTATTTTTATATAGCCACTCAGATTTCCATCAGAATTATCTTCCACTCATTCTCAGCAACCTGAGTAGATTACCTGAAGGTCATTTTCTTCATTTCCATTCACTTCTTAAAAGAGGTCCACTATAATTTGCAAGATTTTCCTCTCTGTCAAATTAGTGTAGCATGAAAGTGGATATTACTTGTTCTCAGGTCTGCTATTTGTGTTTTGGACATGGCGAAGAATATAAATTTCATTATTATAAACATAATTGTTAAAATTAATAGATTTGAAATTATTTTGTCAAAAAAGTTTGAAATAAGAAGCTGCTTTAATGTCATATTGGTGATGTCATTTCTATTTTCCACCTCCAGATAAAATCCAAAGATCAGGAGGAAAAATTATAAAGGAATGCTGGAGCAGGAAGAAAATCTTTCCCCGAAAGCGTCACATAACAGTTTTGTGCTTATTCTTTTCAAGTTGTTCCTTCATCTTTCACTAATCAAAAGAGAACATAATCAATACTTTATAAGATCCTTTTGAGGTCTGAAAACAGTGTTTTTGTCCTTTCTGCCTTTTCTCTACTCCCGGGAGTAAGACTTCTGCCCCTGGGATTTAGCTGTGAATTTTGTTGATGACAATATAGGACTGCAGAGGACCTCATAAGGTCTTCTAACCACTCCCTTGCCAGTACACAGGACTGGCTATTCATAGCTGGAGAAGTTTTTCTGAAGACCTTCAGTGAAGAAGATTCCACCATCTTCATCCTTCTTCTCCAGGCATAAAAGCTGACAGCTGTCCTATTTGTACAACAATGAAGTTATTAAAATATTAAGGGATATCAGTCTCCTGTTTTGTTTTGCAAGTGAGGCTTCTCTCTTTTTGTCATACGCACATAGAGAACAGATTAAGCCTTTCCTCTTTGTGATAGCCCCTTGCATACTTGCAGACTGTTGTCATGTCTCCCTCTGTCTTTTCTAGATTAAACAATATAATTTCTCCACATCCTCTGCATCCATAGTGATGTCTTCTAGAACTATGATTATTCTACTTACTTACCTTCTTAAAGTATGATGTTCAGAATTAAGCACAGTACTCAAGCTGAGAATATCAGTGCTGAGGTAGGATAGGAGGATTATTTTACGTCTCACAGACTATGTTTCTGCTGATACATCACATCTTTTTCAATAGACAAGAACAAACTTGTTGTCTCCTAGCTCCATTGGCTCTCCAAGGAAAAGCTTGGCATGTCAAGAAAATGACAGGCAATGACTTGAAAACACATAGAGGAGAGAAAAGTTGTGGAAAACACAACCAGTTTAGACAGGATTCAGTTATTCCAACACTTAAGTTATAGGAACTATTTTGCTGATGGGAGCATTCCCATTGAAGTTACTGATCATGCTCATGTGTACAAAATTTGGTTGCATAATTAATGATTGAAGGATCAGGGCCAAGCTGTTTCAGAGGGAACACAATGAAAAAACCCAGTGGGAGTCTGGAATTCTCCTGTCTCTTGTGGTAACCCTCTCCTGTTAATGTGGTGTAGCATTTCTAAGGACAAGGACATGAGTGGACAGGGAGGCCCTGATCCAGTTCCTGGAAGATTTCTTACAGGAAAGCAAATCTAGCAAAACTTTATTTAGAGAACAAAAGAATTCTTATCTCAAGGAACAAAGCAGAATACAGAAATACCTGCAGGAACACAAGTGTAGACAAATGCTAGGATGAATTCTTATCTTCTCCCTAGTCCCCCTAGTTCCGTTTTAGTGATGACAGCAATCCTCTTGCAACATGCACTAAACCATTACTATCTTCTTTAAACTGTGCTCACTTGTAGTTATCCTGCCATATACCTCTTTAAACAGGAGGGAAACAGACACATGCTTACAAAAATTGTCTTTGACAATTTTAAATTGAGTGAATAATGAATCAGTTCAGTCTCAAAAGCCATAGAAGTCTCACTCCCTTCCCCAACCTCTTACTACATACTCCCTCTGTGATCTGAACATTAACTCTTAGGGACTATTGACTTAACATGGTTCAGGGGTGGCTGGTTTGCATCAATATTTCTAAAATCCATCTTATTATCTTGCATATGTCAAAATTCGATAAGAAAGAAGAAGGATTAAGCTATTTATAATTCAGAATGACTGTTACCAAAAGGTATTTAAAACCATTCGGAGTTTACTTTTAAATCAGCTTAAACAAAAGACACAGTTTGAAAACAATTAGTAAATCTGACAAAATTAGCTTTGACCTTACAATCTTATAAATGCCAACACAGCTTTTCTTCCAGTGTCAGTACGCATGTGTGTCTGTGTGTGTATTTTCAGCAGTGCAGTGATTTCACAGCAAAGAGCCATACTGAGGTTTAACTCTTGGGCAAGAATTATGCTTCACTGCTCAGCAGCTTCCCTTGCAGGAACGTGTTATTTCATTGCTGCCTTATGCTGGAAATCCATCTCTACAGACAAGTCAGATTAGTGTTTCATTACTCTCTTTATTTCTGGTAAGCAGATATCACCTTCCAGCCCAGCATTTCAGTCATCCTCACTCCTCAGCAAAGAGAGGAGCATATTTTTAAGTTTCTTCCTAGTTTCTCTTAGTCTTCCTTGAAATCAAACCAACCAAACCAAACCAAAACCCACAAATGAAAATATAACTCTCGACCCTACACCTAGCCTGGGACAGGAGATTGTAGCGTTTTGGTAAACACACAAAAGATGTGCTGGTGAATGTGTCAATCTCCTAAACCAGGAGGCAATTCCCTTTTCTCCTGAATTTACCAGTCCAGCCATCACCATCCCCTTGCTAGCTGGTGCCTCTGCTTTCCTCTTCTCATCCAGACCATCAGCAGCCTTCCCTGGTGAGAGCAGTTTGCATGTCCTCTCTCTAGAAGGAGAGTCCTATTTGTAGTCTGAGCAGCTGTAGCAGCCCTGTCTGCATCTCAGCTGAGGGAACAGCTGGGAGGGCTCTTTTGGGCATCATGATCTGGAGATGCTCCCAGCCATCTTCCTCAGCAGACTGATTGGCAGTGTTCTGAGCAGGCACATGCTCCCTTTCTGACCCACTGTTTCAATCATTCCTGCCATGCAGGCTTCAGTTCTCACCACAGCCTTAAGTGACAGAGACTGGAAACATGTTGTTCAGATTTGGCTTGCTCGGGTGCAGATCAGTAAACTTGGTTCCCAGAGTTACCTGGTCCATTGTAGTTTCATTGAGTTATTTCCTCATCCAGCCACAAGGCAGCAAAATCCGATAATTTGCTGGCATTTCAGAGGTCTCAGTTATTTGGAGCCAGTTGACTACTGGATGACACACATTTTTGCTTTCTGTAGGTCTGTGCAGCTATTTGTGTGTTACTGGGTCAGTTCTAATTCCAAGGACTGGGTCCATGCCCTGGTAGTTTATTCCCCAGTTGGGATGACAAGGCCTGGGCAGGATCAGCCTCATCCTTGTAGTCTCCCATCTGCATGCCAGTTTTCCACAGTAAGGAGACATGGGGTGACAAGCCAGAAGGGCACCAAACTGAACTCCCCAATGGAGGAGCTGGAGCCCAGACCTCTGACCCTGCAGTGGCACATCCCAGCACAGGGGGTTTGACAAAACCCAAAAGCTATAGATGAAGCATGCAGGCTTACTCTTCTTGCTGCTGTAGGTAGTTGTTGCTGCTGAGCTTCTGCTACAATTTTGCAACTTCTTCTAATTTGCCTTTTCATCATGATCCTTCCTTGCAAGCTCCCAGAAAAACTCAGTGAATCCATTTTTCACAGGCTGCTAAAGATTTCTGGATGCTCAATGGACCATCATATCCCCATGATGGTCTTTAGGCCAGAACTAAAAGACATGACTTGTTCTCCTGTCAGTAGTTTGTTACTGAGATAACACATTTAAATTCACTTTTTCTTATGCGGAGGAACCCACCACCCACCTTCCTAGACTTTTACACGTTCCCTCTTTGCACACTGAAGGATATCAGGGATCTGCCAGCTGAGCTGTCTGCCATATGTCCATAGCCATCTTTTCCAGCCTGCTCATACCATTTTGAAGTGTATTCCTTGATCATCACCCCTTCCTGGACATGCTGGTGAGACTACAGCAGGTGTCTGGACCTAGTTTGTCCACTGGTGGCAAGCAAAAGATTAATGCCCCAACCCCTTTAGCCTGTGAACTTAATCCTTGAAAATGCATGCAATTCATGCAGTCCATGAGAGCAAATTGCCAGCTTTGATTTGTAATGGTTTTAAAACCTGCCCTTTTATAGCTTTAGTCCTGCTGATAATTGTATTCCTGATCTCTAGATAGAAAATAGTCTTTCATGTAGGTTTTAGAAAAATCTGATGTGCAGACTGCTTTTGAAGTTTATTAATCAATTTAAAGATTAAGCTATTAAATTAAAATGAATTATACTTTGCTTTGAGTCCAAAACTACATTTATCCATGTAGTGACAGTCACTTCTAAATGCTTTTGTTGAAATGTACTAACCCTCCTGGTATATTTATCTTCAGAAGACAGCTCCAGAATATGGGGTTTCATTAAAAAAAAAAATTTAAAAAAATCACCCTTTATGGCACTAAAAATTATTCTGAGAACCTGAACCAAAGTATGATGGCTTGCCTTCCATAGCCGGGAAACAGCATAAAATTATAGCTATGCTGTGTGAACCTCTTCATTCATCTCTACCTTTACTTTGACTTGCTCATTTATTTACATGCTATAGGCTAGACTCTCCTGTGCCAGAGCTCCACTCAGTGCAGTTTGGAGATGGGTCATAAAGAAGTCATCACAGATCTCCTCGTTTTCATGAGTGCTGCTGGCCTCCAAGGGATTTTTCCTGATTGCTAGGCAGTCCTACATTAGACCTCAAGCGAGGCTCTTAATAGTGCATTGACTTCAGTGTGACTTCAGGATATGTCAGAATTTGTGGCACATGCTTATTTTCCTGGCATATACAATTGTTAATAAAAGCGACCTGATTTTATGAAGATCCTGAGAGCTAAGTTTTCTGAGCCCATCCGGTGCTTGATACAGCAAAATTTAGGCCATTTTTGATGAAGATGCTTAATCCAAATAGAGATTCAGAATTATATGCAGCCATCTGTGATGGAAAATAATTCACAACTCTGTTCAACGCTTGGCGTGACCCAGATGGAGGCTTTGAGGAATACTTCTGTAATATAAATATCACTTGTAAAAAATGGCATTGGAAAATCCTTCCCAAGATAAAAGATGAAAAGTCATGGCAGGACAGACACCACTACTGGAAGCCTCCCTCTTGCTTGGTCATGAACACCACTGCCCAGGCTTTTCCCATACAACTGCAGGATGTTAGAAGAAGACACTGGAGAGTGGCTGCTGCAACCTGAGCTCATCCCTTCCACTTCAGGTGCTGCAGGGATGTGCGTGGTCACCACAGGCTCCTGCTGTAGTTGGGAGAGAAACATATCTCCAGAGAGCAACTCTGGCTACTTGAGAACATCACCTGCTTTAAAGGGAGCTGAAAACAACTTGGATCCTAACATGTGCGTTGCTGTGAAGTGTCTAAGGTTAAATGAATGGGCATTTTAGCTATTTGTCTCCTCATCTGAATACACTGAATACTCTTTTGGAAAGATAATTATGAATTTCACCCTGTGACTTCCTTTTTGAATTAACTTAAATGTTTATTGTCTTGATTGTTTATCATCCCACAAATACTGAATTATTCTTGCAATGCTCCTGTTCAGTGACAGGACCTAATGGACGGATAGGAAACTGAGGCCCCAGAGGATGAAACTCATGAGTTTCCACTCATCTTCAGGGCCTAGTGTGAAATACTTTTTTCTGACCCTTTTTTTTTCTTTTCCTCTTGACATTGCTCAGCCCACCTGTAGCTAGACCTGAGATGTCTCCTCAAGCAGCCCCATGCTAGAGGCTGGGGCAGAAACCATATGCTACCACAAAATGTGTGAGAAGCTAATATCTGTGGGGTACTGTCCCTCAGTCAAATATAACTGAAATAAACCAATGGCCTGGAAAGTTACTGGGTAACTGGGTGACTGACCTGCATAAATACAGACAGCACATGCACACACATATGCACATGTACATAGCATTCAGCCACTAGTCTCATTTACTCAGAAAGCCTCACTAAAACACTACTGTGTATTTAGCAACCTGTCATAAGGCACAAGCACAGGAGCACCTAGCTGAAATTTCCTGGGCCACCTTACTTCTGGAATTTTCTGCTTTCTGACTGCTTGATACAGTCACAATTTTACAAGTCTTTTTATAATGTTTAAGTAGGGAGGCATTCCTGCCTTACGTTACAAAATCTCTGAAGTATCACACTGAGACCAATATAGTTTGACACGTGCCTGCTTTTAGGAGACTATTTTCACTGTGTACACTTAAGCTACTTGTGTTAACAGAGGAGCAGGCAGAACTTGTTGCTTTCTATTTTCCTTCTGGACCACTATTAGCAGAGGATAAGACAAGTGCTTTGCCATTGGGTTTCAGAAATACTTCTCTAAGGCAGCAGGATACTAAACCTCGGCTGGCTTGGGTTCCAACCCCAGCTGCTGAAGTCCTCTCCTCCTGTCTGCTGCTTCCCTCCTGCTAGACACTCCTTTCTCCTGTACATACCTGCCTCCTTCTCCTCTCAGTTTTATTCTGAACAACTATCTGGTCCAGATGTCTCAGACCTTCCTCTCCTGCCCAAGTTTCTTTGTTTAATTAGTCCTCATGCACTATGTCAGCCCCTGCTCTCCCCACCTCCCCAGCCAATTTTCTGTCCACCGAGTCTCAGGCTACCTTTCCAAGATCCTTGTCCAGTCTTCCTGCGACAGTGAGATACTGAGACACAGAGTATCACCCTGCAGATCTGGTTCTCACCTGCTGCTCAGGTCATATCAGGCATGGGGCAGCATTGCTGGGCAAGGTCCTGGTAATACTGGGCAAGGGGCATGGGTCAGCTGGTCTGTATGTGACTATTTTGCTGTGAAGAGGTCAAGAATACTTCATGAGAACAGATTTCTGAGAAAATTTTAGGTGCTAAAATGAAAGTCTCTATTCAGTACACTTAATGTGATTTTCAAAGCAACAGAATCTGGCACTCCTCACTGGGTGGTGATGCATATTGCTTCTCCTCGTCCCCAGGCTTCTTCTCGCAGAAAACTTGAGGAAATGCAATTAACAACAGAAGATCAAAGAGAAGGAACTGCACAATCTTGGTCTGGCTCAGAAGGACACTGAGGTCCAAGAGAACGTAAGCATCCTTATTGCTTTAGGTTTTCTGAATCACAAGGCCAGTAGGAAAAGTGCTTCTCATCTTAAGATGAAACTGGGATCAGTAATACAGAACTTATGTTCACGTGCTTCCACCTTGTTTTAGCCATCTCACCTAGATGTCTATTTCTACAGCCAAAGAAGAGAAACAAGCTCCTCCAGAGGGTCATTCAGCCCAGTTTAAGCAAGAAAATAAACTAATCCCTCAGCACAGGCAGTCCCACCTTACTTCCCACAGAGACCGGAGATGGGTATGTTTCTTTTTATGGTGACATTTGTCTTAGAAAATTCAGTAAAGAGAACTGAAAGCAAAAGTGTTTCTCAGGCTTACTCTCCCTGCAGGAGGCATTTGTACCTGGCAAAGCTCCTGCCATGGAAGGTGTATGTCTCTCCACCAGCACTGTATCACTGATCATACCAGTCCTGTCTGGCTGGGTGATCTTGCAGACATCATTAACCGTTCTGAAGAACTGGTTCCTAAGGTGGGAGAGAAACACATTTGTTGCCTGGGGTGGCTCCTAGACTGTAAATCATACAGAAATCTCACGTAAATGCCTTATAGAGCTTTTAATGAACTGCGTCCCATAGGTGAAAGCCAACAGCAATATTAGAAATGGTGTTTATTTTATAGCCTAGAAACTGCATTTTAAATGGTAGTATAGGTTTATATGACAGTTCTATTAAATATAAAATAGACCCATTAGAAAGGAAGCCCTTTACATCTGCTTTTATCTGTGTCTAAATGGCATGCCCAGCTCTGCAATTCCTCAAATAAGACATTTTTAGAACTTTATTTATGTTACAGCCATAACAAACTAGCAACTAGAAAACTATAATGGGCACAAACGGCTAATAAAAATGAGATTGTTGAAAAATACTTCTTAATAGCAATTTACAAAGGATCCTGATAAAACAGAACTGAGGCTCCATTTCCCTGGAAGCTTGCCACCTCTGTAATCACAGCCATTTGGCAACAGGTACTCCCCCTCTTCCATCTTCTGTGACCATTTCCCTCTGAGTGTGCTGAAAGCCAAGTACCCTGAGGCAATTCCCCTGCCCTGCCATTAGTCAGTTAGTGCCTACTGATCCAGAGACACCCGTAGGGAGTCCCCGTTGTTTCTCCACTCCCACCATGCACTGGGTGACCTGAAGGAGGAGAAATCTCAAGGACTTTGTCACTTGCTAGGTGGGGAGCAGAGCAGCAAGGCAGGACCTGTCCCAGGTGCACAGAGGGTGCACCGTTTCCTACTGAATCCTGCATCACTTCTCTGAGGAACTGATATGTTTACACAAGCCAGCTAAGATGAGCAGGTCAAACTTTCTGTTTATAGACTGAAAACTATTGTGCCCTGAACTCAGTAACAGCTCCCCAGGAGAAAAATTGGGAGTTGAACTTATTTCTACTGCAGGACAAGTTTTGTAGGATTTTGACAATGTCCATGTGGCCACTCGTGTGATGTCAGGGGGAAACATCGTACCACCCAAGGGAAAGAGGCCTTCTTCCAGATGTGCACTTGTCTGCAGCTGACCTACTCACTAGCCAAGGGTGACAGGGGCAAGGCAGCATGTTCAAGTAGAGGTCAAAGTCCTTGGTCTGATCTAATTGCAGGTAGTGATGAATATCCCTGAATATAAATTAATGTCTTAACTAGTTCAGCATTATATCTATTGAAGGAGGAAAAGTTCCTGCTAATGAGTTTTTACAACACATGGGAAAAAAACAACAAAACAACAACAACAACAACAAAAAACAACAACAACCTTTTAGAAAAAAATTCAAAAGGTTTTAGTAAAGAATCGGCAGGGGCTGGAAACACTGTGCAGAGCATTGTAAAAAAAGATGGTGATATTGAGGGGAAACAATTACATTATAGTGCCACTGAAGACATGCACTGGAAGTTGGGTGTTCATGACACTACTTTAGGCTTATAGAATGAGAGATAGTCCATGCTCCATGCAAAGTAAGATTTAAAACCATGTGGGAAGCCACTTACTCAGCCTCCCCAAGGAGGCTACCAGAAGCACTAGAAATAGCACCCATGTGCCAGGAATCTCAAACCAGCTCCCTCCTGACTGGACTCACAGCTTTCTGCAGTCTCACACTCTAACTTGTCCATCATGCTTGCTCCTAGTCTGCTTTGCAGTGAAGGATATACATTATGTCCTTACAAATTCTGGTTTTACCACAAATAGATTCAGCAATACAACCTGAGCTGAGACTGGTGTTATGTGCGAAACAAAGTATACAGAGGTAGGAAAGGAGCTGTGTCAATACAGGTAGACATGCAGGTACACATTCAGATTCCAGTGTAAATGCAAGCAATAGCTATTCAATGCACTGTGAGGCTGTATATCAGTCCTGGGATTTGCAAATGCTCATTTTGTTGCAGCTTTGTGGCTCTCAACACAAAGACTCAACCTTCAGACAGATAACTGTTAGCTTTTGCATTGAAAATGAAAAAAAATGGCCAAAGACTAAACAGAAGAGAAAAAAAAAATCTATTAAATTCCAAACAAAATCATGGCAGCAAAAGTGGCAGGAACTCCAAAGGTAGCATCTGTTTAAAGCTGGGCTAATCACAGCGTATGGACTAGCCTGGCCCGTGGGCAACAAGGCTTCCACTGTAAATGCAGACAAACATTTCTTCTTTCTTGTTTTCACTCTGAGAGAACCAAGAAAAATAACACAAGTATTTCTGCTGAAAAATTTTAGCTAACATGAACATTAGTATAGTTTCATAGCCTGGTAACTGATCCAGTAACATAGGACCCTAGTTTATTTGAAGTGATCCTGAGAGAATTAGCAAAACAGAAAGAGCAAGCAAAATTTGGGTTGCTTTATTCTCAGGGGTAGTCAACAAGAATACTTGTGTGAGCAAGACAAGTAAGATCTGACCCAAAGAAAATACATTTGGCAAATTCATGTAAACCGGAAAGTCAGTAGCAGCTATTGAGAAATCATAGTTATATTTTTAAGTTGTCCTGCTGAGGATTGCCTTTAACCACATTTCTCCTCCCCTTTCTCTCTCCCCTTTCTTCCAGACTTTTGTCCCAAGTACTTAATTGTGAGTAAAATATTTGTACTGGGAAGACATCAAAGGCACTGATTTTAGAAATTCAATTTTATATAATGCAAGACCCTTGAACTTTAGAGAAAGTTCATTTCATCAGCTATCACTAATCATCTGTGAGTCTGGTGCTCTACCAACTAAAACATAGTATTATGAATAATGGATTTTCCTCACATCTGAAGTGTAAGAATAATTACGAATATGAATACAAGCAATTATAACGCTTTGTGTTATTCTGTTTTCTGATTTGGCAATAAACTGCAGAAATAAACTGATACTTTTGCTTTAAAAAGGGGTAGTCTGTAAAGCCAAAAAGTGTAAAACTAGTGCTTGGTGAAGGGGGTTTTTTTGCACATCTGTTCCAACTGTTATTTGTTTGAATCTTCCTCCTCCACTGCTCTTCATCTCCAACATTTCACTCAAATTAAGGCATTAAAAAGTGCTGAGCACTCTAGCAGAGAAGAAAAGCACTCCACTCCTTCCTATCTGAGAGCAAGGATGTTAACACTTTAAGGAATGAGCCTGTGGTGGCAACATTTTCACCTTTACCTGAAGCGGTGTGATTAGAAGATGGGAGGCTCACCCTGAGCTGTGGATCTGCTGCATTCCTGCTGCCTCCAGCAATGCAGAACAGCCACTTGGTGACAAGGAAAGGAGATGCTCTTGGAAACTTCCATCCCTGTCAGAGGAGATCTTTTCTCCTTTTCCAGCAGAAGAAACAGAGATATGACCACTTTTTGCAAATGCGATGCATACATACAGAGGATGATCCTTCACTGGCTGATAAAATTGCATTTAGGACAAGAGTAGCCAGGTCCAACATCTCTCAAAATAGATAGAATGGGAACTAGTAAAAGCAATTTAAAATTAATAATTAATACACTTTATTTAATGAAACGAAAGTTATGCAAGACTTCTGAAAAAGGAAGAGTAGTGATTTAAAATACAACTTTGCTCAGATGCTGGAGTGATATTTTCTATGTGTAAAGAGTGATCTCTTTCTTGGATGACAGAAATAAGAAAAATCAGTAGTGCAAGAGAGAAAATGAGTCACCACCGCAGAAAGGAACATATTGCTCAGTTCTTGTCCATGACAGTCTGGTTTTCAAATGAAAACCAAACAACAGCTGCTCCCAGAAATGTAAAGGTATAATCCACAGTAAAACCAAAGGAAGACTCATGTATCTCCTGGAGATACCCCCAGGCACAGCAGAAATGAATGGCAAAATTAGGTACTTGTCATTTTGTTCAACGATGGCAAACCTGTCTCTGCAAGAACGGGCATTTTATTGGTCACCAGTTGCTCACCAGTTCTGTCATATATAGTTGCAGGTATCTCTAGTTGTACAAATCAGTTTTTTATAATTAACATCAGCCAGAATACATCTCCTGAGAATGAGAAACTACAGGATGAAAACTGCACTCTGCATTCATCTCCCAAGTCAGAATCATGTTGATATTTTTTTTCCTGATCAGCTCTGGAGCACGTGCTTGTTTGTCTTCTACAAATTCAGAGATCTCTGTTATAAAATTCCACTTCAAAGTAAGAGACATGAGTGAGAGATTTTCTATTAACATTTCTGGCTTTTGTTTTGTGATGCTTTTCCATTCTCAAGATATACATGTGGCATGCACATCAATATCTTCAATATTTTCCAGTTTGTGGACCACTGAAAGTTTTTCTATGCAAATATAGTTACCTGCATAGATAGCTTAAACTATTCCTATTTGGCTGTAGGTTTGTTTTTCGTAGCTACCTTTTGCAGATCCCCCAGTAAACTTCTTCCCCATGGATCTTCAAGAGTTTTCTGACTTCCTGTTAAAACTCAGGTCCTACACTGTTAATAAACAAACAAGATTTCAGTTGCATTGATTTAAGCACCATGAATCTGAATATATTCCAGAACCTTTTGTTTCTGAAGTTTTTGAGGAAAGAATAGGTCATCACTTTTTGATTGATTAACGTATGTTAGGGAAAAGACTATCAGTCTTTTATTTCTTTTAGCTAAAAAATACAATTTAAAAAAATTTCTCTGTCACTTGTAGATCATGAAAGGTTGCACAGACTGAGTTATCCTATCTTGTACTTCAGAATGGCTTCCGGTTGTATTATTTTTAGAAACTAGAGCTAGAATAAGAAGAATATTATCATAGAAACACACTAATTTAGACAAACTCTCCTCCCCTTTTTGAGCTTTTTGAAAAGAGTTAGACATGTAGATCTTAGGTTGAGCATTAAGAGGATTAAGGTTAATCCAGGCCATACTGAGATCACTTTTTGAAAACAAGAATGAGCAGATTGGAGTGAATTTTATTATAAACATTTAAAGAGGATACCAGTGCAAGTGATACAGAATGAAAAAGGTCAGTGAGCAACATGGTAGTTCTAAGTTCTTCCTTCTTTGGAAACCGCACTTATATTGAAAATGTATAAACATACATCAAGTTTATACAGTCAAATGACTTCCTACCTAAGAGATCATGGCTTATTTAAGGTCAGGAAGAAGTTATTATGGAAAGAAAAGAAGCATCCTAGAAAGAACAAATCTTTTGACCTGGTAGCACGTTTATGCGGCTCAGACTAGATTTCAGCTCTACTGATTCAAAATACTGTTCCTTAACCCATAGATTGTACCAAATGGGTGCATTAGTCATACTGAGGCATTGTTATGAGATGAAATCACAAAGCTATGTGGGCAGGATGGGCCTACAGTGCACTTTAGAGCTGGGCCTTTAGAGCTGCATGGTTAATTCCTAAAACCAACCTGTCTGAAAGATCAGGCTTTCTCACCTGAACATGAATAAGCTTTCCTACAGGTTCCTGGTAGCAGTCTTCCTTTTCTGGATGCACAGAGAAAGAATCCGATGACATTTTTAAAATTCCAGTTCAGTTATGTGCTGGCTTATAGCTGACCCCCCTAATGAAAAAATGTTTGGCTGGATATGATTTGAGGACTAACGGAATGCTTTTTGACTTTTGCTTTTACGCACTTCACCTTTGTCAAAACTTCCACAACTATTTGTCTTTCATGCAATCCAAGCAGATGCTCCACCAGCATCCCTGTGGAGTAACTGTGTCACTGGCTGGGGCTCACAGCCTGGCTGATTGTGCAGGCATTGCCAGTGTCTCCTTATTCTCACCGCTCCACCTTTTCTGCTAACAATTTAAAAATAATAAAAAAAAAGCCTTGGTAACTAGCTGGGGAAGATAATAAAGACCTGAACTGTTACTTCTCCTCCCAAAAGATGCAAACTAATTCCTCCCATTGATCTGGGAGGAACTCATTAGGAAGCCAAAATGCAGTGCAACAAATCGTGGAAAACATCTGCAAGTGACTTCAGCTGAAATACATGACGGGAGGGTTTTCTGTGTCCCAGATAGCCCTGAATTCAACTTTCACCAAAAGTAAGGATTGCTTCTGCATGAAGACCACCACCTTTGATTCGCTGACTCGAAGTATCAGGGGTTCAGGCTTCATGCATTAAGGTGTCATCCTCTGTGCATGCAAAAAGACTCTACTATTCTCTGGGTCACTGAGGAATATTCTCTCAATAGTGAGCGGCTGCATTCCTTAAGAGCGTTTTTAGAGTTGCAGAAAGAAATGTTGAAGGTGAGATGGTTGTGTACAGAGAAAGATTATATTCCAATAATCACTTCAAAGAGAAAGAGGGGGGAGGCATGTTTTTAATTTCTATGCAAAAACAAAGGAAGTAATTTCTTTCAAGGTTTTTTATTTGTTTTTCAAAATGCACAGTGCTCAGCTTTTAAAATAATAATTATTCTTGACAGGCATTTAATAATTGTTAGTGATCTATAGCTTTATTACAAAGTACTCATCTAATGATGTATTTCCTTTACCCTAAGGGCCAAGTACAAAGCAGGGAAATTATCTCGGTGATACTTTTAATAACTTCCTGTGGGATTGCAAACTCTGGCTGAAGCTGTCTCTGCAAAAGAGTTAATCATGTAATTTCACAGATTAGACAACACAGGGTTACTAATGAGAAACTTCAGTTCAGTGATAAACTCTTTTTTTTTTCCAAGAATATTTTGAGAGGCCTGTAACCTTTGGCTGACACCCAACAAGGCTATTAGTTTAACCATGGGATGCACTACCAAATGTACAAGAGTCAGCAGAACTTTTTCTTCTGAAGATTGCTTGTAACACTCTGTGAAGAAGGCTTCGAAAACCCAGAAGGGATAGATGGAAGGAAAAAAAAATCAGGCAAAAAGAGGTTGACTTATTGGCTTTCAATAATTGGCATGGCTTCAGCTTCCAGTTTCTTTTCAGCAACGTCCGCTCACTATAGCAACCCCGGATCCCATTTAAATGTCATGCTGCCCTCTGTTCTATAAACATGTATCATCCATCACTAAATATTTAGATCTGAATTGTTGGAGCTGAGTTCTGTGCCAGGGGTAGGGGGATTAATTCCTTTCAAGGCCCTCACATGATGGATTT
This sequence comes from Patagioenas fasciata, assembly GCF_037038585.1. Taxonomy (NCBI): domain Eukaryota; kingdom Metazoa; phylum Chordata; class Aves; order Columbiformes; family Columbidae; genus Patagioenas; species Patagioenas fasciata. The sequence continues at coordinate 66,865,507 of NC_092522.1, forward strand.
TTCACTGAAGTAAACATCCGAGAAGAGCTCACACTACGGCCATAAAATATATAAATAAAGTTTAAAGTTTAATTAAGTCAACATTATTTAAAGTGGTTGTCATATTTTATGGTGAACTCTTTGTGTTTATTTTGTATGACTCCTCATAAATAGTCTCTCCCCTTCAGACAAAAGGCACGGCTGGGTTGAAGTTAAGGGTCCCATGCGTGGTACGGGAAGGAGGATCTCCTGGGCTTGGGGGATCTGAAACGCGTCATATCGGGCCTTCTGCTATCTCGTGTCTTCCTAATGAGCTGAGATGTTGTGCAGACACAGGAAAAGCATGGCGGAGATTACAGCAGACGTGACACGGAGAAGTTCTTCGAGTGGCTATCTGGGCTCAGCGGAGGGAGGGCCTCATCCTCCCTGGTCCAAAGGATGCTGGTGCCAATGGGCAGGCAGCAGGGAAGGAGTCGGAGTTCGGAGGGGGCAGATTGAGAGGGGCAGTCCTTCCTGCCTCCACCAGCAAGGGGACTGCACTGAGTGCTGGGAGAGATCTGGCATTGCTCTTATTCCTCTCACACGCTTCCTGCCCCATCAACAAGTCCCCCAACAACATGTACTTTCAAGAGGCAAATGATGTGATATTGTTATGTGGCCTAATCCTTTGGAGCAGCAAGAGTAATTTTAAAAGTCAAATAAAAATAAGTGGAGAAATTCATCGAAGTGGTTACTAAATGATGCTCTCCTGTGGGAAGCTCTTGTGAGCCCTTATAATGATTTCTGGATAATTAGCTAAGCACCCAGATGAGAAAGAGTGAACAAATGCTAGAGCCCCAGGTCAAACCTGGGGAAAAACCTGCATTCAACTTCTGTATGCTCTCACCTGCTGTGGGCAGCTCCTGCCCACACTCTCTGCCTCCACTCCCCATCTGTACACCAGCAGTGGGTGACATCTCAGTTAAGGGCTTTGTTATTTGGGCAAACAAAAAGCTGTTGAGATGCTCATATTTTCAAGGGACATGCTATGTAAGACTGAGACCACTTTTTTTTCTGAGGATTTTCCATATCTGTGAATAGGGACTAGAAATGTTGCCAGGACAGTAGAGCTCAAAGGCGAGACTAGTAGCAGAGGTGTTAGCTGTGATAGGAGTTTGTAACTGTTCTCTTAAATGACTGAGAACAAGTCATTCAGTATTTCTGTTTCTTACCAATAAAACTGGAGTAACAGCATTTTATCATGTTTAACCTGCTTCAACTTCAAAGTTCCTGCAGCAGGGCTGGTCTTTTACACTGTATATACAGTATTCACAAGAAAAATTTCCAGTCTCTGGAAATAGTCAGCTATAGTTGCTATTGTGCTGCAAACACCGAAGCAGGAGAAAAGCATATTCCCTGCTTTGGTTTTGTTATTCCTCGCTGAGCAGCTTTTTCTGCAAACATGTGAGAAGTGCCAGAAAAAATGTAGGTGAGCATTATTCCTGTACCTATTCATGGTCATTCACTCTATACCTGTTTATAAAGTAAATATGTACGTGTCCATCCATGTCTGTATATGTAGATGCACACACACAGACACTTTACTGATTCTTGAACATCCATGTTTAATCTATGAGTATGGACATGTTCATTCGAATTCAGAAGCATAGGTCATGCAATCAGTTTGTGAGGGGAAATGCAAGGCATGCTTTGTCCAGACAGGGCACGGGCAGAAACCCAGACCAGACTGAATTTACTAGACACTAAATCCTCTTTCTAGCAAATGAAGCCACAGACAACCATATGATGAAAGATCCCTCTGCTTTCATTCTGTATCAGTACTGATTGTGTTGCCCCAAAATCTTTAGCATTGAGTAACATGATCATGCTGACGGCAGTATGAAACTTAATGAGGTCTTAATCTACATGACAGGTTAAAAGCTATGAGAGTTTCTAAGGCTCTATGTGGTACAAATGGAGTGGAAGCTAATATTATTCGATAAGATAGGGAGAGGCCCAGCTGAAGGGAAAGCATTTCCCTAGAGTCTTGGACTTTGGTTAGAAGTGAAACTGTTAAAACTAAAAGGGAGGGAGGGAGGGAGGGAGGGAGGGAGGGAGGGAGGGAGGGAGGGAAGGAAGGAAGGAAGGAAGGAAGGAAGGAAGGAAGGAAGGAAGGAAGGAAGGAAGGAAGGAAGGAGGGAAGGAAGGAAGGAAGGAAGGAGGGAAGGAAGGAGGGAAGGAAGGAGGGAAGGAAGGAAGGAAGGAAGGAAGGAAGGAAGGAAGGAAGGAAGGAAGGAAGGAAGGAAGGAGGGAAGGAAGGAAGGAGGAAGGGAAGGGAGGAAGGGAGGAAGGGAGGGAGGGAGGGAGGAAGGGAGGAAGGGAGGGAGGAAGGGAGGGAGGAAGGGAGGAAGGGAGGGAGGAAGGGAGGGAGGGAGGAAGGGAGGAAGGGAGGAAGGGAGGAAGGGAGGGAGGGAGGGAGGGAGGGAGGAAGGGAGGGAGGAAGGGAGGAAGGAAGGGAGGGAGGGAGGGAGGGAGGGAGGGAGGGAGGAAGGGAGGGAGGAAGGGAGGAAGGAAGGGAGGAAGGAAGGAAGGAAGGAAGGAAGGAAGGAAGGAAGGAAGGAAGGAAGGAAGGAAGGAAGGAAGGAAGGAAGGATTTCAAAGTACAAGAAAGCACCTCCATCACTCTAGAGCAAGAGAACAGGTTTGAGGGAAAAAAAATAGAGAAAAATGTTTAATTTGAACTTCATTTACAAGCAGTAAGAATTTGTCAAAAAGCAGTTAAGGAGCGACTCCTCAAACGGTTAATGGTGGTCAGAAATCACCAGTGCTACTTTTAATGGCATGTTGTGAAATTCAGCCCGTGCAGAGATAGCACTAAGCTTGTTCAGCTCACAGGCCCTGTCCTTTCTGTGTGCCAGACAGCAAATGCTCCTCACAGGGTCTGAGACTTCCTTTCTGAGATGACAGAACTGGGAAATAGGAGGCAGGTTTGATTGCACCACTGTTTCTCACACCAAAGAAGTATTGCAAAGTGCAGTTGCAATTGCAAAGTGACACCCATGTCTTATAGCAGCCTCTGCTACACTGCCCTTGGGGGGTTCCCACCTGCAGGGGCGCAAAATCATTACCCTGGTGCTCACATGCTGGAAAAGTCCCACAGTAAGGACTAAGCGGGACTGGCATGTAGGCATCATTTTAGCCTCACTCGCTGACGTGCGGATGGACTTAGATCCCAACCTACTGGTTGCCCTTCTAACAAGTTGTGTTTTACTCTATCACTATTAGTGTTAAATTCCCCTTTTCCCAACTCATCTCCCTGCCTAAGGTGCCAGCTGCTTTGGCAAACAGCATAGCAGCAGCATGGTGTTTCTTCTGTTCTTGATCTTACACGTATGCATGTAAAAAGTTTGTGACTTAGTTTGTATGCCTAAGTACCTTGAAAGCTGAGTGCTTAATGAAGTATTAATTCAATTTCTGAAATACTGGGAGTGGGAAGCCAATTTATCAAAAGTTACTGATATAGACAAAAATATGCATTTTCAAAGTAAAATCAAACCCAAGTACTATTTCACTAATATTTTAATGGGGGTGGGTGAAATTTACAGGAAAACAAATATCCTATCTCGTGACCATTTTCGATGAGTCAAAAGTTTTCTCACTACTCCTTTTGTGGCAGGCATTAGATAAGCCAGTGCCTTGTTCAATCAAGAACAACTGTCTGTTAAGAGGACAATTGCCTGCAAGGGAGTAGGCGTTCAAGTAATTACTTTCCCCGACAGGACCACAAAGCTAACAGACTGGGAAGTGATGATTAGGCAGTCTCTTTGCCCAATTAATTTTGAATTTATAGAACTGTGTGAAATAACTCCAGTGAAGGAGACTGATGATGATTTATCCTGGTCAAACAATTCATCATGGACTAGGAGAGAAAGGAATAGGTCTAGGAAAGCAAAATGCGAACCCTAGCTCTCAGTTTGGCATAAGTGCTTGTTGACTGTGCTGTGAATATTAGCTTTCTCTTTTTCCTTGACCAGAAATGCGATCATTGTCAAACGCGCTGTATATATTTGTGCAGAAATGTTTAGTTTTGACAAATCAACAGTTTTTGACAACAAAATAAAACAAAAAAGCATTTTCACTGGCAAATTCTTTAGCAGCCCTAGCAGTCAAAGCTCCCAGAACTGCCTTTAAACAGCCAGATCAGTCCCGCAAGTATGAATATGCAGTTCCAGCTACTTTGATGGAATTTGCATGTGTATATCAAGGGGCAGAGTTTGGCTCTTGGTCTAAAACATGTTGAGCACTTTTTAAAGGAAACTCATTTAGAAGTGATGTAAGTCTTTGCAGTTTCCGTGTTATGTCTGTGCAAGATTCCAGTTCTATAAAATGGCATGAATACATGAACTGTATTTATATTTGACTTTTATAGCAGTATGCAACTGTCTAACAAGCCAGTCGAGAACATCTCAGTTAATTAATGTTCACCAAAACAGTTATCCCTCAGTTGTAATCCTTTTATTCCAGTAAAAATTATTAGGATTCTATGTACTCACATTTTTTTTTTATTCTGATTTCACTGCTTTCATGCCAAGGGAATTCCAGTCATTTCAGTAAAGTTACCCTGGCATACAACTGATGCAGCTAAGTAGTAAATCAGACTCTGTGGAAGAAATCCTAGTCTAGTGAACTCAGTGGGAATTTTGCCACTGATTTCAAGGGAGCAACATTTTCACTGTATCTATATAAAATAATAACTTTTCTTTCTGTAGATGTAAAATAAAGTTAATATCTCAGTTATAGTGATCAGATATGCACAGTATGCTTACTTCTTCTTTTCTCCATATACAGAAAAAACAGACAACTTTCAGTCTTGAGTTTTGTTTTAATTTTCACTGTTAAGTATACTTTGTGCTACAAATACTTCTGGAGAAATAATTCAAAAAGGTATAAACAAGGTAGCTTGAGAACGAGCCTTAACCAAGTCATCCCAAAGTCAAGGTTTGGTGTAGCTGACCTAGATGTTTCTTCAAGAGGAGTGTGCAAATAAACAGTGACGTGAAGTGTTTGGGTTTTACTGATTTTTGGCAAAAAAAAATGGTCCTGATTTACCTCTCACTTAATTGTGTAAGTGCTATAAGCGATAAAGTCAGATCTCATCATCTGGAAATAATCGAAGAAAGAAAAAATACTGTGGAAGCGGTAATGGGGTCTTGACCATGAGAATGCAAGCTTGCAGTTTATCGGTTGAAGTGTTTCTGGTAAGGACTGGCCTTCTAGAAGGCAGTGGCAGGAGATTCTCTGGTGCACTTTGAACCCATCTTTTTTGACTCTCTGTGACCAGACTCACACATAAGGGATAAGAGCAGAGAAAACTCATAGAGTCATTAAGAGCTCATTGAAAAGACCCACCAAAGGGCTCACTGGGGATCCTGTATTGGAAGAAGAGACCAGAAGAGCTTGGCATGGTTTAGCAATACAATGAAATCTGAGGGAGGACAACATTACTTTCCACAAGATACCAAGGAGGAAGAAACGAAGGAATACTAGGAAGAGGAGAAGATTAAACAGATGGGAAATATTGTCACAAGGAGAAATAGTTATAAATAGTCCAGGAATTAATTTAGGCTTCGAGGCAGAAGGTGGCTTCTGGGTCAGGTTTCCATGAAGGCAGTAGATAAAAACAGGAAGGCTCAAGGTGGAGCCTGTTAAGCACTAATTGTAGGAAAACAGGCTTGTGAGAACCAGGAGTCTTTCTGTGGCACAAGAGCATCCTTTTAGTCTGAAATTCCTCTGCTTTAAATCAGGAGTATGAATAGTTCTGCAGAAGACCCTGTTTCACAAAGCTGGTAATAAGGAAGAGTGTACCATCTCCTCCTCTATGAAAAATCACTTGGTGACTTTGCTCTGATATCTGGGTAGCCTCAGAAAACCTGTCTACCACCAGAGGGGTGAGCAATTCCTAAGGAAACAGGTATGTCCCACCCGCATGCATGCTCTGCTCCTTTCGGTATCTGGGATGCCTCATATAAAAAGTGTTGACAGTTACAGTAGGGATTTTACAAGAGATTGCCATTCATATTCCACAAGGACCAAAAGATCCACATTGGAATATTTAATATAAACAGTAATAGTTTCCCACATCTTTGTTTAGAGAATAGCCTGAGGATTTCTAAACTTTAGGATCATATTCATTCCAGAAGAGTGGTTTCACTTATAGCTGCATAAATCTTTCCTTTACTTAAATGATGATTTTTTTTTTTGTTTGTATCTGAATATTTAAATACAATATTCAGGCAATCAGACTGCCATGTGTAGCACAAATAACTCTCACCTCATCTAATTTTACTTTACAGTGAAAGACCTGATCTTCAAGGATCTTAGCTACCTCCTGTTATAGTGTGAGACCTGCCAGACTTCCATGAAAGACAGTGAAGACAGTGTTGTTGTTGTTTTGTTTTGCTTTGGTTTGTGTTGGGTTTTGTTTGTTTGTTTGTTTTTAATAAAACAAATCAGGAAAATATTTCTCTGAGATTTCAAGATTGGACTTGCAAAGAAATCCATGGCTGAAAAATTAAATTCCCACTTCCAGCTGGACTGGGTTCCTAATCACAGTGACTGGGCTCTGAAACTTAGCACTCTCAAAAGCCCAGCCTTGCTATTCAGTGACTAAGAAGGAGCTATTTGGAGTATCTGCTCTGAAGTGTCCAAAAGGCTATTTCTCTTAGCTTGCCTTTGGGATAGTTTGAATGCATTTTTGGCCTACTTAGTGCTTTTAAACATTCCTAACTTCCTTAATAAAGCCTACTGCTATATCACACTTGTCACTGCTAGCCACAATCTGATACAGCACACGCAACCTCCTTTGGAATTACCAAATGTAGGGGAGAGGAGGAAAAGCTATCTTTCTGTTAAGAGATAATGATACAGTATTGCTGACTTCTAGCATTCATGCGTCAGTCTCGCAGATGACTATGAGACTGGAATACCTTTATTTCCTTCAGTTTGTCTGCTGATCTCTGAGATTTTAATGCTCATATGTGTCAGTTATCTCCACAGACATGTGGGCTTGAGTGCACCAGGCATGAGCAGTTACTGGATAGTGGCATTATTAGCTATTAATGAATCATTTCCTCACTCACACATATCTGTATTCTGAGTTTCTATTTTCATATCTATGCACTCTGGATAAATTTAAGCAATGCTGATGCTCTCTCCTGGAACACTGGTTGAACATATGTGTCCTGTTCTGTTCCTGGAAATAGAAAGGGTGGATGAAAAATAGAGATAATAATGCACTGCAAAAAGCAGTGCCTGTTCTTTCACAGATATAGTTAATCCTTCTTCAGAAAATAACTGAAATCTGGAGTTAAAAATAGGAAATTTTGCTAAAATTTGCAGTCCGTGAGTTCTAAAGAACGTCTGAACTCAGGGAAAATTTCAGACAAAATTGAGACATCATAGCCTTAGCAGCTGTATGTGCCCTGAAAGGGCTTTTGTAACACATAGTGTTCCTCACATTCATATATCACTGTTTCAAGAAATTAATGATAACATAGATTGTGCTACAACAAATGATTCCAAAATGGAAAGTGTGTGTGATATCATCCAGTTCAAGAGTGAAAGTCAGAAGCAGAACACCCAGACACTCATCTGTTTGTACCCGAGATCAAGACAAAAATCAAGGGGGATCACTCGTTTGGAAGACTGAGGGAGAGGTTCTTTTACATGCTTGTCAACTGCTATGTTTTCTTTCTGGGAGTTAATAGAAATACACTTTCATGTCTGTGTTTGCAGCTTTAGTTTACTGCTACTGGGATTAAGTCTTTGATGTCAGGAGGAAGGGAGCAGAGGTATTAGGACATAAAAAGGCTTTTCCACTTGCCAGGTGACCTACAGAGGCTAGATTCACTTTCTTCCTTTCTACACAAATGTTATGTTCCCTTTGTATAGACATATGAAGGCAAAGCAACTCAGGATGACCAATGTCTTCCCCCACCAGTGCAATCATTACCTCTACCTAACATCAATCAGTAGTTCATTCTTTACAAACAAGGCATCAGTTTTTGTAAAAAGGAAGTTTTACATGAAGAGGACCAGAAATTCTTTCTCGAGCTTTCATACAAAGGGTGCATTTATCTGATTTATCCATTTCCTGGAATTCATGAAAAACAAGATAACACAGCTTTGTATTATTTTGTAAGAATTAAAAACGAAAGACCAACAAGTAATCTAATCTATCCACTTAGAAGTTTAGACTTATTACATAATGTCAGAGTTGGAGGAAAAGAGTAAAACTTCCAATTAATCAGTTTTCCAGTAATCAACTATGTCATTGGTGTAAAAGGAAAAAGGTCAAAATATAAGAAAGCATTCCAAAGCAGCTACTTTGTAAAGCCCAGACAATATCTGAAATAATTGGTGACAAACTTCCTTTTTGAAGTGAATCACAGAAGATATAGTCTCTTTATGTATTTGTTTCATCAACTGATATTGTGCTCTACCTGTAGAGCTTCTTTCTCTTGATCATGTGCTTGATAAAGTTTTCATAACTGGGCTTAGCTCATATGTTTGGTTGTATGCTTCCCTTCTGCAGCCTCTCTCCTTATTCTCCTCTCCAGACTCTCAACAACTCTTACTGCAAGCACACCAGTATTTATGGAGTGTCCTACAGGACAGTGCCCCTTAAAAACATATTCATAAAAGTTAGTACAGTCCTTAAGTACAATGAGTTCAAAAGAAAAACAGTCTGGAAATGAGCTTTGAGATGAATGCTTTGGAGTCATTATCTGAGGTGCACTGGCAGTCTCTAATGAGACATTTGTAATTTAATTGTGTCATGGAGAGACTATAAATTTCCCCCAGAGCCCACATCCCAGTTGTTTTTATAATGAAGATAAAGTAACACACATACCAAAAAATCTTTTGAATACACAATAACTTCTTCCAAAAAGATAAAGAGGGCCTATATCCTATTTATGTCACTACACTTGGTTGCATAACAGAGCTTACAACAAGTAGGACAGAGGGCAAGAGTCAGTCTATAATAATTTAATACTGTATAATTCTTTACATTTCTCTTTTAGTCACATGATAATATTTTTGGAATCATTTCATATCAGTACTAGAAAAGAAGAAAAATAACAGGATCGCAAACGGTTGTTCTACAGAACCTTTATAGGGAATTACGTTGTGTCTGGGGAATTAAATGTTCTAATACTGAATGACTAAGCCACTCCTACGTCAAATTTCTACAGCTTTGGATAGAGAATTGCAAAGATTTTTAGGCCTCAATCAATGCCAAAATGCTGCCTACTCAGTCCAAGCTCCTAAATAAATTAGGACAAGCGTGTCTTCCAGATACAGATGATAATACACTCAGTCGAACATACCCAATGACCCCTCTGGGTCCTTTAGCCAGAATGGTGTATTCACTTCTGTAGATTCAAGCAGGTTTTTGTGCTGTGGTTCTGTTTATTAAATTGTGCTGGAGACAATCTCCAAAGCTCCAGTTGATTGGAACAACTTTCTCAAGTGTTTAAAGTGATTTATAATGCATGCAGCTTTTAAAATAAAACTTAAACTTCAACAGATAGATATTTAAGCATTCATTTTTAGGGAAAAGTAGGACATCTGACCCAGGAACAGGAGATAGAGGAGGCTGAAGAATATTTTCTGTTCTAAGTCTATGGCATATATTGCAAAAACACTGAGTTTTACAAGAACTTGGTTTTGACTGTTTTCCTCTGACTTGTTTCTCTCACTCAAGCTGGATACTTCAGAACTGTGATCTTAATACAGGACAGGGAGTGATCACTCCTGTATTTTGATTCTGTTGTCAGTATAAATTGTCTCTGCATTTTTAGGAAAAGATATCTCACACTGAGAGAGCTTCTCAAAAGCCATTCTGAAATTTCTCATGACTCTGTAATGTCAACACAAGAATCTGAAGCTGTCACCCTTGCAGATGCTGTTCACAGTGCAAGGTGTCAGATGAGAGACATGAAACTCTTCCTCAGAAGCAGCTACAATATATATTTTTACCATTTTAGAACTATTTTGAATTTTTTTTCACTCTCAAGAAATGAATCTTTTCATATGCTTTCTGGCATTTGAAGGTGAATATTTTTATTGATAAATAGCAATTGGTTTAACCAAAGAATCATAAAAATAATCTCCATCTGAAAGCCTTTTTTATCAAAAATGAGGCTTAGCAAGATCCTTTATAGGCTCCATAGATGGTCTGATAATAATAATTATCATGTAACTATTTCATTTTCTATTCTAGAAATTATACACACAATGCAGTAAAACACTACTGCAACCTGAAACCTGAACTAATTAAATCATTATGCATAGCGGCAGATGAAAACTAATCAGGAAAGACTGCAGCCATTTGACCATTCTGGTCTGATTCTTCATTGCCTAATACCTTCTGAAGACATTTATGGGCACATATAGGGAATATGGAACTCAGGAATGCATTGAAGACCAATGTATTTCATATTACCTTTTAATAAAAATAGAAGAACATACATTCTCATACATACTCAGTGCATTGCATTTGGCTTCACATTGCAGTAGTTAAATGAAATTTTATGGCCTTAACTTACAGGAAGTTAGACTAGACAATGCAATTGCTTCTTCAGGCCTTAAAAACCTAGGAACCATGGAGTAAGTGACTACATTGGGTTCAAGACAATGAAGACTGAAGTTCTGCTGCAGCTGGAAAGGATAGGAATTTGCAGGAAATACAATACAGTATACACCAGAAAAGGAATGGATTCTTTCAAATAAAAAGTTGTGTGACTTGTTGCTAATTCCAAAGAAAGAGGTTACAGCTTGCAGATGAGGCACGGGCTGTAAACTATTCAGGATGACTTTCATTGCTCAGAGGGTATAATTGAAAGTATGAAGCAAACTGCCAAAATCTACAATAGAAATGAATAGTGTACACCAGGTCAAAAGGGATCTGGACTCATTTCTGGAAGAAGAGACAGTGTACAGCTGTTAGCTTGATTTTTTAAGGGTGAAGATGATCAGTTACTATATTAATTGATTGGTATTTCCTGGGCATGTTCTGTTAGGATTTAAAATCCTCTCCCGGACCTTCATGTATCATTATTTCTTTCTGGCAGCTGCATCCACCCAGGAGCAAATGTCTTCCATTGACTGGAAATGTATATTGTAGAATAAAATTTCTGTAGTTACCAGAGAAAATACCTTGGGGCAACGGAATTTTCTTGGTTTTGTCGTGATATAAGACAGACCAGGAGAAAAAAAACATATGGGTAACAAACTCTACTATTGGGAGTCTTGTCCCCACTTTGATCATCATGACAGTGTCTAGATCTGAGTGCATGTATCTAACTAATTGCATACACACATCCATGCAAATAATATCCAAACAACTGCATGCAACTTTTGAGTCTCATTGGCTTTACAGTCTCTGTAGTGTAATGTGCCATGTAAAAACTCAAAACAAGGGACAAGTGGACATGGCTGGAGACAATCTGATCAAACGATAATGCAACTGTTCATGAATCCCACCTCAGTAACTCACCGAGCCAAGCCTAAAACCACACTGTCTTCTGAAATGGATAGAGATGGGCATAAGTAAAACTGAGGGGTTTTACAAAATCTGAGGCTCACAAACTTCTTGAATGCTGTAACCCTCCCAATCATATAGTACGACTCAGACATTTCATCATCTGTAAGAGAGGGGATTACCACTTCTGCGTCAACTATGAAATTGCTACAACAACCAATGTGACTTCAAGGAGAGTATTTCCACACTGCTGGCACAGGAGAAGATGGGGTTTTAGACCATGAGGAGGTTCTAGGGTGAAAAGAGATTGCAAGTATTTTTATTTATTGGAACAATTCTTAGAACCTTCTGTATTAAGCTGAAAGGCTAATGGCCAAGGAGCTCTGTCTGCTCCATAGCATGCCCTGAGCTCCCATTTATTTGGAGCTGCAAATGGCTGCTGCATGCCTTCAGCAAGGCTCTCTTCATGAGACTAAAGCAGCAGGCACAGAGGAGTTTTCAAGGCTGGATTGCATCCACTCTTTCCACCCTCTGTAACATGGAGCAGTAACCCATGCTCACAATGCCAAACCAAGGAGGCTCAGGGGGAAAGCTGAATTTTTTTTGATCCTGGACAAGTTACCTGGGACACTGACTGCAGTCCAACATAACATCTGTTTACACCAAAGCAGCAGCACGAAGAAGGTCCAAGGCTTTCTCTGTTCTCACCAGCACCGTGGATCCAGCCAAAGAGCCAACAGCTACTTCTGGCTTAGCCCCAAATTTACAAGGCCCTGGGAAAGAAAAGTAGCATGCAGAGACAGTTCCTGCGGCTAATCTTGGTGCCATGCAGCCCCTCTGATACTTCTTTACTCAGAGGAGTTTGTAAAATTTAGGTCATATTAGTATCTTCCCTATATATGGAAAAGGACCATGGATAACCAGTTTTGCTCCTAGGCTTTTTTCAGCGTAGTCTGAGTCACCATCATTAGATGTAGGAGCAGCAGAAATAGAAACAGAAATTCTCACTGAAATAGACCCAGGAAAGTTGTCATACCCTCAGTCTTCCCTCCACTCCCTCCCAGGTTTTCTTAGGCACTGCATAAATACAGCAGGAAATCGTCCATACCTCAGCAGGGTTTTAATCTAAATATTATCAGAGGTTTAATAGCTGTTCAAATATTTCAAAACATTCCAGCTTCGCATACCACATGCATTACCAGTGGTGCAGCTCTGTTTAGAGCAGCTTGAATTGTGCAGGTGAAGAAGCCTACAGGGCTGGGTAGCATGTGCAACCACTGAATGCTCTTGGGGATTGACTTTTTAGGGACTTCCTGAAGTGTGTGATGTACTGATGTCCCTATTTTTAACATCTGCCCACCAGCTCTTTAAATACACTGTTACTGACTGGAAGAAGCCACCTCAAAGGGGCAAACAACACTAATTACAAATCGTGCTGGCAGTTCTCAGGTGGGTGGCTGACTTGCGACTGCTACCACTCAGCACACCTACACGGGCTTTCAGCAAACATAGTTGCCTTGAATCAATCAGCATTCTTATCCTTGCCTTATTTGCAGAATAACATCTGTAAACAAGGCACCAAACAGTGTCTGGGTTTCCCTGATTTCTCATTCCTCATATCCACAGTCTTTAGTGAATTACCTTTTGTGGTTCAGGACTGACCTCTCATGAGACAGATGAAATCTAGATTTCCCTGGAAATGTCTGGCAAACTTTCCACTGACTTGAATAGAGTTGAGATCAGTTTCCCCTTTTTGGGATTTTGAAAGGATTTTGTTTGTTTGTTTGTATGTTATTTGTGTTCAATATTTTCTGTTCATAGGCTATTTATGTAACATCTTAATAGAAAATAATACCTTGGTATTAATCCTTCAATAAGCTTTGGTGCTTTCTTCAAAATACTGTTCCTTGTTTTGAGGAATGTGTTCAGTTGTGCAAGCCTCTCTTCTGTACTGAATTTGTCAAATCAGAGAGCAAAAAACCAGAAAATCCGTAAAAGACACTGAAGTACTCCAAACAGATTGAGTGTTTCACTGGTCTTGCTCTCATTTCAACTCCAAGCACTTTGGCAAACCTGTATCTTAAACACCTGGGCCACTGCCTTGGCTGGAGAGAGATGTTTTTGTGTGTTAGGCCTCCAGGTTTAAAAATCTATTTGTATCAGCACCAGATGGTTTTGGTGGTTCATTGGTCACAGATAGGAAAAGATCTTACCAAGTTTTCTAATACTTTAGAAAACTTTGCAGTGAGAGGTTTCTTCATATGCAGTTAATGTTCAGAGGTAGTGTATGGAGGGAACATCAGTACTATTTTATGGAGTTGGTATTATGTGATAGCATAACTTTACTTTAAAAGTCTAAATTAATACTACTTGGAAGCACTTGATTTTGGTACTCCAGTATTTAATTTTGTAGTTCCACATATTTTTTTTTACAAATCTTCCTTACTTATTTTGTCCCACAGTGCTAGTGTATGGACAGTGCGGAGAAATTGAATAATTCTGAAAAAGCAGTCCTGGGACCATTATCCAACTGGGTAGGGTATTGAGATTGGAAGATCCACAAGAATATTCTAATCTGCCTTTGCTTATGAAAGGCTGATGCCACTCCTCTTTCAGTTTACAGGGATATCTCTGCTTGCCCATTTTAACCATGATCAGGGCTCCTATATTCCTACCTGAGATTTCCTGACCTAGAAACTGTGTACAGAAGAACAGGCTTCTCCCAGAAGATGTCTGACCTGCAGGTAGGTTGCACACATGCACTAAACCTGAGGCTTTCAAAGTATACCAGACCTTGTGCTTAAAAGTGTAAACTGAGTTGTATATATCAAGTGCAATTAAATTGATACTGCTGGAGGCTGTTGGACTAACAGGGAGGACTGGTGCAACCAATCTGCTCTTGCACTGCCAAGGAGATCCAGGGCTCTGAAGCATGAAGCACTTAGGTAGGAGAGAGAGCAGATCTGCTTCCCCTGGCCTGCCAGATGGCCAGGAATCCTGAACAAGTCTAAAATCCCCTGCTGCTCTGAGCGGTGAAACAGTGTTCATGGTGACCTTGCCTGCTGCAGTGCTCAGAGGTCCCTTGTTGGGCTGAAGTTTTTGGGGAGCCATGGGGCTGTGCCTCAGCTCCTCACCTCCTCCTGTGTGAGTGGGGTTTGCAGTTTTCTGATGCTGTGGAGCAAAGTCTGCTGAAGCTCATGGTAGCTTCGCAGTTGCTTCTCTGGGGTGGAGATTAGGCTGGTCATCTCCAGCATGGCAGTTTGTCTGCCCATCAAGAGCATGGGAGGGCTACAGGAGGAAGAAAGAGGAGCTAATGCATGTTGCTCTTTTTCTATGTTTCTTCCACTTGATTGCTGGCAGATATGACCCATGACAAATCCTTGAAATATGGCTGTGCAGACAGAGATGGGATAGATCCAAGGGTAAAAAGCCTGTGCTCGGGAGATGCTGTGCTGTGAAAGATCACGAGTTCAGATGTATCTCCCATCTCATGTTTGCCATTGCTTACTTAGAAGAAAACAAAACTGACGAGGAGCATGGCTGGGCAGGGCTCGTTTCCCTACTCCTGAAACCTATGGAGTGGGGAAACACATGGTAATCCAAACAATGAGGCTCTCCTAACAATATGGATCATTTGAGACTGAGGAGTGGAGCTGAAATGACAGAGACAGTTTGTGCCAGAAGTACATTTTTTGTGAATGCTGAAATCCTGACATTCCTGGCTAGCCCAATATAAATATGGCCACCCAAATGCTGTGGCATTATTTGAGTTCATCTGCTGAATAGCTGTTATGTGGTTTCTTTGGCAGCCCAGTGAACTGCTGAACTGAGAGAAAACCATGGCCCTGCCCTCCATGGCTGCTGTGCGGGGTCCAGCATAACAAAAAAAACCCTAACATGCCGTGACGCTGTGAAAACACAGCATCCTACACTTGACTCACTGTGCAGCTTGCTAGCAGAGCTTTCTGAAGACAAGGGTGTGCATGCACCCTGTGTCAGAGCCGACCTCTCTCCTCCCTGCCTGTCTGGCTGTAGCGAGGCACAAGCTGGGAACCAGTTTCCCTGTCCTCCCTCCGAAAACACAAACGATTTCTCACAACTGTAACCAAAGGAAGAGGCAGAACATTTATATTAAGCTTGCACTTGGCTGGATGTGTTTATGCTTTGTTTCTGAAGACTGCACAGGGTGCTGGGCTACATTAGTAGTGCAGGACAAAGTTCAGTTTGTGTGATGCAAAGAGGGCTGTGGGGGAAGATGACCTGGAGTTTGATACTGTGGCCCCTCCCTGGGAATTTTTTCCTTTTAAATTTGCAGTTTGTTGTAATCAGGTCCCTCCCAGGGGAAATAATTTGCTCTACTCATAGAATTTTATAAGCTCCAAAGAGAAGCCCTTGTTTTGCTAGGACGCTAGAGAGGAAGAACCACAATATCCCACAAAGGCAAAGAAAATGTCATAACTTTCCTTTTGTACTTTTTCAAGAAGGGAAAAAGGAAACCTCCTCTCTAGCAAGATATGAAAAAATAAAATACTGTCACCCTTCTTTGAACTGAAGAGAAAAGATCAGCAGAAATGCAGGGGAGACTGTGTGCTGAGAGCTTATGGGCCCTAGCCCTCCTTCAGATGCTCACCCAAGTTTTTCACACTGCTCAGGAGCTTTTTAGTCCCTCCAGCCATACTACAGGAGTCAAATATCAACCCACACCGTTTTTGTGGTTAGTGGATTGCACTGCTGCACTGTCAAACCCCATAGTTTTATGCAGCTTAAGGCAGTGTAGAAGCATGGGAGCAATGGAAATGGGGTTTCACTGTCTCAGCCTAGTAAGCAGGCAAAATTTCCAAACTACCAAAATTATTTAGAACTGTAATCCCCATTTATTTAGACCCAAGTTAATTAATCTGAACGGAGCAGTGTGTCTTTGCAACTAAACCACTATAGGGATCCAAAAGAAGATAATTTAACCCTAGTTTAGGTGTCAGGACTGCAGGATGACACTCAGGTGCCCACCTTTGAGAACAGGGCTTACATTTCTCAGTCAGGGTTTGCCTGAGATGGGTGACAGATAATGCCCTGTGTTAAAGCCTCCATGGGCAGGAAGAGATGCTAAGGGGGAGCCAGAGTGGTGCTTGCATCCATTCTCACAGCTTCCCAGGCTGGAGCTGGGCCAGGCTTTCTAACCTCCCAGTACCTTGATCAGTTCAACCCCACAGCACTTTCTGTTTGTTTAACACTGTCCGGCAACCTTGAGGTAACTGGGATGTTGCTAGAGAGAATGCGGCCAGTTTAGGGCCAGCCTCACAGCTTTCTAGCACCAAATGAATCACAGCCCAGGGGTACTTCAAACATGCTGGATCCCCAAGTGGGCCATGATGTCCAGTGCCAGTGTGTCACAACTCAGCTTCAGGTTGCTATGCTGGCCACTGAGGTCTTGGTTAGCATAGAAAATGCTCTTCTGCTCGAAAGAAATTAAAACGAACCTGTCAAAAATATAATATGCATGCATGTATGCATGCATGCACGTATGTAAGGATATGTATAAACTTTCCCTCTGAGAGCCGTGTTGGGGATGGAAAGGTTTACAGGCCCTGCAACGGAGCAGTGCCGACAGGCGAGAGGAAAATAGGAAAGTGCAGCAGCTGCAAATCCTCATACAACATCTCACTTAAAATGTCATGTGTGCTACTTGGTTTAAATTGTCACTCCTCCAGCAACCACAAACAATGCAGAAACAGCAGATGTGTTTTCTATTTAGAATTAAACAGTTTATCTCAACCACTGTCATTGTTACAGAGGAAAAATAAATAAATATTCATGTTAATGTAAACTTCAAAAGGTACTTTCTGGCATGAATGGCTATTCTGAATCCAGATTTCACTGAGAAAACTAGGATTTAACCACAGATTTTTTCTTTTTTTTTTTTTTCCAATAGGGATGCTGGCAGCTCAGCATGTAGTAAAACCTAGACTGGTCAAAAAGATTTTTTGGCCAGATATAGCATCCAATAACTCATGTCATTTAGACTTAATGGTCCAGAAAATTTAAGTAAACATCATAAATGTCTTTTGTTATTAAACTTTCCATTCAAACATTTTGTTTAACTCTTTCTTAATGGAGAGTAAAGATGACATTTCAGGCATATATTTCCCTCTGTGATAATCCTAGAGTCACCTCATTGAGATTTAAAGAGTTGCCACAGTCTCAGTCTAGGCAAGCACTCAACAAGAAAAACAATGACCATTGTGAGCATGTTCTCTGGAGAAGCTGAGTTAATGGTGTATTTGACCTTTAGAGGTCAAGGTCAATTTATTGTACAACTCTTCATTTTAGAAGTCTATGGCTTTGTACTTCGCAGGGGTGAGAAGCATCTTAAGCAGGAGTGATCATATGAATATTATTAGATACTTTTTTATTTTTAGGAGGATACACTACTTGTAAAGGGTGTTGTTGAGTGATGTGGTTGGGATGGGTCTTAGGAAAATTGTCTTTTTTGTACAAAAAGCGAATGTACAGCTTCATTTAGTCATCAATGCCCTTTTATGTTGATGCTTACATTTAAGATACAATAACAAAGCAGAACTCTCTCTAGTTGTGAAGATATTTTGACTAAATGAAACTTGATTTGTTTCAACAGCCCGAGAAAGGTTCCAAAGCTGAATA
Source organism: Patagioenas fasciata (assembly GCF_037038585.1). Classification (NCBI taxonomy): domain Eukaryota; kingdom Metazoa; phylum Chordata; class Aves; order Columbiformes; family Columbidae; genus Patagioenas; species Patagioenas fasciata. The sequence goes on from NC_092522.1 coordinate 66,883,667, forward strand.
TCACCGCGTTCTTCTTTGTGTGTGACATGGCCTTCACCAATACCTTTCCTGTGTTTGATTTGTAGCCAGTATTTTAAGACCTCACAAAGTGAGCTTGTTTCCAGATTTTATGTTTTTACAAAGAGTTTTTTGTCTTTAGGCAAGGAAACACACATATGTTCGTGTTACTCTTCCTGCCTGAAATGAGCAGAAGAAGGGTACGTTATGATCTTGTAATACGTTCAATTCAATGCTTATTTCTCCACAGTTCTCACAGTCCTGCAACTCTGCAGGACTTCTCAGTAGTTAGCTAGATGTCTGCAGAGAGTGCAGTAACCAGGACAGGCCCAAAATCAGTGTTAGCATTTCGGAACGGCTACAAGATAAAGAAGACACTGTGCAACACACCATCCTCTAGGATCCCTATAAGAAAGGAGAATTTTGAGAGCTGTGCAGTTTCCTGGGAGTTAAGGCCAGAAGGGATTACTAATTCATCTGTTCCAGGGCTTGACCACAAGCACACGATCAAGATTCATCAAAATGAAATCTCAGTAACCCTTTTCACACCACAGAGAGTTGATCTAATTCAGCTGTCCTGTCCTCAGACATGATCAGTCTCCAGTGTTTTGGGGGAAGGAAGGCCTCCCTCTGGACAAGATGACAGGCAACTGGGACCAGTTGAGTGTTGCAAGGGGATTCCCTCCTCACCTCTCTTAGCAAATGCGTCTAAATGTGAAATCAAATTGCAGCCCTCAATTACTTTAATGTGGTAGTCAATATAATTTCTGTGTGTGAGGTACAAGCATTTTACCTTCTCATCTGACTCTGCTAACTATCCTGAGGAGAGGTAACATGCAAGTAGGCAAGGGCAGAGCTGGTTTCAAGGAACTGTAGTTCTGATCTTATCACTGGTACATGCTTGCTGCAGTAAATCTGCAAAAGATGAGTGTAATCCTTTGAAATTAAAACATCGAGGCTGGACTGAGCATTGAGCATCTCTGTTAACAATTTTTTTGTCAGCCTAGCCAATGTGGGCATCACAATATCTTCTGTCTGTCTTGGCTCCTGGTTTACGTGACTTGAATATAAACCAGAGGGACTTTTCCAAATGTGGTATCGCTCCTAAGCAGTTCTTCCAGAGAAGCAATTCTGGATCAGCATTCCTGAATAATCTCATGAGTGAACAATTTTAATATGCAGTAACAATATCTACAGGTGGAATTACATAGAAATAGTTACTGTGTGCAACTTCCCACCTGCATTTGTGCCAAGCTAATTTTCAAGTGTAAATGATCCCTTAGAGATTACATATTTACCCAGTGGAGGAAATACATTCCTTTATTATAAGACTGCACTTGTACAATTGAAGGAAAGTGTAATGCAAATGGAATGGACAGAAATCTGTTGCTAAATGGGAACTGAAGATGTTAATTAAGTGCATCACTAAACAACCAAGGTCTTTACTTCTTAATATTGGTTTACATGTTCATACTCACGAGCATCCATAAAGTCTCCCAGGAAGTGGATTACATATTTGCATAGATAATCTGTTCCTCTGAGTCATAGCTTGGATATATTTTTCTTACAGATATTAATATTATTCTGCCTCCCAGCCTTTAGTTATTGACAAAAGTGTGCATGAAAGCAGAATGTGGAAATTACAACTAAATAGGAAATGTATTTTTTTTTTTTAATGCTTCTGCACAATTTAAAATTGATTTGCAGTAGCATAAACACTTGAGTGGATGAATTTGAAGTCAGTATGATTTTCTTATTGCTTGCTCTTATTTTCAGGCAGCCTTATTCAAAATGATTTTATGGCATCACTCTTCAGGGATCTTGAGGTCAGACCAAGAAACCTTCCAAAGCAATAGGAAGTTAATGCTAAAACAATGCTATAAGATAGGAAAAGTAAAGGATAATGTTATCTACATGTCAGAGAGCATGGATAAGTTCTTACAGCATTGCTCTAGCAAAATAGATTTGCTTCCTCACTATGGAAATCATGCTATTGCTATCATTCTCAACAGAAGCAAAATCAGATTCTGACTCAACTATTTCGGTTTAATATATGGAAAAACCTCTTTAAAAGCTAGAGAATAAGTAACAACAAAGCATTTGATTCGGTTCTTTTCCTTCTTGTGAGCTGCCTAAGAAAACCAGCTTATTTGCTGAGGCAATTTTATGTTCTTGGCCTGTTTGCAACATCGAATTATGCAATTATTTATGCCTCATATAGAGCTTTGAAATATTTAAGCTATGTTGCTAACATTTTTTTACAGAGATCATGCCAAAGTTTCACTGTCTTGATTTCATTGAAAAACTCCCAGACTCCTGTTTCCAAGGTTGACACAACCAAATATGCGGTGTACTTGATTATTCTCTGATAGAAAATAAAACATCTAATATTGCCTTTACATCCTTTCCTCAGTGAAGATGTATTGTAGCAAATTTAGTCAGCAGAAAAATTAATGACCATAAAGTTGGCCAGGCTTAGTCTCAAATTAATTCCGTTTTATCTAAGTGTCTACACAAGAAAATAATTGGTAGTAAGTCTGTAGCTCCAGGCAGTACTCCCTCTGTCTCAACACAGGGCATGTGCCTCTATGCAGGTCAGTCATGTTTTGCTGAAGTCATGCCAAATAGATAGAGCTATCTGCGAGGCAGACTTTAAGGGTAAGGCTACATTACTCAATTTCATCTTCTATTTATTTTATTTTTAATAATTTTACCTGTATTTTAAAATGCAGAGAAGTATTAAGATTCCTGAAATGCCTTCTCCAAATCTTTTCTTTCTGATAAATGACTGTCTTAAAGTAAGGGCAAGAACTGCTTCACCACTGCAATGTTGTTTCTCAGGAATCACAGGGTGATACCTTTGTTTTCCACCTGGGAAGACAAGTTCTGCAGTCTCACAGGAATAATGAAATAACTGCTTAAAATCCTGATTTCTTCTGAATCCTGCACCCTAACTTATCTTGCAGCCTCATGCCCAGATTCAGCCCTCAGTATCTCCATTTTAGGCACGGTAAGCTTCCCTCTCTGACATGGCTGACAACAGCCATCACACTTCTCGCTAGCCGGTTATACCCAGAGGAGTTTTCCTTAGGAAAAGAAATTTCCATTACATTGAAATGGCAAATGGCTGCCCAGCCAAGCCAGAGAGAGTGGAGCCCTGTGCACCTCTGAGTGGTGGGAATGAGGCAGGATAGCAGGTGGCCAGAAGCAGCAGTCGCAACTTAAGGGTATGCTGGGTATCCGCTCCCTCCTCCCCTCAAAAACCCCAGGAATCATATTTTGTTCCAATTTCTATTACAGACTATTTTAAATAATTTAATCCAGACATCTTCAGAACTTTTTTTTCTCAGCTGGTGATGGTAAACAAAAGGGTCATGACTACCTTTGCCTGGCCACTTGCCTTTGTCACAGTAAAATTACTGGGTTTGCAATGGAGGAAAATGCTCTTTTTGAGAAATGGGAAGGTGGAACAACTTGGGGGAGATAAGAGTAAGGAAGAAGAGGATAAGAAGGAAAGACTTTGAAGGCTAACAACTTTAAAAACATGTTCATTGTAGGAGGTGAAAACCAGAGATGATGCATATGATGATGTTCCTTGCCACCCTAAGATTAATATATGGTTATCATATTATCAAATTAGTTGGTTATCAAATGATCAAATTACTTAAACTCCAGCGTGGCATGGGAACAGTGGTAGGATGGTTGTCTCTTGTGACTTTGACAGTTTAGGGTCATTTAGAAACCCAAGACAACACCTCCATTTTCCTGAGTTCTTTCACTGATGAGCAAACCCTATTTTGACTGCTTAGATTGAAAATAAAATAATTATTATGAAGAATAGATGATCACACCTCTCAGATGAATGGAAGAAAGCTGTAACTGTGAACAGTAAAAAAATGAGCTTCCTCAGATGCCATTCAGGAAAGGAAAGAGTTGCCTTCTCCGCTTTGGGTTTCTAGTGGCAGCTACAGGTGAGCAGGAAGTTGTTTTACACTAACTTCTGGTGGTTTGTTATGGGGTTTTCTCATTGATTTGTCATTCCCAAAGCTTTAAGGGCATCTTTTGGCTGATGCACTTGGCACATACTTATGGATACACTTCATTTAAGAGATGACAACAGCAGCATATATAACTAGGACAGCCACAGACCTTTGTTTTATCCAGCTTACTGTATAGTCTGACTGTGCTTTTGTTCCTCAGCACCTAGTAAGCTACTGTCACTACAGGAAACATCAGCAGGAGCCACATCGGTTGTGAGAGATTACGTACGGTGTTAGGATGGTGTTTGCTGCCTCTGCTTTCTGTAGGAAAGTTGGTCTAAAACTGAAATTAGAAGTATATTCACCTAATGAGCATGACAATGGAATTAAACATTTAGACTGGCTGGGCTGACTGGATTTTTTTCCACCAAGAATATCCGTAATTGGTTTTGTTATGTGTGTGGTTCAAATTTTTATGGCTGCCATTATCAACCATTCCATCCGGGGTATGGCCATGATCCTTGGTATATTTTTGGTTGGGGTATTGTGCAACAGACCATAGTCTGCCAAGTATCTGTGAACTTATAGTATGGATCCTTGCAGTGACTTCTCTGGAATATTCTCCTCGTTTGAAGGATGTTGTCTGTTCCCGATTTTGACATAAAGATGCTCTCATTAGAGCCAGTAAAATATTGGAAGAGTGAAAGAAGTGTTAAGTCCCATCTTGATTACCTCTTCTGCTTTAAGCTGGAGCACTCCAGCTGGGGTGGAAGGCCTGTTCAGTGTCCTGCCTTCAGAGCTTGTTGGAACCTGTTCAGTTTTTGAAAAGCTCAGGGAAAAATACTATTTCATTGCAAGTTAGACCATTGAGGGACACAAAAAAGATAAGATGCACTTCTGACTTTATCTGAACTTGGAATACTTAGCTCCCACACCTCTGTTAATTTCCACGTTATTATTAATTTCAACATTCCTTTACATACATAATGTTGAAAGCTAAGTAGCATCATTAATTAAAAGCTAACGAAACCAATGACATTTCATACTCTGCGCACAGTTATCTGCGTAAGAATGACTTGTTATTTCCCTGTGCATATGAAATACAAATCATCTTTCCATCTGGGTAAAGCAATCAGGGACTCAAAAGTACAGAGCTCCTTGAATTGGCATGGAAAATGAAAAGGAAGGGGAGAGAGGCCAGAGGAAGTAGTTCGGTGTTGTTTAGTCACAGCGGCAGCAGCCATCCCACAGGAAGCATTTCTGGCCAAAAGGGAGAGGGGTGGTCCCTCTTCCACTGCTCTGACCCTTGCAGCTTTGCAGACCTGTCTGCAGGGTGTTAGAGCCAAGGAATATGCTGCTGAAGAAAGCCTGAGACATTGGATCGAAGCAGTGAATCACAAATCGTGATTGCATTTGCACCAGGCAGCAGTCCTCCAGGCCTGATGCTGTCTTTGAGGGGACTGACACGATACAGATGGGCAGCCAGCAAATAAACAGCTTTCAAAACCCCAATGGCAGCCAGCACTGCAAACCTCACTGCTCCTTCAGTTCACCATGATTTCTTCATTGCAGTATCCCTTGTGATTCAATCAGATACCATATGCTAACCAAGCAAAGAATTTCCGCTTACCACTTACTAATAAAGCCAATATTAGACACAACAGTCGGCCAGATACAGATGACTTCTTCCAACAAAATTTGACTATGGGCTTTGCTCCGCACTTAGAAGGAGAATTCTTCTGTAATGTAGCAGGGCCAAACTAAATCTGTGTTTGGTTTTTAAAAGGAAAGCAAAATTATGCAGATGTAGAATTTTGGGAGGCCAGATGGATTGTATCTGGAAGTGTTTATCATTTTTAATATTTTGAAACCAGATGTTGATGCATGAACATCACTGGTTGCAGCCATAGGAAGCTGTGTTAGAAGGACACTCTCTAACCTTTGTTAAGAAATTACAATGTTTTGATCCAGTTAAGATCAACTATTAGTACAGAACTGGCCAACCACTGCTGTAAGCCGTTAAAAAAAAATAGGAAACAGATGCTCAATAGAAAGAAAGCTATCAGCCAGAGCATTCCTGATCTTTTTATAAAATGTAAACTTAAATACTTTATGTGTCCTTTAATGAGCTGCTATGGAACAACTTTAGTAGTCAAAACATTTCACAAGATTACACAAATGCAATTTGTCATTTATTAATATTTCCACAGAAGTGGTGTCTCTGGGAAAAAGAGCACAAAGGTGGCACATGCCAGGTGATAAATGTAAAGCATTTCTGTGACAAGAACTCAACGCAGATCTGATACTTGTAAGACTGATGGCATTTTGATTGTAAGAAAGCAACAGCTTTTATCCCTCAAATAGACTGTGGCTGTGGGGGGAGGAACAGCCATATCTACATTATGTGGCAACATCTATAAATGTTAACAAGTATATGATAATTGATCATATTTGCAGGAAGGACAACCACAGCAGTGCTCAAAAACTGTGAACAGTAGAGATTTTCGCTGTTGAAGCCCATTCTGCTGTTAGATTGAAGGATTAGCTCTGCTTTTCAGGGCTTTTTTACCATCTTGCAAAGCTGAATGATGTGGTCCTGCCCTGTATTCCTAGCTGAGAATGGTGATGAATGGCAGGCCCATGCTAGTGCAGCACCTGCCACTCTCCTCAGAGCTGTGACTTCTGTGTCAGACAAAGAGCTCAGACCATGACCCCCAAGTAAGCAGTCTGAGTTCCCCATTTCTTCTTTTCTTTCTGTAAAACTGGGATTATAATGCTTCCCATCTCCTGCTACTTTGCCATTTTAAGACAAACTAATAATAGCAATCATTGCCAAGTCACTTTGAAATTTGGTGGAACCAAACCAGCATCCTTTCCTTCAAACCACATTATACAGATTGGTTTGCTACTTTGAGCACATTGGACAGCTGGATCTTCCCCTCATGGGAGCAACACAAGCAAGTTAAAAATGGAAAGATGTCTGGAAGGTATTTCTTAATGTGCTCTGAAAACTGAGGCAGAATGATTCTTCCTTACAGCAGGGCTCTTTTGCGAAACACTTCTGGAGAGGCATTCAAAAGCCTGTCCTGCCCACTTTGTGCTCTGCCCATGCTCTCACAGGTTGGTGAAACAGTTGCATGCAGGTAACGGGACAGAGGAGGCAATCTGGTCTACATGGTCCTTCTTGATTTCCTTCATTGTCTAAATGCCTGGGGGAAAGGTAACCTCAACAGGCATACGTATGGCTGAACATAGTATAAAGTGATTTGAGATAGATTTAGATTAAATACCAGTTGAAGGGAATTCAGAATAAGCATGTGTGTTCTGTTTCTCCGCCACGTAGGCTGGACTCAGTTAAAGTAGCCCTTGGCCATTTGTACCTTAGGTAATTAGTCCCAAAGTAACTCAGGCCCTCCATCCTACAAGGTAATCATGGGACGCACTGGCTGTCAACGTTCCCTACACCTAATGGAGGGGCTGTCGGAGCTGCTCTCTTGTTGTGAATCATCCTGGTTGATTCACATTTTTAAAATGCAACTTCTCTAGCAGAGCAGCAGTAGTTTTTAAAACACTGGACTCAATTGCTGCACAACTGAAATAACACTCCCCAAGCTCTCCTCCCCATTTAGCATGGCCTCCAGTGTTTATCATATGATTTCAGCACAACCACCTACTGGATTATCTTTTTTCCTTTGTCTTTTCCCCAAATTAGATGCAATTTGCACATGGGGCAAAGGGAGGGGATACCTCCTTTGTGTGTATTTTAGCAACCGAATAGTTTAGTCTTTTGTTCACAAACAAGCTGCTGCTTCTCTTCTGTCTGTCCTTGTTTTTGGAGGCTATCCTGCATTTCAGCTCATGCTAACCAGAGCTATATTACATCTGGCACTGTCCCTGCGATTGCTCAGGCAGCTGGAACAAGTTAGATTGCATTGTTTCTTATGACTTCCCCTCACATATCAGTTGCCATTACTCCATCTCTGCTGGACCGCTTTTCCATCTATGTTCTCTCCTTCTGTTCTCTGCAAACTTCCAGAAGTTTTCATAATTTCTTCATTTCCACTGTGAAGCACATAGAAGGCAAAAAGTCCAAAAGCAGATGCGAAGTAGAATATACTGTAGCTTTTGGACAAAAGCAATACAGATTACAATTAATTCTACTGTAGTACTGCATTTGGGCCTGTCTCTGTTAAATATGGACACTTCTCTCTCACAAGGGAGGATAATGTGAGACGCTTTTCAGTCATTCTTTTTAGTTTATAAATCTGAACATTTCAGCTGAAGTTCTCTCTGAGAGCTGGGAATGCATGAGAAAATTGGTTCTGTTTCTGTGATGAGATACAGCCACTAGTTCATGTTTCCCTCGTGCCATCATGTGCAGCTTGATCCTTCCCTGTTAGATGCGTCTGCTGGCCAGCAGATGGGCCCCAGACTGGGTGGGCTTTGCAGCAGGTGCTGCCAGAGTTCAAATTGTCCTTGCTCTGTGGCATTTGTCTAAAAGCCACTTCATCACCCTAATTCACACCTCTGGATTATAGCTGGAGCTACCATGAAGGACGGTGCTTTTTCCTGGCAAACCCATAAGCTGTGGGCTTGGGGCTGTATTTTCTAATTGCCATGATTTATGGTTACAAAAGAAAGGCAGCATTGCATTTGATGTATACATTTTCTGGAACGTACAGATACATTCTAGCCATTAATTCCTGATCCAGATTGGGATGACTATTGTTTATTTGTTAAGTGCCAACAATGTACTCAGAACTGTAGAAGACTCAAAACGAAGACAATCCCAGCCCTCAAGAACTTGGATCGGAAATTCTCCAAAGGTCAGAAGAGGCTTTAGATCAGGTGTTCCAGTTCAGGCTCATCCCCGTTATGAAGTGGTGCTGAAAAAATCCAGATGCTTAATAAGTAATCACTGCGTTTCTTGTAAAATTGTAACATTTATTGTAAATGACTAATTTTTCTAATGAATATTTTGGAAATGACATCCATGTGGAGAAACTATAAACTGCACAGGGGTTGCCTGATGTTTCTGGGGGCTAAAGAGAATGGAAACTCTTGGCCAAGATGCTGAAAAACTTTCAGACAAGCCAGAAAGTGAGTGTCGACATGGTGTAATCTTAGGCATCCATTAAAGGTTTCAAGCTACATTATCTCTGTAAGTGCTCGACAGACATGGACTGAGGCACCAGAGCCTGTTAGAGCAAATAAATGTTAAGACTGTGAGAACAGCAAAACTCATGTGTTGATATACACTGGGAACTGAGGATCTCTCTCTTTCCAGCCATTGTCCATGAAAAAAAAAAAAACAAAAGGCATGAGAAAAGTGACCTAATCATTCCTGCTGAAGTACAGAACAAGGTCAGGAAGGAAGAGGTTAACATTCTGGTGGGTTTGGTTGGGCTTTAGGGCTCAGTTATTTGCAAGCACATCAGAACCTGTGGACTGTATTGGTCATGTTCGAGATGAAATCTGCAGCCAAAGAAAACTGGCACACAACATGTCTGTGTTTGTGTGTGTGTGCACCTTTTACTTTCCCCTAAACTTGCACCTTCTTTCCTGGGATGGGATTCTGGGCCTCAAACACCTTGCATTTAACATGGAGAACACTCATGGTAGTTGACAGGAGGTGCACATTTATTAGATATGTAACCTGCTTTAACCAGAAGCAAAGCCCTCAGTATTCTAGCCTCAAACAATCTATTCCTTATGACTACTCCTATGACCAATAAATCCGGCTAACACATGTGGCATGATCAGAAGCCCAGGGAAAATTCCCATTGATTTCCATGCCTAGATCAAACCATCACCAGCTAGAGAATTACTTAAATTTTAAATGAGAATTATTATTAAAACCAAAAATCAATCACTGTTTTGTATGTGTCAGGGGAGAAAGCAAACACCTGTTCTTAGTAATTTTATTCCAAGTTTGTGTGAACATTTTGTTCAGCTTAATTTTTCCTCCCATATTCCCTTCTCTCCCCATCTCCCCAAACCAGTCACCTTTGACATTACATTAACATAACTAATCTCTGGGTGGAAAAATTACATTCCTTTGCAGATGTCTCTAGCCTGAGGCAGGGTGAGTGACACACCTGTGTATTAGACCTACTGCGTTGTTTAGTGTGGATAATAAATGAGTGGACGTGATTTGTTCAAGGAATGTGTACAATTACAGGCAAATATTGTAAACCACTCAAAACCCTTTCCACCGGGACAGATCCTCCTGTCTTCACTCACACAAAATTCCCACCACTTCCCTGTCTAAACACAACCTTATTTGCAGTTCAGGTTTATCGTAGGCAGTCTGAAGGGAGAGAAGAAGGGGAGAGGTGTTGCTAGTGCCGCTGTGCTGAGAATTTGGGCTTAAGGTGGAGATAAAGAGTGGAATGACCCCTGGTGCTTTGGCTGGGAATTACTGGCCGTCAGCTCCGCATCAGGCTGCACTTCCCCGGCCTCCCGCAGACGGTCCGGGGTGCTGGAGCAGCGGCAGGCACAGAGGCTACAAGAACCTGTTTTTGCAACTTTGTCTCCCAAATTCACTTCCAAAAAAGAGGGATTCTTTACAAACTTTGGTCTGTTTGATGGGGAACGCCATTTTTAGCACCTAAACGTGAAGGTGCATGAATTTCTGCAGATTTCCAGCAGATATTAGGGTTGTTTTAAAGGAGCAAATGATGCTATTGCCTCCTTTAAATGTCTCCATCAGGAAAGATATCTAGGTGAGTGGTTAGAGGGTGCAGGCAGGAAGACACAGGCAATTTACTGATTCCTGTCTACCCTGTTCTTTACGGTGGTGCCTGGTAGGACCTGTGATAGCTTGCTCAGTTTTCAGCTACAAGCCCTTTTGTGTGCCTCCCAAGCTCTCTGCTGCATTTGGGCTTATCTCCCTGTATCGCCTCTGGCACACTATGCTAACTGTACATCAACCTGTGACTGTCTCAGCTGCCCAGAGCGTGACCTCCCACCTGCTGCTAGGCTGCATCGGCCAGGTCTCCAAAACCCCCTGCAACCAAAATGTGAGAGTGAACCAGCCTTGGGGCCCCAGGCCCATTAACTCCCTGCAGCTTCCCCAGGAGATACGGGTGCAGAGAGCTCCATCCACCTGGGCCTGATGTCAGGAGATGGCAGTGTCTCCCCGCCGATGCAAACACAGTTTTGGCAGCACAAACCACAGTCACAGCGAGCATTTGTCTTGTTCTCCCCTGAAATACACTCAGCTGCATTTTTGTACACCCATGCTTGACAAACTGGCACTGGAAGAGAAACCTGGTGGCTAGAGGCTGTAAAACAGCAGCAGGACCAGCCTGTGGCACCCACTGAGCTGGAGTGACCAGTCTGAGCTTTGAAACACAATTGGGCATCGCTCCATATTCTCCAGCCTTCAGGACACCTGCCCACCCTGCTGCCACTGCCCATGGGATGGGGACAAAGGCTGGCTGCTAGAGCACAGGGACCCTCAGCTGCCTACTCCTTATGCTCATCAACCATCTGGGTCAGGACCTACACAGGCCCCAAAACAGGCTGAAATGGCTCCTTCTGAACTCTGTGCTGGTGACACCAGTCTCCCTGAAGAGACCAGTATCTCATCAGACCAATGTAGAGAGCTTTAAGAATTCCCTTCAGCTGGTGAGGAGAAGGCAGCAATTTCTGCTGCACAGGGCACAGACAAATGAGAAGCTGGTGCAAGGCAAGCGGCACACAAGCATTAAATTCTGCCTGTTGCAGCAGGCAAAGTACAACTGGTTATAAATACTACATACAACCAGGTAGACACTTGAGCACCAGAAGTTTCACATTCTCACCCAAACCTCCCCATATTTCAGGTATTGAGAACCACAGTTTCAGCAATCCCAGTGATATCTGCTCGGGATCAGCCTATATGAAAAAAGGGGAAATATGGACAAATATTGTACTGTAAATATTCATGGGCTTCACTATTACAGACAAGAACAATGCATAGCTGTTCATCTGTCACCTGTAATGGTTTATCAGGGGCTGAGTAACAGGAGAAATAACTGATGTTTTTCTGGGGGGTTCAATGTGAGGCAGAGAGGGAGGCTGACATTCTCCATCTCAGCACAAGCCCATGGCTGGAGAAGACAACTGCTTTCCAGCAGCACAGCAGTTCAGGAACAGCTCACACCCCGAGCACTACTGCAATAACTGCTATATGGATGTCACACCCTGATCTGTACAGGACCCCAGACCTGTCCCAGCTCTGCTTTTGCTTCCCCCATCCCAGTTTCATCCTCAGAGCTCTTTGTGCACCTGGTTCAATACAGCAGTGAGGAAGGGCCACGCTTCCCAACCTCTTCTCCCTTAGAGTCTCTCCAGTCCCATGTCACATCCTCTCCCCCAGGTTCCAGAGACTCCCAGAGTGAAGGCAGGAGGGTCCCTAGGACCCCTTAGTTTCTCTTTTCTTTAACAACACCAAAAAAAAAAAAAGGTTTCTACAAAGGCCTTTCCTTCCTTCCTGGAATTATTTTTCAAAAGTGGGAAATTTATCTCTACATTTGTCCTTTTTATCAGTCCCTATTCTCTCCCCAGACTTTTCAGCACTCTCCTACAGAGAGTCCAACTCGTCTTTGAAACCAACATTTCTGACCAAAATTAGTAACATGTGTCTGAGGCTACTAGTCTGCCCGGAAAGTGAACGGGTGCCTTAGTCAGTGCTTCCATTAATGCTTTTTTGGTGTCTGAGATGGTGAAGCATTTCACAAAATCCGGTGCCAGAGCATTACATTATTAAGATCAGTTCTACTTCAAAAACGAGAAGTTGTGATTTGCTTGCCATTTGTGTCAACCTGTTTTGTGTCAACGGCTGAGCAGTGGTGAGGCCAAAGGATTCATGGACCGGTAAAACTTTAATCCCAAACTTGTATGGATGCCTTCCCAAACTTGTGTGGATGTCTTCCATTGAGGCAGTTGTTGAAAAGTTTGTTATAACCTACAAATACAAATTCTGTCCTGTGTTTCAGAACATTTAGATTTCTGCTAGTACCAGAAAGTTTCAGTCAGCTCCTAGAATAAAATGGTCAATGGAAAAACTTGGCGACAACTATGAATTTTTCAAAGGAACCTTGGAAGTATTATCATTGTAACACTTCAGCTCACATTGGTTTGCTGTTCTTTCGACCAGATTTACCAAAATGCCGACTAAGAAAAAGTAAGAAAAGATTTCAAGAAGTCACTATAGCTAGAAACCTTTGGAGAAGAGAGGCATTCAGCAGTACCCTATCTTTTAGGAAACAAATATATCTAGCCCCACATCTCTACTCAGCCCAACAGATGCTCTCAGTCAATTGGACGGGAGTGTGCTGAAAGATCTAATAGCACTGGCAAAGCCTTTTGGAGACCATCAACTACTGTGAATAATGCTATGACTAAGCCTACTATTTAAATGGCTGAGGTCCAAGGAATTTGAGGGTATCAGATACCTATGAGATTGGCCTACCAGCTCCATTTCAATTGCTTCTCCTAGAATGAACCAATACAGTGAAAATTTGTGACCTCAAATAGGCATCTAAAAGAAGACAGGGCCAGAGCTTGCTTAAGGTTGCTGGCAATTTGTTTGCTACAAAGCCTCCTGTAAGGAAGGACATGGGAATGCTGGTTCATTCTTTAAGCCAGGGAGAGTGCAGGAACATTTTGCAGAGAGCTGAATTACCCACTCTCAATATGCTATGACCTTAGTAGAAAGGAAACTCATTCAGTGAAAATACGGCATTTTTCTCCTGGTTTCTTTGAAAAATTCAGTCCTGGCTCCAGAGATATTATGGAATGTCTCCTGGGAATGTCTCTGTGGCCAACTCTTTGCCTTGTTAAGCATGGGGTGATAAAGTTACAGAGATCCCAATCTGCCAGTTTATCTCTGCCTGTTTTAACATGTTGAGAGCTAGAAAAGCCCCACACACCGAAGTGCAAAGTCTTTGGACCACACTCCTCTCCTCTCTGAAGGCTCCTTCTATTATTTCTATAGGCAACAATAGGTCTGTTCTGTTCTGCTGATAAATTACGCGATTCATCTGAGAAATACATTTGGCTTACAGCAGAAGTGTTTGCCTGGCTGAGAGGCGTAGTATAACAACAAATGTACTTATTGGATTGTCTACCATCACTGAAGTCATTTCTTCCGGCCAAGGCCAAATGTTACTGTGCACGTCTCCTCTCATCTCTCAAGCAAATCACAAGACTGCTTACACAATTCTGAGAAAACTTCACAGCAGATAGCATGCTATGGAGCTGACACTGCTGTAATGCTGCACATGTGTGATCTCAGTTTATTGGATGACTGTCAGCTTTAGAGATAGCAATTCCAGGAGGTTTTCTCAAGAAACTCCCTCAGACACTCACTGCCTCTCAGTAAATGGGCCATGCGGTGTAATCTTCCCTTTAAACAGTCCCCGAAACACTATTGCCACATCCTGGGGAGATGTCCAACTAGTCCCAAAGGCAGACTAATTCCAGGGCAAAATTTATTTTTAATATCTCAACCCCAAAACTTGCTCAACCATTATGAAAAGTTTATCCCTTGGTGTCCCTCAAACTTAGACTGCAAGGGCCATCATCACGCAGCTGGAATTCTGTGTAAATCCCTGGATCTAATGTACTCTATTGACTGGAAGCAGCTAGCGCACACATCAATAGAAATAAATGGTTAGCATTGTTTTTAAAAGGAAAATAATCCTGAAATAACACAAGTGCTTGATTAGAATTACATAGGAGAAAGATAATATTTAATGCATTCTAGTTACAAAATGGACTAGGAAGTGTGTTAGGAATTAGCAACAAAATTAATTATAAAAATAGCATATGAACAGAAATACTCCATCAGCAAGGGGAGAGAGTGAATTATCTAACTGTTGTTTCAGCTATCCCAGGCATCTCATAATTAATCTCATAAAAGGTGGGAGTAGAAAGAAGGGGTCAGAAAAAATAGTGTGTCATTGCCAAGTACTACTACCCTTTTCTGATGTGCCATGCCCACTTGATAGAAGTAGACAGTAATTTTTATTATTTTACTTGCCCTATATTGCACAATTCTTCCTTCCCTGTATTATTGTGAAGGTAATACCTAATAAAATTGAGAAAACAAATTCATAACAGAAAGAGATAGATTTTCAAAATGGTTATAGTTGACCTGTAATTTTGACTGCCAAGTAAAGTTTGAAAGGAAAGAGCATTGCAAGTTTCAGAAAAATCTGGGGTTTTAGATGATGAATACTAATACCACCAATTCCATCAGTGCAGGTAATTAGTTATACAAGTTGCCAATCTGCTTTCTTAAACCAGTAGCTACCAGAAGAAACCTGTTCAAGATGAGGCAAAGCATCTTCAGCTTTCCTGAAAAGTTTTCCTTTTTCATTGAAATACCCAGTGCTGGTGCCTGCCAGAGACAGGCTAGACCTGGTGGACAGCTGGTCTAATCAGATCTGATATGACTTTTCATAAAACACGCGGTGCCTATCTAAGTTCTTCTGAATAACTTCGGCAGAAAGACTGAAATGACTTCCACTTGTGAAAGCATCCAGAGAGTCTCAAAACAGGAAAACCCCCAAGATGGGACAAGCTTTGAACATCTGGGCCACAGCAGACTGCAACGAGCTGGTGAGAGAGGGCAATTCTCAGTATATAATATACAGTATTGCTGGCCCTGGGTTGTAAGCTACTGAACTGGCCTTTTGTTTGCCCTGTTGCTATGCTTTGTCCCTCATTAGAGATGGTTTTCTCAATGGACTGCTGATGTAGTGTTTTATGTGTTTTTAAAAGCAATAACAGAAAGAATCTTTTGTAGAGGAGATCAGTTTATCTGGAGAAATGACTGCAAGTAAGCAAGTGGAGAGCAGCCATTCCCACAACTACAGTTTTGAGGCCACCAGTGATAGTCCAAGCATCTGCTTCATGTGTAGAAAACAGGGCAGTCTTCTTTTCTTTGGTCAGCCTTACTACACTGAAAAAGCCAAACATACATGACTGAATGTGGCTTTTCCAAACCAGACATTAACGTTACATAGCAGCAAGCTGCTGTGAAAAGGCAAGTGAGCTATGTGATCAGGCATGGAAAGGTAAGCTGGACCTTGAGAAAACCTTTGCGTTGGGAAGTAATCTACACACTGAAAACCATCAAGGAACTTTGGATTAAGTGCAAAGATGGAAGAACAGGAAAGAAGCATATCAGGCAGGATCACATTACAGAGTCTGCAGGCTCTGTTATTCAGTTTGCTGTTTTTAACTTAGCAAATATCAACACATTTGTTTTGTTCCTGATTATTCTAATAAATCACAACAGTGTGACAAGGGTTCTGGCTTCTTCTATTCACTACATTATCCTGAAATCCATAATGATAAAAGCTCTGAAAGCATTGCCTCTCTACATAAGCAAGCATCATGGAGACTGATTGTGAATTCACTACTGTGAAAATTTAGCATCAAATAGGACTTCCAGTTATGAAACTAGGAGTATAATGGGATGATTTATCATGACAATTTTTTTCTCATAATATCTCTCAATATTTAAATCAATTATTACCAGAGATAAAGAGGTTCACTATCTTTAAATTCAGAAATATGCTGAAACAATGTCATCCACTTCTTTACATACCCCATCCTCTTAAAACCATTTAAAAGGAACTACTGTCACAAGGTTCAGTGGCTGCTTTCTCTAGCCGGATGTTTTGTTCCATGTTGTTATTGTGTCACTACAGAGATCATTGCTATCATGTCACAGCAGAGATCACTATTGCAGAGTCTTCATAGCAGAGACAAGATTCCTTTATTAACCTGAGCAGTCAGCTTGAGTGTCAAGTGTCTGCAGCTTTGTGTACTTGAATGCAGGAGCTGCTGGCTCTGAGATCTACAGGTGTAAGGAAAGATATGAAGCTCAGGACTACCAGTGGAGTTACAAGGAAAGTTGAAATTAGTCTTAGCTGACGGAAGTAAGGGACCACATGTTCTCCAGATGTTTTCTATCATAAAACCACAGAGTCTGAGAGTGGTTCAGCAGGACAGGGGACAAGAGGTGGGTATCAATTAAACACATATATTCTACCTACCTCTATGAAAATGCTTGAATTACTAGGTAGAAATTCAGTATCTCCTTCAGCAACTCCTCTTAAAAACCAGTCTGTTTTCATTTTAGACCTATGCCAATCTCTGCACATTGAGTAGAATAAAGTTCAACAAGGGTAAAAGAAGTCACATGGGGCCTTGACCAGAGAAGAACAGTTATTGAATTCAGTAACAGGTATGGGCATAGAGATGAGGTTAGTCTGGGACGTGTGATTCATATCCTGCCATGCTGTGCCACCATAAATCACTCAATGCCTCAGTTAACTATGTGTTAGAACAAAATAACAGCACCTTTCCACTTAGCAGGGAAGAAGCAACCTGTGCCTCTCTCCCTGAAAGGCTCTTCCTAGGTTTTCTCAGTAGAAGAGCACCACATTTCTTGGTGGGGAGTCCCGTGAAGGGCTTCATCTTGTTGGGAAACTGGAGGATTTCCTTTTCATGGTAATTTAATACAAAGTGAAAGAAATTAAAATAAAAATTCTGGTTGTTAAATACCAGCTATTAAGATTCCACCTACCCACTCTGACTGTTCTTTTCTACAGGATTGTGAGCATAACCATGCTGGACCCAGCAGTAAGTAAATGTGCCAGGAGAAGGCTAAACTCACCCATGCCATTAACACCTCTGAGAACATCTATGTGAATATGGCAATGGGTGATGGTGTTATTTCAGAGTGAGGGAACAAGTGACTTGTAAGAGGTAAGCAAGGTATTTCTGTTGCAGAGCAAAATCCTGAGTGCAGCATGTTCAGCCCAGCTGCAGTGAGGTAGGAGCTGGCTTGGGAAACCACATTGAAACCATAGCCTGGCAAGTTTCACTTGCCAAAGGGACTTTGCTGTTATCCACTTTAATGAAAATGACTGAATTTTCTTGATTTTTCACTGGGAGGTGCACACCTAGCCATTCAATTTACAAACTAGATTAGGAGATTAAAAACCTGTATTCTTAAGAAGAAACCATCATAAAACTGGAGGTTCCCATCACCTACATTGCTGCTCAGTACGAGACAAGTTTCTGTTCTTTAAAGGAAGTCTCTCAGGCAGTGTGGACACTTCTCACTTGGGCCAATAATGCTATTTAGTGCGGTGGACAAGGTGATAAAATGACTAACAGTGCACACAGAGCTGGGAACGGCACAGCTGAACACCAGGAAAAAATGTGATGGTCCACCTGTGCTCACTGCCCCAGCACTAGCGGCAGCACTGGAGACTGGCCTTCAAAAGGAAGAGCACTCACATAGATGACCCAGGAGCCCAGCAAGAGTGCAGGCTTTCTGCTTCCAACAGTGAGACCAGCAGCACAATAGGGACCTGCAGCACTTCTGTGGTGGGACCAGTAGCAGAAATGGGATTTGCCTAAGCACAAGGGGCTTGCAGCAGTGGTACCCAGCTGCTAGTGGGTTTCCTTTGCTCCATCCATGCTGCCACGTGCCTGGGGCTGACTCTTTCCCTACGTGTGCCCCACTGCCACAGCTGCCAGCAGCAAGTGGGGAGAGGCCCCTGGGATGCATTATTTATGGTGAATTTGGGCTTATTATTGCATGGCATTCCAGCATGCAGTCTCCACAGCATCTTGTGGGGAGATTGCTGTGTGATGAATAGACTGAGAAAGGCCAGGCAAATGGTATTATTATAACACTACATAAATATGTTTTTTTTTCACTTAACATTAAAACACCTGATTTCCTTTAACATTGTAAACATGTCACTTTATTAGGTCTGGGCGAGCTGATGAATTTAAAGTCATTTTCAGCAAACAAGTGGCAGCCTTTCTGCTTTTTAAATGAAGGTGAAGGAAAGAAACCTTTATCATGAAAACATATGGGGGAATAAAAGGGACAGGAGAAAGCTATCGCCCGCTCTGAAGTTTCCTGTGGAGAGTGGAAGAGCCACCCAGGTGATGTTAGTGGGAAACAGAAAATGGGGGAAATACAGGATATAATCTCCTTGAAACAGTTGGCACAGTCTCTGTGTTTTGTAGCTAATAAATTTAGCTTTCAGGAAGAAAATCAAACAAGCTGCATTTACTAGTTTTTAAGAATTAAAATGAATGCATTATGTACAATGTTACCATCTGCTAAAGGAGGCAATTTTGGCCAGGGTTTGGCAATTTCTTCCTGGACATGAAGTTTAAAAACAAGGCTTTTCAACCATAAAATTACAGCCCTGTAAAAGGACAGATAAATGCCTAAGCAAGAGCCTCATTACTGTCAGAGCAATGATTTGTTGTTTCATTTTACTGTTGTGTTTTCCTGGTTATTAGAATGAAGGTTGAGTCAGCGTTTCCATTACAAATAAACTGCTTTTAAGGAACTGCAGTTTAACCAGAGAACGAAAGTCACTGTGAGCATTCAGGTAAAGTGAAAAAATAAAAACTTTGGCAAGTGCTTGGACACCCTTTGGGCTGAGAGGTTCTTGATTTCTTGAGGACCCCAATGAGGTGTTTTGTTTTGTTTGTTTATTTGTTTGTTTTCTCTTACTCTGTGAATAGGTTCCCTCCACTGGGAACCAACTTAGTCATAAGGAAGGTGTAAAAGCAACTCAGAGGTAATCAGTAAAGCAATGGAAGCTGCATTCCTCGCTCCCTAGGGGCTCACCTAAGGGGAGATGCTGCCTGGGCCATTGCTCCCTTCCCATTGGGATGGTGGCAAGTGAGATTGTGGTGGGCAAAGCAAGGGCCCAGGTGAGTGGGGTGGGCACCCACCTTGAGAAGGGACCTGGACAGGTTCAGCTCTTTTCCCTCTCAATTGGCTGTGGGGCCAGGTGGCTACACAGCTTCTGTTTTGGCCACCAGGTAATTCCATGTTGAATATGAGTATGTTCTTCATCCTGACTATTCAGGGTTTGCGATGAAACCCTCATTTTACCTCCCAGTAACAGAAGTTGGGCTTTGCCAATTACCTTACCTCCATCAGCTGCCATGTGTCAATGGCCTGTGGTGATTGCTGAGAATAGGATCACATTTCATCAATCACTGTGTATATGTTGTCCGAGTGGAACGAACCCCCACCCCACGTTCTCTTTCCTCCCTCTCTTTCCTCTCTTTTTTTTTCCCCTCATTTTGTTTTGCTTTAAGTATGAGTGATTGTGAGGCACAGGTGTCATTAAGGGTTTCTGGTAAAGGCCCCTGTGCATGGGCTGCAGAAGACTAACATGTGCTCCAGTCATGGTTTGTACCGTAAAACCAAATCAAACTAAAAGGTTTCCATGAGTGAAAGATAGCACTTGATGCACTCTTGTAAAGATTGCATTATGGGTTGTTCATGCGATATGCTGGTGCAATGCAGGCAGTGGCCTCTCATGGCACCAAACTTCTCCAGCACAGCCGTGCAGCCTTGCTCTGGGAGGAGAGCTGCTCCTGGGCATGCTGGCAAGGGCAGCAGTGAGCGCCTGTGAAGACCTTGCCCTCTCTGAACAGGGCTCCTGAGTAAAGGCAAATGGATCAGGTACCACAGAGATATGTGAAGCTACACTAGCAGCTCCTATACTGTGGCTGTAACAGGAACAAAATCGCGTTTCATTATTGCTCTCTTGTTTCCTACCAGCATGAATGAGCTGTGTATGGAGCAACTCAGCCAGCAGCTTAACCAGCACCTCCAATCCAAAGCATTTCCTATGTAAAGTGCAGCTTGAGGATGACAGATCAGGACTGTCTGAAGGAGATGGCACAGAGAAAGCCACATGGGGTCAGGGGAGATCCTGCCATCAGAAGTAATAGCTTTTATGCTGAAGCAAGTTTCACAGAGCAATATGCACGCGTTTGTCATCACTGGGACAGCACTCTGCATGGGTGAAAGAGAAGAGTCATACGTTGTTAAAAACTACACTCAGAACATATCCATTTCAGTCTCTGTTCACTACTGTTCATTCCCACCAAATAAACTGTTTTTTTTTCCAGAAGAGAAATAGTATATACACACACACACGCAGATCAATAAATGAAAACATATTTTTAGCCCATTAGTTTGTTGCAATGGCAATAATCAACTGTACCTGATTGTTAGTAAGGTTTCACCACAGCAGCTAACTACTTCCTGGAGAATTAGTTTGTGTAACTGTTCTCATGTGGCTGTGAATTGCCATGCCCTCATGGGCTGCTGAAATCAAACAGCTCAGTTGCCATATGGCTGGGATGGCTCTTACGCACTCGGGTGGCAGTTTTCAAATGGCCTGATAGGTTCTCTGCTAAACACCCAGATCCTGATGCCCTGGAAGTGGGGCAGGGCATGAGGAGGACCTTGGGCACATGGGCATTTTGATGGGACATCAGGCCTGCCTGGTGTCTTGGGGCAGGCGAGATGCTCCCCTGCAAGCTGGCTGCGAAGGGGCCGGGAGTGGGGCTGGGGTGGGGGTTGGAGATGGGATGGGGCTTGCTGTCGGAAGACGTGTATAATGAGGAGGAGGTGAAAAGGTATGGTGATGCCTGTCTCAGCCAGAGATGTGGAGTTAGACTTGCTGAGACCTAATCTAGCAGTTCTCCAGCACCAGGTTCAAGACATAATGGTATCTCTTCATAGGCTCTGGGTAATTTGAGAAGCAGCAGAAGACTCTGTGTCTCCCTCTGCTCTTCTGCTTGCAGTTAGGTCTGTGTGTCTCCTCCTGCTAAGACTCATCCTCTTCTAGCGGTCTTCTACCATTAATGAAAACCATGCAGAACTAGAGATTTGACACTATTGTTGGGTTTTTTTGAGATACACCTCCCGCCCCACCCCATTTTGCGTGGAGGTGCCCAGGTGCTGGCACTGAGGGGTGGCTACAGGGTGGTCTCTGTGAGGAGAGGCTGATGCTGCCCTTGTGACAGACTCAGATGGTTCCAACTGGCTCCACCAGACACATCACAGGGCACAGTTGAGCGCCGCAGCTAAGATGGCAATGCCTCGAGTGTGTGCAAGAAAGAGCAGAAATCACCGCACAGGAGAGGAGGGAACAAAAAGAGGAGCAGCAGAAGGAATGCAAAAGCCAGATAAGGAGGAAGAGGAGTGAAAAGAGGAGCTCCATGGCAGAGCAGATATCCACACCGCATCCCATGGAGGACCCCACACTGCAGCAGGTGGACATTCTCTTAAGGAAATTGGGCCTGTGGAGAGGATCCCACACTGGAGCAGAGGAGGAGTGTGAGGAAGAAGGAGCAGCAGAGTGGAACTGCTGTGTACTTACTGACTGGAGCTGCTACACTCCCCCATACCGCCTGTGCTGCTGCAGGGATGTAGAGGAGTTGTGAGTCAAGGAGTGAAGCTGGGCATGGGGAGAAGGAAAGGTTCTGTTTTAATGTTTGCCTTTTTGTTTCCCACTACCCAATGCAAAGATTAAATATTTATTTTAATCATCAATAAATTAATTTTCTCCAGGTGGAGTCTGTTTTCCGTGTGACAGTAATTGCTAAGCAATCTCCCTGACTTCATCTTCACCCACAAGCTTTCTCATTATTGTTCTCCCTATTTACCTTTCTCACTGAGGGGAGGAGTGAGGGAGAGGGAGTGGGAGGTCAGTTTCCAGCCAAGGCTAACCCACTGTGTCCTCCCCCAAAACCCTGCAAAGAAGTCCTGTGCTAAGTTCCAGTAGTTTGCTCGGCTGTCCAGGAGCTCACAATACCAGATGCGATCTCCTTACACTAACCCAGCAAGCTGTACAATGCGCCACACCCAACTCCATGAAGGGACACATCCATTCTTGGTGCTTCCACAGACCTTCTACAAAGATTTTTGTGGACAAACCTTTGCTGCTGGTTTTCTGCTTCTGTTGCCACCCTGGAAAGGCAACTTCACTTGCCTTGCGTCCTGCTACTTTGTAAAAGCATACGGCATCTCCTGCCTGCTCCTCTCAGAGGGTTGCTCCCTGTCATCCTGCCTGTAAACAGTGTCAGAGGGGAGCATTTGCAGCCCTGCCCACCACAGGGAAATGGCACGTCTGGCTGGGCTGCTGCTTGCAGCTGGTCCGATGTGTTGATCTTGTTCTCCTACAGCCTTGGTGTGCCACATGAGCAGGAAAGCAGGGATGCAGGTACTCACTCACCCCTGGGGCCCAGGTAGTGTAACACTGCTGAGGGCTGCAGATGCAGTGAGGTAACAGAGAGGTGTGAAAACCAGAAAGAAACGAGGAAGCAAAGAGATCAGCCTGCAAAAACCCACAGACCAGAGCTGGTGGGACAGTTGGAGGGGGTAGCAGTATGGGGCAGGAGTTTAGAGCACAAAGAACACACATGAGGCTGTGCTGTAAAACAGGAGATTCTCACAAGCTGTCCAAGGAAAAAGCCCTTTCTGGTTGCTGGTCTTTTCCATGTCTTGTCTGTCCCCCCATCATCCTGCAGCCAGCTGACCAACTAACCACAGTTTCTCAGCTGCTCAATCCTTTCTGGGAATATTTCATTTTCCAGAACTCTTCACAATGGGCATAGTGGTTTTAGTGCTGGGTAAGAAGGGAGATTGTTTTAATTTCTTCTTCCCTTCTCTTATTTCCCTCTCTTTTTTTCTTTCCGATTTCAGAAACTTTCCTCTTCACTATTGGACCAAACTGGGACTTTTTGAGTCAGAAAGCTAGAAACAAGATCCTAACCCAGACATGCTGAAAACAAAGAACGGGAGCTTGATACACCAGCTGAGAGCCATACTCAGCAGGCTCCTTCAGTGGCTCAGACTTGTTTTTCTGGCTGATCTGGGGGGCTCCTGATTCACTCTTTTCTCCAAACAGGACTAGAAGTGTTCCATTCATCAACACTGGTGTGTGCAGTCCCAAAACACATTTTGGTTTCAATGAGTCAACAATTTCTAATATTTTCCAAATAGCTTCAGTTGTGGCCTTTTTTTTTTTTTAATGTTGAAAAGTGTGTGCTTCTTGGTGAAGGGCATACTAAGTTTTACAGTAGCCTAGGAAACATGAATCACTTACCATTTGCCGCTCCTCTGCAGCACTTCATTTTCCCAGACACTGAGAGCACAGCAGAAAAATCAAGTCTAATTAACCTCCATTCTCAGTCTGACTCCTGGATATGATACAGTTCATTTAAATCCTGTCCTTCATGCTTCTCTGCTCTCTTGCTTCATGTTTATTGAAGTGCATATGTGGGTTTCCAATAACCCATGTTTAGATGGATGGTTGATGACTAATTCATCTGGCAAATTGAGAAATGGTGCTTTGTGCAATGAAGGATTTCTTTGCTTGTCCACTTAAAAATGAATATGTGAAACTTTTTGGCATTTTCTCCCTTTCACCGTTTTCTTCTCAACCAGAAAAATAATAATTCTTTCTTCACTTTTATTAGTGGTTTCAAATCAGAGATTCAGTTATTGGAAAATTAACCCTTGAAATGGGTAGAGAAACTAACACTCAAAACCAGACTATTTAGATGTTTTGACTTTCTCAGTATTCCTCCTGCTGCTTGGGCTTTTGGCAACTGAAACAATTGCCCCAAACCTATAAACGTTAGCAAAATATTTCTGAATCCATTATTTATTTGGAAAATAGAAAATGGATCAAACAAGTCAACCCTAAATGTCTATCCCCTAAAGACAATAATACATCAGCAAACAATGGAAGAGAGTCATAAATAATTCCATTCCAAATTTCTACTTGGTTTTCCTTGGGTATTCTCTGTAGGCAGATAGTGAGTATAGTGAGAAAGAGGTATTTTTGCACCCAAATGAGGAAGAGTTATTTCTCCACCCATAAATACTCTCAGTATAATGTTTTTACTGTGGTTCAGTGTTGTGAATTGTCACGTGCAGGACATATTGACAGCCATTTAGAGCACGGAGTTTCTCAGCAGTGAGAAATGAAGCTAATGCTGTTCTATAACCCAGACAAAAGCTTTTAAATAAAAGCCCCCAGTATCTCATTTTTACCCTGATGTGAGAAGGGAGAAATTCTGAAATCTCCCACAGCTTTAATGGGGAGGAAACCCATTTTCTGACTACCTTTTATCTCATTCCTCTGAAATGGTACCGAAGGGTTCCGCTTTTCTAGAGTTACATGCAAACCTGTCTGAGTGACACAATGTTACAAATACTGTTAACTATGGACCAGTCTGCTCAAGTAGATGGGCTTTATTTATGTCTACTCTATTTTCGATCTTCCTTTTCATTCCTAAAATTGGAGTAGAAGGCAGAAGTGCATGCGAAACATTTGTAACAGACGTACTTTAATCTAGCCCCTGGGAATACCCATCCACTATTTAGAAGCTGTCTCTCATGGCTGAAGCACTGTCATTACCAAGGCTCTGCAACTAGCTATGTTGTTACCAAGATCATAATGTCAGATTTAAGTGCACCGATTGTCCTATGGCCCCACTTTCGCCTTAAAGCCTGCACAGGCAGATTGTGGTGGAACTGCTTCCTTCAAACCGTGGTTAGCACCCCACTAAGACATGAAGCACTGCTCCCAAAGACATCTACAAAGTTCTGTGAGGCTCAGCTTCGACTGGAGTGGCTGCTTCCCTTCAGGAGCCCAGTCTGTCTCCTGAAGGACCCATAGAATCAGAGAATGTCCTGAGTTGGAAGGGACCCACAAGGATCATTGAGTCCAACTCCTGTCCCTGCACATGACAACCCCACAGTTCACACCATGTGTCTGAGGGTGCTGTCCAGTCTCTTCTTGAACACTGTCAGGCTTGGGGCCGTGACACCTCCCTGGGGAGCCTGTTCCAGTGCTCCACCACCCTCTGGGTGAAGAACCTTTTCCTAATGTCCAACCTAAACCTCCCCTGGCACATCTTCCTGCCACTCCTTTGGGTTCTGTCATTGGTCACTAAAGAGAAGAGCTCAGTAACTGCCCCTATTGATCCCCTTGTGAGGAAGCTGTAGCCATGATGAGGTCTCCCCTCAGTCTCCTCTTCTCCATGCCCATAAGGACATTAGCATAACAATAGTGAGTGAACTGGTAATGAAATTTAAATGATATAGTATGTGTCTAGACCAAAAAATTGGATTGATCTGTATTTTGCCCCAAGGACATTGCAGCAAAGGTGTTAGCTGTTGCTCCGTCAGCATCTGGAGCAAGGCATCTTGAGTTCTTGGTAAGGAAACCTCCTTGGCGCAGGGCAGATGGAGGTTCCCTCTGGACCCTAAACCCTGCCAGCAATCTGCAGGTGAGCCAACCTCTGCCAGATTACATGTCACAGGGTTTCTCCAGGCATGAACCACAATGGCAGCATGGACATACTTAAAAAGAGTCCACGGTCCCACTCAGTTCCTGTAAGAGACATTGTGTATAGAGGGTTTCAACCACAAACCAAGCATCTTACAACAAGGTATAGTGCAGAAAATGACATTTCCAGATGTATTTATTGAGAAATAGTAAAGATGTACATAATTTTACAAGCTTTTAATTTTAATTTACATTTTCTTAAATTATGTAGGCCCTAATAAAATATAATCTGCTAATACATGACAGAGACCCTTGGCTTCAATTATATCTCCAAAAGGCTGCTATTGCTGGGATTTTGGCTCATGTCACTTCAGGTCCTCTTCTAAATATCACATTCATTCAGAGAATATGCCTGGTGTCAATCCTGTAGAGCAGAGATGACTTTTGAACCAAAACCCTGGATCTCGATACAACCTCACAGCTAAAATCTAGTCTTCTTATCATGGGCCAAGTCCACATTCTCCATGAACTCTGCAATTCTGATTGGCTGCAGGATTTCACCTGCCCCGAGATGAAGTGTGCTTGTATACAGGATTTTGATTTGGCCTCATCTCCCTTGTCTGTGCTTATGTTGAAAGATGTGTTGCATCTGCTTTAGATGCGAACACTGCTGCTCACACTGGATCCTAATAAAATCAGATCTGGGAGCTGGCTGCCACCTATATCTTTGCGCACAATCTCCATGGGCATCTAAAAAGAAGCATAATTTTTAGTTCTTCCTGTCCTCTTTTACTGATATACTGAACTGCATGGAGTTATATCTATTTAAGGTACTACCTTGTGATTGTCACCACACTGTATTTGTATACTGCAAGCTGACTATTAAATGCCTACTGAATGTTCAAGTTCTGTACAGACTGAAAACTGCTAGAATATCAGCAAAAGGTATTATATTCTATACTTCATTTGCCCAAAATACTTACAAACATGACATTATGCTCAATCTTGGTTGTTGAGGAGAGGCTGAAGGGAAGGTGGTTTCTGATTAATACGCTGTTGAATTAAAATGCACTCCATGTCAAAATGATCAGCCTTCACTTTAATCTACTTAGGCCCATCTGGAACAGTCTGGCGTGACTATGTCTCTGCCTTGGTTATTTTCTGTACTGTTCATGCAGCAAAATGTGTCAGAGTAATTTCTCTCTACAAGGCAGGCATGTACTATACACTTTTATTTAAAGATATATAACAGTTTTTGCTTAGCAACTTGACATTTGCACTCTGAAATTTCCTTTTAGAATTTTAGTATTGTGAAGGCTTTTGAGCTAAATCCTTGATGTTTATATGTACATTTTTGTGGATTATTTATTTTTGTAATTCACTTCTGCAATGATAGCACATGAAATCCAAGTTAAAACGGGAACTTTGTCATGCTCCGTAAAACTTCCCTCCATTTGCTTTCCTCTCCTCTCTAATTGAGCCATACCTGCCAGAGAGCTAAGCACAACTCCAATGAAGCCACTGCAAACCCATTATAAGAACTGACGGTTGTTGCTGGGCTATCATTTGTTCTTGCATCTGATTAGGAAAAGAACACTGAAAAGCTGAACAAATAACTTGAGAAATAATATTGCTTCATGCATTTAAATAACACTATGACTTGTCCAAAAAAAAAAAAAAAAAAAGAAAAAAAAAGAAAAATAAGCTAGTTCACCATACCAATTTTTTGTTTTCTAAAGGCTCTTACATTGAGTTCTCATGCAATGTTATGATGCTGGAACTTGAGAAGGGCTTTATTTGAACTCTTTTCCTATTCCAGTAGAAACTCTTTTTTTCCACCTGAAAAACCACAAATAGCTGGTACTACATCTTTTTATTAAAAATGTACTTCCAGGCCAAATTTGACTAGACAGGTACTGTAAATATAAAGAAAGTATGCATCATTTTTAGTTTCTGAACACACAAATCTATCACCCAAATAGCTAGTGTATAATGTTTTCATGTGTGGCAAGTCTCGTGTGATGACTTTAAACTGCCCAGTGATAACAAATTATCATTAGTTCATTGTGTGGTGACTTGTATATCCAATTCCAACACAGCAAAGAAATTCCATTTTTATGAATTTATAGAGGAGCTTTGCCTTGGACTTTAGTGGCTCAGGCTTTCACCTACCAACTAACTTTCATACAACCTACAAATTTTAAATCAACAAAGTTGATAGCCAGGCATATGGTGGCTTCACGACACAGAGGGGGAACATCACCTCACTGCTGACCACTGTGTTGGTGTAGGCATCCTGGAGTTCACATTTAACATCTTCTCTTGCACACACCTCTTCACTCAGTCAGAGCACTGGCAACCTCAGGTGTCCCCATGTACAGTGTTAAAAATCAAAAAGCAGCTTCCACCTTCTGCCATGAGAGACAATCCACTTGCTGGAGTTTCAGAGTGCTCAAGCTGCACATGGAGTGCTGGGGACCCTGCGTGCAATGTGGACCTTGCTCATTTACCAAAGCTGAAAGGTAGCATGTTCAAAACTTGCAAGGCAATTATCACTGTATGGACCGCAATTTTTAATAGAAATTATGAAAATCAAAGTAAGATATTTCTCAATATTTCTTCATGAAACTTCCCTCATTATCCTCTCCTCAGATGCCTGATATGCTATTGAAATTTCTGATTCAAAACCATGTAGGATTAATCTTGTGTAATATTGTCATGCAATCAAAAATGGGTGAGGAAAATCATGTTGACCCAAAACGGCACATAAATGTGGAACAGAATGGAAAAGCTACCAAAACCCTATTGTATTTACCAAAGTGGACTGTGCTCCCGAAATGACCAACATCATCATGTCAGCAATTTCAGCAGCTTGTGTTGATCCTGAATATGCTTAATGTGGCATCATTTGTGCATCTGACCGGTGAGAGATTCTTTAGTAATTTTTTAGTAATTTTTCATTCCTAATTAACTTGTGTTTTATTCCCCATCTGGGTTTAACTCCACATTTTCACCTTCCAGTAATGCCATCTGCACACTTTGTCTGCTGGGTAGGAATTTGTTCTTTTATACACAACAGATGTATGGCTTTCAATGGACTAAGTAATTCATGAATATGGCTCTTAGTTCTCTTGTTGGAGAACAAAGAAATTATGCTGAAGGTGTTAAATACATTTTTTTTTTTTTTTTTAGCTTTCAAGGTAGCGGTCCCCAGTACCAACCTCCCAACATACTCTTAACTTTCCTCAACCAATCAGTGGAATTATTCGGAATCCAAATAAAAACACAAACTTTACTTTATTATTTTTTCTTCCTGCAACAAATATTCAAATGCTTTGGTGCAGCCCTGCTCTTTGATTTCTTTGAATTTCAAATTTGGTCATGTCAAAAATTATCACAAAGCTTTTTTTTTTTTGTTGTTTTTTTTTTGCTTATCTACATAGTTTTTAACCAAAATTACATTATAACACACAAACACAGTCTTCTCTTTAAGGCACAACACATCATTATGCACATTCTGTTTGCCAAACTTATAAAAGAGACAATATTATATAACCCTCCCCCTCCCCAGCCCCTCACAAAAGAAAGAAAAATTGCATCCACTTCCAAAATCAGCTGCTAATAAAGTCACAGTAAATTATTTTCATCAATAATTTACACAAATTACAGGTCTAGACAGGATTGTCATTATACAGTCTGAGTGCATTCCAATTCAGATTTTCTGGGTTAGGTAGGCTAAAGTCTGGTTCAAACCTCAGTGCTGAGAATATATCCCATTTTGAGGAATGTTGTTGAACACCACCTTGTCGGCTGGGAAATGCGTGTTGGTGCTTTGCCAGTTCGAGTCCTTTGTTCACTCCTGTCAGGGCTCACTTGGTGTGTACCAGCAACCTCCACAGTTTTAATTCATTTAAAAACGTTGCATATATAAGACCATAGAGCTTCCTTACGTAGCACTAATGTTTTAACTCCATTCAGCAATCTGAATTCTTCAATTTGGAATTTTTAATTCCAAATATTTCTTCCCTTCTTAAGACAATTCATATGTGTAAAGCCAGAGGCATTGAATCACACATAAAAATTCAGTGTACTTGAAATATAGATATATAAAAAAAAAAAGGATCGCCAACTTTAGAACACATTTACAAATACTCTAGTTCCAGTGCTTGATGGAGAGCCAAGAGGTCCGAATGACTGGATATCCTCCAGAAAGGCATGTTGTGCTGTGTTTGTCAGAGGGGGAAAAGGTCAGGAAAGATGAACACGGTGACACAGGGCGGTATATGACATACAAAGCTAGTCAGATCACCACCATGTATTTTACACCACTGTGTTTCTGGATTGATTTTTGCTAGTAAAGTACTGACAAAAATCAGACCAAAATAGATCTGAGCTTAATAGTCCAACTGAAGGCAGAATACTTACATAGTCGTAACACTTTATCTGGAAAAGCTGGTGATTTAGTAAGGGCTATTTGTCTGTCGTTAGCATGCAAACCCATACAAAGGAGCATTAATAGGAAATCCATTTCTGCTCCACTTAGCACATTTTGCAAAAGACCAAATGATCATTTAAAGGGCTGTAAGACTTTCATTAAAAGAGGCTCATGCACAACTCTGTGAAACAGAGTTGAATAACATTTTTGTCCATCTAGGGGGAAAAAAAGGAATCTGTTTTGGCGAGAAAATAATGCAGTTCTTGCTTTAAAAAAGATAATTTCTATTGCAGAAAGCATCAGTGTCAGATATATGCACTATTCTCTTTTCAGCAATTAATCAGAATAGAAAACCCCCATACTTTCATGTTCTGTTCAGATCTATTTGTAACGGGCTATGTTGATCCATCTCTCTGAATTCTGTATCTATTCATGCAATATAGTCAACATTAAGAAAAAAGCATGCCAAACTGGAAAGTACACAATCCAACCACATTTGTTTAGCACATACTATAGAAGACCCATCACCAGTACTGTACCTATATTAAGGAACCATTTGGAATAAGCATTTTGGTTATTTTCATTTCTATTCCAGCTACCACACCAAAAGGGCCCTTTATTTTGCTACTCCTAGCAAAAAGATATTTACATCATTTGTCCTGTGCAGACATTGTGAGGTAAAAATTTTCAGTTTCTGCACACTTCCAAGGTTATACTGGGAAGTGTGGTGCAAATTACTAATTTGATCTGCTTCTGAACATTGAAAAGTTATCTGGTGAAATTTAGACTTGAATTGTTCTAATGAAAAAATGGAATATTTCTAACGAAACAGTTCTGGTTTAGAAACACAAACTTGGTGCACAATCTCAATGCTGTATTCTTTTTCCTTTTGCAGATACGGCTTTCTTGAAGCGAATCATATGTTCATCATATTTGCTCCAGCAAACTACAGATCTTCATCTATGTTAGCAAAAAATTTGCATAGTCCTAAGATGTTTTTCCACATTCTTTGCAACACTTGTCTCGAAACCTCCCTGATTTCACCATTTAAAGAAAACCACCACCAAACTACCATGCCATAGCCATTTCTCTCTCTTCTGTTTATCGTGAATTTGCTTCAAGCTAGTCTGACATCTTTGTTGCTATCATTTTTCATTTATTTTTAAAATAATTTTGCATTTTTTTTCTTTCCAAACTGAAGAGAAGCAAATGCTAGTATCCAAATGGTTCATTTTACTCTAAGTTTTGATCTCATGCTCTTGTTGCCTTGCATCTGTGGACTGAAGTTATTTGTCATTCTGTCATTGTGCAACACTGACAGAAATGCAAACAGAAAGGCTGGAATTAGTAGCTACGTATCACACCAACATTTCAGGAGACAGGTTACCTTTTTTGCTGCCTGTTCTTCTTCTACACCATCCCCAATTACAACATATACTACTTTTCTGCCAAACCTTTGCATTATTCGTTCAAAGCAACTTTCTTTTCCTGGAAGATAAATGAGATAAGATTTCAGAGCAAAGTTACCTGATTAGCTGCATGTTCCTCATCTCGGCCATCTCCAATCACAACATAAGTTATGTTAGTGCCAAATCTGGACACTATACGCTCAAAACAGCTCTCTTTGCCTGAAAAACAATGCACTACTTATTCAAGCTATCAAGTAAGTTATGGTGAAGCCCTACAAAGGATTATTGCAGTAGTAACAGGTTGTTACTACTACTCTTAAAAAGTTGCCAGCCGTGCAATTTAGAGCCAAAATAGTAAGAAGCAATTACTTTCCTCAGTGACATTAAGCAGTTCCAGGTAAAATTAAATCTCTTAAGAGCTACAGGCAAGCCACTAAGATAAAAGAATTAGCAGTACTACAAAAATGAATAAGTTGCTGAATGAGTAACTGAGTTGAAATATTTCTCTATTATTGTATATTTTTTTTTTCAAGGAAAGCAGAAATTTTAATTCTAATGTATCTGCAATAATGAGTGATCTAGCCATGGAAAAACTGTTCAAAGAACACTGGACAAGCAAAATAAAATTAGACAGTAGGTTTCTGGGAAAAATTCCATGAAGCATTTGGCTCTTTTGGAGAAATGTGGAAGGAAGCAGGCTAAGCCAGTATCAACAATACGCAGGATAGAAAAGGACGAAGCAGTCATCTACCCATCTTCTCATTGTACTGCAGGTTCAGTATTACCAACAAATCCTTGTGCAATCTACCCCAAAACTGTCTTAATATGATGATTTCACTGTTTCCACAGGCAATCTAATTAACCCTTTCCATTAGGAAGCTTCTCTTTGTCATGTGACCTACATGTGCCCTATTAAAGAAACCACCACCTATTGTCACACTTCCCATCAACACAGAGAAAGATTACTTCTTTCTTCTCATCAACAGCTTTTTACCTTGTTTGTTATCATGTCTACCCCCACCCCAGGTTTTTAGGCTCTTCTCACAAGCTCATGATTTCTAGATCTCAGATTCTCACTGCTCTTGTTTTTTTTTTTCAGCTGGCCCACAAATAGGGCTTACAATTAGGAAAAGTGTCATGTGTATTAACTGTTGAGTGAGGAGCAGATTTCAGTGAGTGCAAGCAACAGCTGCAATTATAGTCCTGTGCTCAGCACAGTGCAGAGACCACTGAGATGAAAAGCAGAGAGAGATCTTGTACCCCAGAGTTTGCTGTGCTCCTGATAGGGGTGTAACAGCAGCCACACTGTTCCCAGAAGGAACTCCTGGTGCAGAATTACTTCGACAGAGTCTCCAGAGACTGTGCTTCACTTCACCACCCCTTTCTGTGCTGTCAGCACTATTTCTTAATGCTCCTTCCTTTGGTCCGAGTGCAATCTCAGTGACTGAATCCAACATGTACACGCTGTATGACAGATGACATTGATTCCAGAGGCTGCTCAGTACCATGTTGTATTTGGGATGCTTCGTGCCTTGACTGAAGTTTTTTAAGTATTTGAGGTATTTCTGTCTAGAGGACAGCTACAGCTAATTAAATGATGACCGAGGTAATAGTTTTTACTGACACTGTTAGAATATGCTTTTTTTTTTTTCACTTGTGAAAATAATTTAGGAAATATATTATAATGCTTTTGTCAATTAAGTGTCACACTCCATATTATATAAGGTGTCACAGATATAAAAATTAAGCATTCCTGAATTGATAAATCATGAAATCTACCAACATTATCAGTTGTTGTAGGCTGTGTCACATTTCACAGCAATGGCAACTTTTCTTGGTTTACAAGAAAATTTTGGATCTGATTTCCAAAAAACATAGATTTCCAAACTGTAATACACAAGAGGTATACTGTTATCAACACAACAGGGAAGTGCCCTTGTGGCATCCATCAACACGGCTTCCACGGGTAACAGTTGTCATTACCACCCATGATGTACTACGCTTCCAGAAAAAGCTTATGAAGTGGTGGCTGAGCTTACATAGTTCTGGAAGTCAGAGCAAGGACAATTCTAACAGAAGTTCTGCTTAGATTTGAATTCACAAAACACTTTTCTTCTTTTTTTTTTTTTTTTGTTTTCTGCACCATACTTAAGAGTTTCTGAGGCTTTTAATCAGTATAGGACCTTTATTACTTCAGGCATCATTGAAAATAAGCTGTTTGGAATTTAACTACATAAACACATGAAATGCCTAAATCTTATAACTAACACTATGTCAGGGAACTTGCTTTGAATCCATCCATTATTGGCAAAAAAATGTCGGTAATGCAGTTTAGTCAAAATGGATGAAAGAATAATTTTCTTACCTATTTTGGTTGCACTGTAAATATTTTCAATAGGAAAAGCTCCTCCTAAGCTGTATAGCAGAACTTTTGCAAGCGCTGGGATAAGCTGGGTTGTTGTTACCAACACGTTTACACAGTTACTCCTAAAATGAAAGAAATAGTTTAAGCTTAAATAGTTTAAAACTGTTACCCAAATGCTGATGAGATGAACCAGCTGTGAAGAGCACACTCAGGATTCCTCAGCATTTACCTTTACTCACACAGTAGTGCTACTCAGCACCATCACTTCCAGAAAAATGTACGTAAAAATTCTGGCAAAATCCTTTAAAAAATATGCAGACTTGTTTGTAGGAAATATTCCTCACTGGTTTATAAAAAACAGGTCCTTGAAGATGGGTCCACTAAAATCCAGACACTTAAGATCACCTACTATGTCTGAAAATAGGCATTTGAATACTTTGAAAGTATTGTTTTCATGCTGAGAACCAATTGGCAGTAGCTGCCAGCAAAATCAAAGTGTTAGGAAAAAGTGAAAACATAATTTGTTACTCCTGTCTTGAGGGGAAATAAACAACCAGTGCACATTTTTGTACAATGACATCACTTTTTTCATGCTTCAAGAGTAAGAATATTTCTGACAAGAGGAAAAGATAAGAATAATCATGTTAATAAGCTAGCATCAAATGGTGAGGATTAGAACTTGAATGGAGAAGCTGTGCTAGCAGTGACGCAACAAGAAAACTCAGAATCAGGCTACTTGAGGTTGGAACACTTGCGCGACCATGTGAACATGGATCCGAGAGCAAATAATTGTGATTTTTTTCTCCTAGCTCTTCCACAAACTTCAAGCAAGAGCGTAGGCTACTACTTCTGCCTTAATGTATCTCAGTTTCCTGTCAGTAACATACAGGTAATGTTTAGCTGCCTCACTGGGTAGCTTGTGAAGATTTATAGCTGTACAGTTCTTTGAAGACAAGAAAAAAGATTGTTATTTAACAGTCCTGAGTAACTGCCAACAGTTTTCCAGACTCATCCACCAATGCTCAACTGGCCTTCATTACCAAATGTCTTTTTGATGACCAGCAATTGGGAAAGAAATGCAGAGCTAAACACAATGGCTTACATAAATTTTTAACTTTTTTTCTCTTGAGGTGCTTCAGACACTGTTAAATAAACAGCAGTTGAGATAAACATATTGCAAAAGTTGTTACAACTAAGTAAGCTTTTCACATCTTTCCAAGTTTGTTCTTTCTACTTGACACTCAGTTTTTTCCAATACAAGTTCAGAAGGCAAGATGGCTTAATGTTGCTCACTTTTATGATTTAAAACCAGAACTTTTTGAGGATTTCTGATGAGATACATATTGCACGGCTGACTAAGCAGCAGCAACGTTCGCAGTTTCAGTATTTCAAAGGAACAATACATTTCATTTTTTATTACTGGGAGCCCAGACTTTTAACGCAGTTAAAATAGATTTTTGCTCTTCTGAAAACTTAGATATATGCTTAAGCATAATGATTTGCCTGGAAGAAAAGAAGAAAATGTTTTTGTGTTCTGAGATTCATACATTGAACTGTCTTTAGTAAATGCTGGAATCACTGAAAATGAAATAATTTTCCATGGAATTTTTCCTATGTCCTATTCAAAAGTCCTATTAGACCTGTTCTGTTCTTTAAAGGCACTAATTTCTTAAAATGTCAAAAACCAGCCATTACAAGTTCAAAACTAGAAACTTTTTTTTTTACAGTTGACTCAAATACATACCTTGTGCTGATAATTGATAATGATTTAAGTGCATTTGTTAGCCAGGAGTCTGTCAGAGCTTCAATCTCTGCTCTTAATTGCAACCACGCATCTCTTTTAGTGGGACCTAGGAGGCCTTTTATGTAAAAAAAAAGCAAGAAAAGAAAAAAAGAAACGAAACAAATTAAATTCTGTATTAGCTACAATGTATAGATTTAATGGTCATTGTTTCTATTTCAAATTCCACTGGAGCTTGAAAAAAACATCAAAGAGAAAATCTACTGTCTTCAAGGCTCAGTAAATTGCTCTCTTTATTTGCACTCCACTATATCAAGCGATGTCAGCAAGTATTGTAGATGCTAATAATTAGCCATAAGATTTTTTTCATCTATTCAGCCTACTTTACTACAATTCAAGTATGCATTTCAGAAATACACATTTTTTAAACCAACTTCTCACATACATCATACTCTTTAATCATCAGAGGCAGTGAAAAGGAGATTCATGCCACTGGTGTCACAGGCAGAGACACTCACTAAAGAAGAGACTTTAGAATAAACTTGCCTTTGCAGTACTTGCATATGTTTAAAACTGTCTGCTTATGAGTTTGTATATAGGTGAACCTCAGATTACACATAGGGAAATACATTTGTTTGCTGATGGCTTGCGTTTCATGTCCTGTTGTAGTTTGTAATGACAGCTTCTTTTATAGCATTTACAGCCCTGAAATGGCTGTACATCTTATGTTCTCATTTCTCAGTTAGGCCTTAAAAGCATTTTAAAATCTCCTTTTGGGTAGGAATGGTCTGATTTCAAAAATACCCAGCCTGTTGAATGTTGAGACAGGAGTTCTTTGGAACAACACTATTTTAAATTTAGATTTGGTCCTGGAAGAGCAGGGAAGCAGACTTCATGACTTTCAGTGTCTCACTTCTCTTTCACACTCTGTGTTCCCAAGAAGTGGTTATGACTGTCTTCAAAAATCTGAAATGAAGCAGCCTAAAAATACCTAGATTGATCTAGCCTTCTGTTGCCTTCTAACAGCTATTTTGAAATAAAGAGATACACAGGTGATAAAGAAGATTATTAAAAAAGCTAGGAAGTAGAGGACAAATGAAGGAATTTGTCCACTAAGGATGGAATATATTTCAGAAGCAGAACTTGTGGGAGAGAATAAAAACCTTAATGCAATGCAGCACAGATCTACACTCTGCCTTTGCAATGATCATTCCTCTTTGTGTGTTTCCCTATGGTGTGCTCTTAAGCTCTTACTAATGTTAATGGTTTTATGAAATGTAACAGCTTTAGAATCTTACATGTATTATGAGATATAAGAAAACCCATGAAGCTTTTGGATAATACCATTTCAAGTATTATTAATGTATGAGAACTCCATTCATTACAACAACGAAGTGGAAGGCAGAGCAAGTGAAAGTCAACCATCTACTATCATCCTTTGGTCCTATTGCTTTTTCCTGCAGCAACTAAACGCTCTTAACTACTAAGAGTGAAAATATATATTCCAGTTATACATAATTTAGAAAATTATTAAGGTGATGACTAATTCACTGTCCATATTATTTGTACTGTTTCCCCTTTCTGAGAGACTGCAGGAAGTACGAGAAGAACACCAAACTGTCTAGTTTTGCTGAAGATGAGCTTTACTTTGATTGAGTTTCAGGTTCCTTTGAAATCAGTTTCATATTAATTTAAAAAGTCCATGCTATAGAACAGGAATGTTCACTTGGACACCTTCCTGGTTGGGTCAGCCTCATTATCAACCATGGCTTCAAGCAATGCCTGAAGACTTGTAAGTATTCCCTGTTCTCGCAGTCTCTGCTTAAGGGAGCTAGTTGACATATCCCCCTCCTCAGATGAGGGCTGTCTGCCCCTGCAAGTCACGCAGGACTCCCAGAACAGATCCTTTCAGTTCTGCTGCTTGATTTCCTACAAGCCCGTTGGTACGGACATGAGTGAGTCCATAAATGAAAACAGTAACAGGAAAGCTCTCAGCCCAAATGAGATTTAGATTTCTTGCTAACACAGCTCACTGTGTAAGCTATGGAGTCAACAAAAGGGGCTGGTCGTATGGCAGTGCTGGAGTTTTATTGCATCCACTGGTGCAGATACCCAGCAGAGAGTTTAGCAGACAGTGTGCTGTTACCAACCAGATCACAAAAATATAGGATGGAAAAGGCCAGACATAACTAATTTGTGCTGTGGAAACCATATAACCTCTTTGCTAGAATAACAGCATGTTTGAGGTAGAATCAGTGGCTGAATCAATCAGTAAGACAGGTATAGCTGAGATGGGTCTCCAAGGAGAAAAATGGCTCTGTAGAAGCTAAAAGGAAGCCTGCTTTGTTTTCCCATCTCTGGTCCTCCTGCACAATGGCACAACATTGGCTCTGCCATTATAGTCAGTAGTTTCCAATAGCCCAAGGTCAAGTCACGTCACTTTCCATTCACTTTGCAGTTTCCAAGGCACATGCCCTAGGCGGGAGTTCATCACCATGCAGATTAACTTGATCAGCATTCTGTATTGGTTTTGACAATTAAACTCACCTCCTATGTTGTTCTTGTAAGTATTATACAACTCTTTTACTCTTCT
Source organism: Patagioenas fasciata (assembly GCF_037038585.1). NCBI lineage: Eukaryota > Metazoa > Chordata > Aves > Columbiformes > Columbidae > Patagioenas > Patagioenas fasciata. The sequence continues at coordinate 66,922,338 of NC_092522.1, forward strand.
GTAACGGAAAGCCAGCTTCCTCATCCAGTCAACCCCTCCTCTTACACCTGTTGGCAGACAAAGGTTTGCACTACTTGCAGCTGCATGGAAGCCATCAGTTGCAAAACTGTAGGTACTGCAAACACCCAAAATACAGTAAAAATAAATATAATGTATTCCTGTAAATGTTCAATTTATTTAATCTTTAAAGAAAAAAAAAAAAAAGGAAAAATGCTGTATCTTACCTTAGGTCTTGTCCATTATCATCAGAAGAAACATCATCTATATGAACTTGATCACATTCCTGTCGAAAAAGTCAAACTATAAATTATCTTATAGGGGAGGATACTCACTACATTCTTAGTTCAGATGCTGATGAAATGATTGGTGCAGGTCACTAACTGCACCAGAAGATGGCAGCATATGTACGCATACAGCTTCATATCACTATCAAGTTCTCTAAAATACAACAACCTGCAACTCCTTCTAGACCGTATAAATTTTTAATTAAAATAGGCCTTTAGAAAAGAGATCTATAATTTCAGTGTGATTTACAATTAAAATTATTTTAACTGAAAAACTGCAACAACTATAAGTATCTCTAGTATACCAATATTCCAAGATCACCTAATCATTATTTCCCCACTTCCTAAAAGCTAGTGAGGATGAAGCTCAACAGGTATGTAACTTCAGTTAAGTCTCTAGCAGTTTGGACGCTTATCAGATGATTTTCTTTATCTACCCAAATGCCTTCAACTGGAAAATAACAGATAATCAAGCAGTCCAGGAGAACTGAATTATTTCCTGGTTTTGGAAGGGATGGAAGTAACTGCAGGGAACTGAGGTATACTGGAAAACTGAACTCCTCTTCAAGCTGGTTTTATAGTTGGATAAGTTCTTCACAGCGGTTACAGCACAAAGATAGGAAAATGCAGGGGAAGAACAAACAATAAACCATAATGCCATAGTAAAGATGAACAGGTACTATGTTACTGTTTTCTGCAGTTGCGAGACTTAAAGTCTTAACCCAAAAACACACCTGAAATTCAGTGTCCAGAGATTTTACTTTTCTATTTTAAGGAAATGCTGTAAGTAATTTTTTAAAATTTAAAACAGCTGTTTTTAGCATAATCCTAATATAAGTCACAAAAAGGTTCAAGGACATATTTTAAAATGACTTCCCAATTGATGTTTTCAGATAATTTAATCTCATCACTGTGACAAAATGAGGCTGAGCTTTTGAAACACATAGTTCTGTGCTTCAAATAAAGAGTTGTCTGAGTCATCTACTTTAAATAAAGTTGCTGACAAGGAGCACTTAATTCAGATTCTGTCTGACACGGAGAAGTATGCAGTTCTAAGTTTCCAATCACAGTTTCATACCAGTGCTAAGTTGTCCAGATAAAGGATGAATCTGAGCAGGGGAGTGATTTCCCAATGTGTATGCTACAAGTTCCTAGAGTGTGAATTTGGGGAATTACCATTTTTTCTTTCTGTTTTGTTTGCTTTGCACTGCATGAAATCTTAATAGACTTTTACCCACATGAAGTTGTTAAAAAATAAACTAGCCATTTTTGTATAAAATAAATATGTGTCTTTTTATTTTCAGATACATCATTTCATTGCATCATACCAGCAATCATAATTTGAAATTTTGTGTCAAGAGTAAAATAATGAGTAGCCAAACTCTGCTCATCTGGCTTAATCCATTAAGACAGTCATGAAAAAGCTGCATTTAAGGAATAGAAATGAAGCATTCTTCTCCCCACTGGAACAATACTTTTTTTTTTTGTTCTGTCTGAGGAGACTATCTAGAGCTGTAGAATATTTTAAAGAAGCTGCTTTTGGATGAAAAGAGAAAGAAAAGAGGAAGTAGAAGCTGAAATAAAGGATTAATTTATTTATCCTTATTTATTATTTATACTCCAGGAAAAAAAAAAAAAAAGAAACTATACTCCACCCAGCATTGTACAGGAACTCAAAAATCAGACAAAAAGCTCCACTGGGACAAATTCTAACTCTACATTTTGCAATATCTGAGCAATATCTGGCTTCCTAATCACCTTCACAGATTTCCCTGGAACTGGTCAAAGTGCAAAAGTTTAAAAATCAGTCCTGTGGTGTAGTAATTAAATGGAGGGCACACAGAAGCCCTGATGGAAAAGGAGTGACCGCTGCTGGTTGGGTTTTAAGCCTTTCATTGTTACATTGTTACAGCCTTGAAAATGCCAGATAAGGGTACTGCTGACAATTTCCATTACTAATTTAAATACCAGTGGGTGGCAAAGGCTCAGCTGTTTAGTTCTATTTTTTTTTAATCTCACAGTTTGTTCATTGACTCCAAAAAAAAGGAGATGAGGGCAACATGCAGTTTTCTGATTACTTGCCCCTTGTCCCTGCAAGAAGGTTGTTATGCTTCCAGCAAGAGGATCAAACCAAACAGAATCTCCTGCTTCCATCTATTCCCCCTTCGTCTTCTCCTCGTGGATCTATGGCTCACTTCATCACCATACTGGGAATACACATTTGCTGATCAAAACCAAACTCCTGTGCGCACCACTCCCTGCATTATTTTACTTTGTTTTCTTGTTTACTTATCTATGTTGACTAAAATGTTTACATTTTATGAATTCACTCATATGGTGTAAAAAAGCTGCCTGGAAAAAAAAAAAAAAAAAAAAGAAAAAGCAGACGGTTTGAGCAGATTTGAGATAGTTTTCTACTTCTCCCAAAAGAGGCAGGAAACTGGTGGCAGAACACTAGATCTGAATTTGCTTGTAAAAGAGACCAAACAGTTGCAGGGATGAAGGAAAGCAAGCAAGCTGTCACTTAAAATGTTAAGATAAAATGCTTCTCACATCAGCTACAGTAATAGCTATACTCAAGTCACAGTGTCGCACTGTCAGTGCAAGGTCAAAACTAAGAAAGATAATATATATTTCCTATTACTAGAGAGTAACAGAAAGGAATCTAGGTACAATAACTTCCATCTAGTATTGCTTGAAGCAATACTAATTTAGATTATATCTGAGTGCGCTCAATTCTTTGCAGCAATTTTCAGAGCCTGAAAATTTGAGAGTACAGAATCAACAAATCATGCATAAAAATTATCCTCCTGGAATGGCCAGTAATTTCATTATACAGTAAAAACACTGACTCACCACACTGAACACAAAAATGTTATTACTGAGGGGATATTCAGCACTATGTTTTCTCAGGCTACATAGAACACCCTTTTTTATGTATATGCTTCAGTCTCTGTTACAACTAGTTTGACCTGCCTCCAACATTGTGCAACTTACCTAAATCCTATTTTTTATTTCTCATTTCCATTTCTAATGAGAAAACGAAATGACAAAATCTTATTTAAAATATGATAGGATTATAATAAAAATGGTAATGTAACTCAGTTTGTTTGAAAAAAATACTCTTTTTTCTTCACCATCCTGAGAGCGGAGGGTGATAATGGAGTTGAAAGATTCATATCCAAATTTCTGCTTGCAATTTGTAGAAAGTGTGGGAGTTTCTTTACGTGCATAGAGTACCCTATCAACATTTCTAAAAACTGTCTTAAAATTAGTACTGAGATAGGGAGAAAAACTTAATTTTATTCCTTACCTGGCTGAGAATAAAATGCATTAGTCTGGATATCATTACAGAACTGAGTCCCATCTCTGAGCATTGTTCAGGCACATGAACTTTCTAGAGCACCAGACTCCTATTTTCATGGCAAAACACCAACTGCCCTCCCAAGTGATACTCCTCAAGCTAACTAAAATTTATACACTGAGAATGAAATAGCTGGAGAACAGCCTAGCCTGGAATAAAAGTGCAGCTTGGCTGATTAGAACATAGGTTACTGGGTCAGCAGGGAATGTCTCAGCAGATCGGAATTTCTGCATCAGCAGTCATTGTAGTGAGACAGATTTGCATAAAGGAAGGAAAACTATTTTTGTATGTGATAACGTTCAATAACTTCATTATTATTACTACACCCTGGTGTGCAGCATTTGCAACCAAGAAAGACAGGGAAAAAAGAGAGCTTAGAGGATATAGTGACTGGAGATAGGTTCATTAGGACATTACAGTTGTCATGTCTGGAGCCACAAGGTTTATTGTGGGATGTAAATGAAAGCAAGACAGAAAGTATGGGACCTGACTGGCTCAGCATTAAAAAAATGAGATCATGGAAGGATAAGTAATCTGTCTAGTGAATAAAGGCCTATCTCACTTCCCCCAGTAGGAACTAAAGGTCTTGTGTCTTGATGGCCATGACTACCAGCAGCTCAGCACTCTCCTCCCCTCTCCTGGGGGAGGAAGAAGAGAGGAAGACAGAAGAATAGAAATGGAAAGAGGGTGAGAGATAAGAGAGAGATCCCAAGTCAGAATTGGGGAATTTTCAGAATTCATTACATAGTCATCATGCAGAATATTCGGTAATAGCCATCTGATTTGCAAATATATTTAAACAGATTTATTCATCTGCATATTAAAGGATGCCTCTATGTACTTCGGCACTGGATGCCATGCAATTATATCTTACTTGCTAACAAGACAGAAAATTGTTGGTCTTCTTGCATCTGCCAGAATGTGTGCATAGACCTCATTTCTGAACAAGAAGTTTGGAATTTCGGTAATCTTGTAAGAGAGTTGGTTTTCAAACAAACATTAATTCTGGGCTAGGAAATACTTAACTGAGTATAGAAATTAATTTTAATCAAATCAAATTGATTATGTGATTCTCCAAGAGAGTTCCCAAGTAGTATTTCTTGATTTATCTAAAACTGAAAACTGTCTGGATACTGTTCAAGCTCTGAAATGAGCTGGAGCATGAATTTTTGGACAGGATATTAAAATTACCCTATGAAGAATACTCAAAATGTGATGATCTACCCACAATAGCTGAACCTGAGATCTGCAAAGAAAACAAATAATTAGAGAAGGGCACAAAGCTTCAATGATCATAAGAAAGAGTAAAGAGGTATGGAAAGAGGGCAAAGCTCCATTTTGCTGAACTCTTCCACTTGAACTCAGCACAAGACTGAAGAACCCTGGCCATATGCTACCAAAATGGCTTAAAGTTCATTGGATGCCACATGAAAACTGAACACACAGAGGCAAAGGCCTGCTAAAAAGAAATTTAAGCAATGCTTTGAAAAATTGATTTGGTATCTATCGCCAGTATGGGCCACCAGAAGGAAAATATTCACTGACCGAACTTGCATTGTCAAGTGATGACTCACTAGAACTGCAATAAAACACCGACCGGTGAAGGCTTGTCCAGGGTTTTATTTTCTTATGTTTTTGCTGCTGGAAGGAGGAAGTGCAACCCGGGTACTGGGTGAAGTAGATCTCAATTTCTTGACTTAAAGAGAACTAAGGATAAATGAAACAAGTAACTGCAGCCTGGTATCTTCTGCATTTTTTACTGCCTACAGTCAATGCAGGAACAAAAGAAGTGCACATTAGAAAAATCAAAATCCCAATGGATGGAAAAATCTCACTTATCCTCATTTTTTGTGTTCACTCACAAGAGACCTTCCTCTGGCATTTTCAACAAAACCTCAAAGTCTTCCAACTGCCATTAGTGGCAAAGTGTCTGTCCACAGAGGGAACTCTGGGATCTGCTTTGAGTAAGAAAACAACTGATGTAGATAAGTGGAAGGTCTGAAAAGCCCATAGTTTAATTTGAGAACGGTTTTTCACTCCCTGTCTCTCGACACACATGGTTATAAGACTGTCACTTTCCATGCCAACAGATCTGGACTCCAAGAGTGAAACAAAAAGTCTGTGAAGGCCAGCTGATGAGCCTGCTTCCCAGACCACCATCCCTGGGGCAATTGTCCATCTCTGTGTTTCTGATAGGTGAGTGGTCCAGAGCTGTAGTTCCCTAGAAAGAGGTCTCTCCCTTTTCTGACCATATGCCAAATTGCATACCCTGGGTACATGATGACAAAACATGTGGTCACCTGGTTACCTTGGGAAGAGATATCACTGATCAGTACATCTACCATAGTCCCAGCCCGCTGATGCTGCGGTCTTCAAGGTAAATGAAGACTATTCTATCATCTTGGAGCAAGAAAGAGAAGAGAATGTGAAGAGAAGAGAATGTGAAGAGAAGAACACAATCTCTTGTGGTCAGATGATGGCACCCACTGAAAGCGAATGCAGAGAACTCCAAGAGAAAGAATGGAAGGCACATATGTCCCCCTCCTGGAAATGACTGCAGACAGCTCTAAATCCACAGAAACTGAAAAGATGGCCATAGGACAAAGAAAGGAGAGGGTAGTTTGCAGATTCTCCCTCTCATCCAGTTTCATGGAAGGACTCTGCTGCCATGGGAAGTCACTGCCACCTGGCTAACCTCTCTCTAAACAGACTATAACAAACCCAAAGTCTAGATAGGCAGAAAACGTCACACACAACAAACACTAATGCACACCAAACCCACTATATTAAAAACCCAGGCGTAACAGGCTTTATGTTCCTCTGAGTCTTACCTCTAAATCATTAAAAAATAAATGTGTGTCAGCAAGATTAAAAATCATTTCTTCCATTCGCAGTCCAAGGGTCACTGCCATTGGTGGATCCTTAAAAAACAAAAAGCAAAGTTAGCTACTTAAATAACTTTATGCTATATCAGAATTACTTTAAAAGCTGCTGTATACAAAGTGTTTTGAAAAATTAGTATGGCAATAAATTTCTCTAAAATTCTTTCAGTATTAAGCTATTTTAATATAATTCTACAAGGACAGACTGCTGAATCTGAGAATATTTGGGGAGTTGAGGATGTTGAAACACCACATTTTTTGAAAGTCAAGGCATTTGTAGCCTGGCTAAGCTGAGAGAGGAAAACCTAGTGGTCATATGTAAACCTGTGTAAAGAAGGCTGCAAACAGGGAAGGAACTTCCCATGAAAGATGTATGTAAGAAGCCCAGTATTTATTATTATAAGAATACACTAATTTTTTCATCCCTGAGCCTTTTATAAAAATGTGTAATTATCTTGCCTGTGAACTTGTGAGCAGAAAAAGCTGACTCATGGAGCAGTAACGAATGTTTCTGAGTCAGAAGCAGAGGTAGGAACTAAGTTACGTAATGTGACACCCAGTCCAATGCACAATCCTTCTGATCTCCTGGCTTTTCTTCCCAATTTTTGGGCACACAGAAGTCCTCACCAAGGCCCTGCTAAACTGGGATAGGAAGGGTAGTCACCTATACTAAACGATCACTTCAGAAGCAGTTATCCTACAGTGATAAGAAGGTGTGATTTAAGAGGCCTTCTCAATTTCTAGTGATTTTGATTTATAAAAATACAAAACATAGTCTGAACCTATGCCCACT